>NC_071394.1:73593770-73909958 GCF_022682495.2 Desmodus rotundus | reverse complement strand
AATTTTTTATAATTGGACACAATGTCTATTTTCATAAGTTGTAATTATAAATATTGAAGATTTAAGTGTGAAAGATTTCAAAGTACCACTATGTTAATCACTCATTATATATTCTCAATATATACAAACACATATAAATTATAGATACAATTAGTTATTTATCTATAATACAATGTATGAACACCATTCTCCTTCCTTAACCATATTGATATAAGGATAAAGTAATAAGTCTCTATTCATGGCAAAAAAAAAATGCTTTAAAAATAAATCTTTAAAGATAGTTTCAAAAATAAAGTTCAAATATTGCACAAAATAATTTAACTGCAAATATTACTGTATACTATAAAACAAATTTTTTTTTCAATTTTTGACATCTGCAATAAATTCCACTTTCTAATTATAAGAGAATTTATTGGAAGTTTCCATTTAGCTATTAAATATTTATATTGTTTGATGGGAATGTATCTTTCAGAAATTAACTTAGCCTTTGCCTTAAAAGTTCATCTATTTGAGTCTTATACATATTTTTTACATCTTCAAGATCTAATCGAAGTTCTTCTGCCTCTTCTGCTTTTTCTCCATACATCTGCAGAATAGTATTGTATCTTTGATCCAAATCCTACAAAATACATTTGTTTACAAATGTAAAATAACTCTACAGAATGTCTTGATTATATTTATATTATCATAAACAAGTCACCAATAAACACATTATAATCTAAATAAAAGTATACAGTCAGCTCTTGTAAAAATCAAACTCATACTCCAGCAGGTTGGAATAAATAGCAAGTAAAGAAATTTAAAAAAAAACAAACCCTAAGCCAAATTGCTATCAATCTTATCATATCTTTCCACTAAACTGTAATTTCCTCACATACAGCTTAATCAGTGTTTTCTCTCATTAATTTAAGCACATTTGATGAAATTTAGTCATTTTAGTTCATTGTGGTATTACCTGGCATATACCCTATAGGAAAAATAAAAAACAAAAATTTCATATATGGCTTAATGGTGACTACTAATACAAAAGTACAGTATTATAAATGAGCCTTGGCCAAATAAAATCTAGTTATTTTCCTATATGAGATGAAAAGTGATTGTGAAAGAGTGTATAATGTGATAAGCATAAAAGATTTACCTTTAAAATTCTTTACTCAAATACTAACATTGTAATTTTCAAAGAAATCATTAACATATACATCGTTTTCTGTAAACTATAAAAATGAGATTTAGTAACTGAGTTAAAATATCATAGATTCATCCGTAAGTGAAGAATACTTACTCTTAGCTGAGTTCGAAGTTTGGGTATCTCCTTTACTTTCTCTTCAAGTTCATCATTTTGATTTGTTAATTTAACTAGCTCTTCAGCCATTATTGAGCGTGTTTTTTCTAGATTGCCAATTTCTAGCTGTGAAACATTACCAGAAAGTAATTTAAATCAAAATATATCTTGCTTAATGGATCAACATATATCCATGAGGTACCTCTTTCTTAAGTAAAAGGACATAGTGGCAAAAAAAATAGTTTCAACTTTCTTAAGAGGTATACCATTTATAGAGTTTACTATGAAAGATATAAAGAACTTAAGGGAATTCAATCATCTGTTTGAACTCTGCAACCCCATATTTTTCTCTAATCTAAGGAAATAGCATATATTTCATTTATTCTAAATTACGACAAAAACCCTGACAGACTACCAAAGAAGTTTAATTTGGGCCCTCAAGTAAAGCATGCTGGGCTAGATAAACATAAGATTATTCTAATCTATTTTTTCCTAATTCAAGAACATCTTTGCCCTGGCTGGTGTGGCTCAGTGGATTGAGTCCTGGCCTGTGAACTAAAGGGTTGCTGATTTGATTCCCAGTCAGGGCACATACCTGGGTTGCAGGCCAAGTACCCAGTAGGGGGTGTGCAAAAGGCAACCACACATTGATGTTTCTCTCCCTCCCTTTCTCCTTCCCTTCCCCTCTCTCTAAAATATAAATAAATGAATCTTTAAAAAAAAAAAAAAGAACATCTTTAATAGAGTAATATTTTCAACTCACTTAAGTCATATAATGGGAAGAAAAGGTGAAAGTTTTACATTTACTTCTATACTTCTTCATTTTCGTTTACTTTTTTCATTTACTTTTATAGTATACTTAAGTTTTCCAATACCTGTAAATGAGTAATTTCTCCCTCCCTTAGCTTTAGCTGAGACTGTAGATTTTCAATAACGCTGGATCCAGCTCCCATCCTTAGAGTATCATAAAGATTGCTTCCATTTGCTGATACGGACATTTGTCCAAGGGAGTGATCATGAGGCTCATCCTATGTTAATTAAAAAAGCACATAGTTATTCAGTTATTATAGATTGTGTTCCATTATAAGGTTCAAACAAATGATTCTGTCAATTCTTGAGAGAGAGAGAGAGAGAGAGAGAGAGAGAGAGAGAGAGAGAGAGGGAGAGAGAGAGAGAGAGAGAGAGAGAGAGAGAGAGAGAGAGAGAGAGAGAGAAAGGGAGAGAATGAATGAATCACCTGAGACAGAAAAGATGCTTGTAGTCCTGCCATCTCAACTCCACTTACTGAACTTGATCGTGACATTGTGGGAGTGGTAGAAACAGAAAATGGTTTCCGTTCCTTAAGGAGTAAGAAAAAAAATTCAGTTCAGATTAAAGAGCAAAATGGTAAATAAGAAAACAAGAATGTTTTCTAGGATTAATGACAACAAAGACTCATTCTAACTTCCTCCTAAAGTTATAGATATAATTTCTGAAGTCTTAACCTTGCAAAGCACAATATTTAGTAATTTAGAAGTATAGATAGACTAGATCAAATCATCTCAGGATCCATGTACATTGCAACAACATAATTTGGTTTTATTTTTAATAGAATGAGAATGTTCTTGTTGAAACAATTATATAAACTAACTGTTTTATATTGTATAGCCTAATACCAATTAAACCTATTTCTTTAGAGTAAAATTAGAAATGAGTTTTAACCATAAAGTTTCTGACTTATCCACTTATTTTTTGGAATTTTTAAAAATTCCAAATAAATTCAAAATGTAATTTCAATATACATATAGGTAGTTTTAATATATTAACTACCAAGTCACACCAATCCTTTAAATATAGGAAACTCCCTTTAGAAAAATTACCTTCATTAAACAGAAGGAAGGTAAACAAGTTTTACTCCCAAAGTACCTACAGACCAAATGAGGTACATTAATCTCAGTGAGAGACCACAACATTCATTTAAAAAGAGGTTTTGTAATTCAGATCCTAGAAATCACAGATCTCTTTGGATAAACTCAAATTAGTTTGGATCCACTCTGAACAGGACACTGATTATCCTACTAGAATTAATTCATCACCCTATTGATTGTAGACATAAGAAATCGTATTTATAACATGTAACTAAAAATTACAAAACAATGAGAGCTACTAACTGGTTATACCAAAAATAAAATGAGACAAAATTTAATACCTTTTCTTTTATTGCTTCTTGAGTAAAAACTGCTTTTTTCCTTTCTTGTTCAACTTTCATTTTCTCCATTTCTAATTGACTATTTAACAGTGTCTAATGGAGAGAAATTCAGTTAGATAATTCCTATGATACTAAATCATCATCATAACTCAATCTCGAAGTAACGTGCATAAAGTATGTACTCCTATTTGTTTTAATACTAAAGACCAAGTTCCAAAAGCAGTAAGCTCACTCATTTCATCTTGTCATCTCATTAGTTCACTGCCATCCCCAAGCATAATAGAAGCCCTAAAAGGTGAGTGAACACTAACAGCAATACCTTTTCTTTCCTTGTCTCTTCAAGTGTTCTTACATATTCATCTTTTAGGTTTTCTAATTCAACCTGGTACCTATTAAGCCAAAGGGAATGAAGCAAAACAAAATAGATGATAGTATAGACTATTACAAACTCACTTCTTTATTAACTCCAGTTACGTATGTAGTAGTCATTTTTATTACCAGATTGATTTTCCAACTATTTTTTTCCAGATGACTTGCGTTTTACTCAGAAGCCAAACTACTACTTTTGTGTGTTTTATTTATTAGTGCTTTGGGTTAAGATTTCATTTAAAAAGAGAATTTCCAAAAATAATTTTGAATACCACCATTCTATAGTAGGTTCAGGTTCTCCAAAAGCTTGTTAGGGGGTTCTATGAAAATGTTTGCAAAAGTTCAGATACTTTACTTTATAAATCATTTTTACTTGACAAGATTTTTTAAAAGTAAAATTTCCAACGAAGAACTGAGGGTATCAAAATAAAGTTATGGTTTAAGGAAAAAAAAAAACTGAGGGTAAAAATACACTAATCATAGCCTCGACATAATTTCAGACAGATGGATTTTATAGCTTGTGGTTTCCAAAGAACCAGGACATTTATTTAGAAAGATTGAAACATTGCTAAAACCCTTGTAATGTAAAAATAACATCAATGAATGGTCTCCAAACTATTTTGTGGTCATAGACTCCTTTAACATATCTGATTAAAATAATGAATCATCTCCCTAGAAAATGCAAATACATATAAAACATGCCACACAATTTCAAGAATACACATAAGATTCAATGAATCCAAGTACTATATCTTACTATAATATCCTATTACTAATGACTCTAAAATTAAATGCTAAAAGTATATATTTTACAATAGTTCTCAATGCCATGAAGCTAAAAGCCAACTGCATGTTTTTAAGTGCTTTAAAATGTCATAAAGTTACCAAAAATAACAATCAAGAAATATGCTCACCTATTATTTTCATCTTCCAGTTTTCTTAGCCTATTTTTCTCTGATTCTAACTGAGCCTGAAATCTACTGTTCTCCTGTCTTAAGAGAGAATTCTGTGACTCTATGGAAGACATTTGAATTTTGTTGGCAAGGAGTTCTTCTGTAGCTGCACGTTCTCTTTCAACTGCTGCTGCCAACAAGGTCTGAGATTCACCTGAACAGAGGATAAAGGAAGAAAAGTCACTTATGAATATACCCAAGAGGAAAATATACCAAGTCAGTGCTCACTTTTAATGATGCAAGTAGCCACACTTAAAACTCTAACTGCTTATTGCCTTATTGCCTAAGGTAGGACAGCCTGCAGAGACAAAGGAACCAATCTTAATTTCTACCTGCTTTTCCCCCAAGTATTTTAATTTGAAAGTGGAGTTATATATGAAAAGAGCAATGGCCCTGGCTGGTATGACACAGTAGATTGAGTGCCAGCCTGTGAACCAAAGGGGTGCAAGGTCAATTCCCAGTCAGGGCACATATCTGGGTTGTGGGCCAGGTTCGCAGTTGGGGGCATGCAAGAGGCAACCAATCAATTTATCTCTCGCACATCATGTTTTTCTCCCTCTCTCTCTCCCTCCCTTACCCTCTTTCTAAATATGAAATAGATAAAATCTTAAAAAAAAAAAAAAGGGCAATGGATCATCAAATGATGCTGGGGCAATTGGACATGCATCTGTAGGCCCACTCCCCCCAAAACACCATAAACTAAACTTCTCACTGTATATGAAAATTAACTGAAAATGGATCATAAAGTTGATTACAAGACAAAACTATAAAACTTTTAATAAAATATAGAAATATTTAAGATCCAGGAATAGTTAAAGAATACTTAGGTCTGACCCCAAAAACAAGAGCCATAAAAAGAAAAATTAATATTCCCAGACAAGAAAAAAAAAACCTAAAGGAATTCACCACCACCAAACCAGTATTATAAGAAATGTTAAATGGACTTCTTTAAAAGAAGAAAAAATAATCCAAAATATGAATGAGAGAATATCACAATAAAAAAGTCTCACTGTCAAAGGGAAACACATCATAAAAACAGCAGCTCAACTAAAACTAGAGCTGGTACAAAGATTAAAAGGCAAAAGTATAAAGACCATGTGTAATTACAACAGTAAGTTAAAGAATACATGCAAACACACACAAAGAAAAAGATGACAAAAACATAAATGTTGAGGGAGTGCACAAAAATGGTAGTGATTTTAGAATGTGTTTCAACTTAAGTGGCCATCAACTTAAAACAGACTGCTATAAAGGTAGGTTGATATAAATGAAGCACATGATAACCACAAACCAACAATCTACAAGCGATATACAAGCAATAAAGAGAAAAGAATCCAAACACAACACTACAGAGTCATCAACATGTAAGAGAACAGAAAAAGAAGAAACAGAGAGAACTACAAAAATAATCAGAAAACAATTAATAAAATGGCAATAGGATATAGCTATCAATAATTACTTTAAATGTAAGTGGATTAAACGCTTCCAATCAAAAGACAAATGAATAGAGGATGTGGTCCATATATACAATGGAATGTTACTCAACCATGAAAAAGAATTAAATCTTACCATTTCCAACAACATGGATGGACCTAGAGGGTATTATGCTAAGTGAAATAAGTCAGACAGAGAAAGACAAATACCATATGATTGCACTTATATGTGGCATCTAAAAGTCAAAACAAACGAACAAACAAAATAGAAACAGACTTACAGGTACAGAGAACATTTTAATGGTTACTAGACAGGAGGGAGAATTGGGGGCCTAAATGAAAATGGTGAAGGAATTGAGAAGTGCAAATTGGTTATTAAAGAATAGCCATAAGGATGTAAAGTACAGCATAGGGAACATTGGCAATAATTGGGTACAAGACTTATTGGGGGATCACCTTCTAAGATATGTAAATGTCTAACCACTGCAGAACATATGAAAGTAATATATATATAGAACGTTAACTGCAATGAAAACTAAACATTTTTTAAGAAAAATGGAGAAAATAGACTTTTTCAAAATTTTAAAATTTTGCTCTATGTAAACAGGATGGGAAGAAAAGTACAGACTTGGAGAAAATAAAAGCAAACTACATTATCTAAATCTACTTTCTAGAATATATAAAGAAGTCTCAAAACTCAACAGTGAAAATACAAACTATTGGATTAGAAAATGGGCAAAAGATCTGAATAGACATTTCACTGAAGAGAATGTACAAATAGAAAATAAGCACATAAAATGATGTTCAACATCATTATTCATTAGGGAAATGCACATTAAAATCATAATGACCTATCGCTATACACCTCTCTAAATGACTAAAATAAAAAACAGGACAACACAAAATCCTGGCAAGGATGTGGAGAAACTAGATTATTCTCATACATACAGCCACCTGGTAAAATAGTTTGGCATTATCTTTAAAAACAAAAGATGAAACTACCTATACAACCCAGCAATTGCATACTTGGACATTTATCCAGAGAAATGAAGACCTATGTCCACCCTGAGACTTGTACATGAATCTTCATAGCAGCTTATCTGTACAGACAAAATCTAGAATCAGCTCATACAGCCTTCATCAAGTAAACAAAATGTGGTACATACATACAATGAAAAACAGTAATAAAAAAATCATTGACACACACAATAATTTAGATGAATCTCAAGGGAATGATGCCGAGTGAAAAAGCCAACCCCAAAACATCACATATTATACAATTTTATTCATACAGCATTTTGAAATTCTAAAACTTTCAAAATTAACAATCAACAGGACAGATTAGTGATTGCCCAGGATTTGGGATAGGGAAGGCGGCCATGAAGGTGGTTAACTGTGGTCATAAAAGGCCAACGTGCAGGACCTTTGTGGTGTTGCAACTGTTTGATATCTTGACTATAATGATGAATACATCAATCCAGATGAGATGTGGAAAAACTGTGTAGAACTTAATACACACACAGAGACACACAAACACACACAAACAAGTACCAGTAAAACTGGGGAAATCTGAATAAGATCAGTAAACTCTATCAATGTCAATACCCTGGTTATAATATTATAATTTTTCAAAATGTTAACATTTGGAGATACTAGGGAAAGTATTATTTCATATAAATGCATGTATATCTACAATTAACTCAATAGAATTTTTCAATTAAAAAAAAAAAAATCAGTGGGTAAGATTCTGAAATTTAGCCAAGGTAGGAATTTTCATATTTCCCCTCAAGCACCAAAGTAGACCATTAACATCTCTATTATAGATGTTATAGTCTGTTCCATATTGCACCTATGGTCCTATTAATAGCATTATATAGTATGCCTGTCCTGTGGCTTTGCCTATATTCCACAGTACCACATATCCCCAAGAGTGTACTGACTGCAGTTTAAAAACCACAACACAACAGCTTCCAGTCTTCACTTACTGCTCATCAGACATCCATTTCAGAGGCTGTCATTTTCAGATATCTCATACTGCATTAACAAATTGGTCTCAAAAATTGTCAGAAATAGCCTTGGCTGGTGTGGCTCAATGGACTGAGTGCTGGCCTATGAACCAAAAGGTCACCACTTCAATTCCCAGTCAGGGCACATGTCTGGGTTGCAGGCCAGGTCCCAGTTGGGAGCATGAGAGAGGCAACTGATTGATGTATCTCTCACACATCAATGTCTCTCTCCCTCTTTCTTCCTCCCTTCCCTCTCTCTAAAAATAAATAAAGTCTTGAAAAAATTGTCAGAAATAAATGACAGACCTAAAATGTATACATATAAGTTACATAATATATGAAGGTTCATCTAGTTCAGAGATTTTCTTTTTAAGCAGATAAATCTTTTTTTCAGAGGAAATCCTTACATGGAACTGAAAAAAAGACAAAGGAAGCACTACTTTCATTAAAGCTGCCTGGAGGGAGCCCAGCACCCTATTTGTGGAGCTTCCCTCTCACCATCATCACAAGCAGCCCTGAGACACATCTAAGGAGTCTGCTGAAGACTCTGAGAAAGCCACTAACCTAGTTCACCCCTCAAGGAAAAAAATGAGTGCAGCAGTCTGTAAAAATGAATGAAAAAATAACGTGGATGTATTTTAGACAGTATCTGATCCACTGTGAAAACAAGTGGTTTTGAGAGTCAATTAAGGTATTAGAAAATAAATATAAAACAGGAGAAGTAAAAATCTACAAGTAAGACAAAATATAACATCAGATCAAGTGATTTTCAATTTCTGACCATTACCCTAATTCCATAAACAAGATGAAAGGGCTTCTGCACTGAGCTTAAGAACTAAAGCAGGGCTGAACTGGCAGCAAGTGGAACCTGAGCTGGCTGAGGCTTGTTGGCAGGGCCTCGCCAGCAATGGACAGCCAGATACCTTATGATGACTACCCAGTGGTTTTCCTGCCAGCCTATGAGAATCCCCCAGCATGGATTCCTCCTCATGAGAGGGTATACCACCCAGACTACAATAAGTTGACCCAGTTTCTGCCCCGAACCATCACACTGAAGAAGCCCCCTGGAGCTCAGTTGGGATTCAACATCTGAGGAGGAAAGGCCTCCCAGCTAGGCATCTTCATCTCCAAGGTGATCCCTGACTCTGATGCACATCGAGCAGGACTGCAGCAAGGGGACCAAGTCCTGGCTGTGAATGATGTGGATTTCCAAGACATTGAGCATAGCAAGGCTGTTGGGATCCTGAAGACAGCCTGGGAAATCAGCATGCGTGTCCACTTCTTTCCCTACAATTATCGCCAAAAAGAGAGGACTGTACACTAGGGAGTTGCAAGCCACAGCTGTCCACATGGAATCTTCTAGGACAAGCTGGCCAGGCCTCAGGGAAGCCACATACACTCTCATAGAGTCTCATACACTTTGGAGACTCCAATGGGACCCTGTTTTCCCTCCTGTCCCTCCTATTCTCCAAAAAGTAAAACGTGATGCTGAAAAAGAAAAAAAAAAAGAAGAACTAAAGCAGTTACCCAGCCTATCAGTGAGACTCTTCTCTAACTTCTCCCACGACGATGTCTGGGACCCTAGTGTTGCTTGCAAATTTTCTATCTGTCGAAGCAATGGCCTTGTTGTTGATGAAACACTTTGACTGAGTTCCTGGTTTCGATTCTCTGCTTCCTGGAGTCTCTGAATCATGAAATTCTTAAGTTATTATCACCAACAGCAGCAATAAAAACAGTAAAACAACAACAACAAAAAAAAAACTAGCAAATAAACTTTATGGGAGATTTCTGGAAAAAAATTATTTCTCCAAGATAGAATTACTTTTTAAATGAAATTATTTCCAATTATTCAACCCTTAAGTTAGAATTATATTGCATAACTGAGTATCTAAATAAGTGCTTCTTTACATAGCATTTTCTGAGATAAAGACAGTCTTTGATCATCTTAATGTAAAAATGAGTATCATTCAAACCTCCCTGTAATTTCTTCTTCATCCAAATACTTCTAAGTATTTATAAAAACATAAACATCAATTTGAGTTGCATTTTCTCTCCCTTTTCCTATGCATGTTCACTTACTGAAAATTAATAAAGCAGTAATATAAAAACTGGGCACTGATTATCTGCCCCACAGTAATCAGACTGATAATAAACTAGGTATTACAAATGCAAAAACAATACTAAATGCACAATAAATCTATCATGATAAAATTATTTTCTATAAAATCCAATAAGGATTTTTCTTCTACATTTTTAAGGTTCCAACTCTGATTTTATTTACACAAGGCACAAAAAAAAAAAAAAACCCACCAGCATATGATACACATGGTAGTAATCCTCTCAGTTCTGTAAGCATTACCCCACTGAGTCATTTTCTATTTCTAGGAAAACATATATTGGATGTGAATTCAGGAAAACTGTGACAGCACCTGCTGGAGTTCACTGATCTCATGGCGTAAATAATCCTCTTTTCTGGCAGCTGCTTGTTCTGCACGTTGCAGGGCCAGCCTCAGGTCCCCCACCTGTATAAGGAGAACCAAAACACTATCACAGTCTCAAACACTGTCTATAACTTCCTGCTAACTACATATTTTGTGTTGTGTTGACTTACAGTTCATGTATAATACTCTACACTATCCGATGAGTTTTTACATAGGATTATCACACATCCCATTCATCAAGCAATTCCAAAACTGTATATATGTTCAATACGTACTATTAGGCAAAAAAAAAAAAAAAAAAAAAAGGCTATAAATATGTACACGGCCCAACCAACCACTGCCCCGCCTCACAAGATAGGAGGAGAGATGATGCATCTATAAATGTCTACAGTGCAAGCAGAATGTGAAGGCTATATTATCTATGAAAACTAGACCTGAGAACTCACTCTATGGAAGCAGTCTCTATAAACACACAAAGATGTCCCCTACATGGTAGCTGGATTAGCAATAACACACAAAACATGAAATATTCTAAATATCCATCAGTAGTAATTTAGTTTTGTAAATCTTAATACAACATGAATATACCCATTAAAAGACATGTATGATTTAATCTTAAATTAAAAAACTATAAAATATGTAATATATATCAAATATAAAAATATGTACATCGAAATAAGAACAAGAAAGTAACAGACAAAACTGACAGTACACACAAGGTGACGTTTTTATGAATGATAATGTCCTACACTATTACCTCCCATCCCCCCAATTTTTCTTTGTTATTCTCCTAGTGTATTTTTAATTTAAAACATTAATAATTTTTCTATCCCAGTGATAGAGTAGCAGAAATACAAGGGGTATATGGACCATGGCATGATTTTTAATATCAAGGTATTGATTGGTATTGTAAACAACCTAAATATCCAACAATAAGAACTGACTGAATACAATGAAGTATTTATTATAACTGTAAAAAGAAAACTTTTGAAAAGCTCTATGTTTTATTATGAGTATCTAAATAATTGCATCTTTACAAAACATTTTCTTACATAAAGATAGCCTCTGATCATGTTAGGGAGTGATTATCAAGATACTTTATTGTGGGGGCCACTCTGTGTGGTTTTGGAGACAGTAGCCCCTTGAGAGCAAGCCTTGAAAGAGGCCAGTAAGTCTCACTGGAAAACCAGGAAATGCAGGTGGCAGGCATGACTCGAGGCCAACACCAATGGTTCCCATAGGAAAATCAGGCCTGATAAACACATTGTGTCCTTTGAGGCTTGCTTTGCTTGGAAGAGCCCTGTTGATATAAACTGGATATTTAAGTTCAAGGCATAAGGAGTAAACTCATTATCCCACGAAACAGGTCTTAAAGACCATCTGGTGTCAGCATGACTAACAGACACAGACCCTGAGGCAGATCTCTGTGTTCTTTCAGCTGTTACCTATAGATAATACCTGTTTTTGTATGACTATAGCCTTTTGACATTGATTGAGATGAGCTGTGCATGTATGCTGTAAACCCCTACACATCCCATTCCCAATAAAAGCCATTTGGGAGAAGGGTTCAGGGCATTCCCTCTTCTAGAGGGAATCACCACCCCTTTCCCACCAGAACAACAAGATTATATCTGGGCCAACTATTCTCATCCACAGTGGCCAGGAGAGATCCACAGAACAGAGTTCTCCCACACTTCATTTTGTAAGTAAAGCAAACTATATAAGTAGTAAAACAGTGTAAGTAGTAAACTATATTTTATGCAAGAAGGATGAGAGAGATACAAATAAATATGTGTATAAGTGTATGGGTGTGAAAGGTATAGAAAAATGTGTATTTCCTTGCATTTACAAATAGAAACATTGAAAAAATAAGCCAAGCACCAATAAAATGGTCATTTATAGGCAAATAAAAGGAATGGGGAGGGGCTAAGTTAAAAACAAATGTCTCAATATTCTTATTATATAGGTCTCACTTTGGAATCATGTAAATGCTTTATATATCCATGCAAAATTAAATCAAAAGTGTATTGGGTCAATGAGGAAGAATAGTCTTTTCAACAAATGGTGCTGGGAAACTGTATAGCCACATGCAAAAGAACTATATGTGAAAGTTAAAACTATAAAACTTTTAGAAGGAAACAAGTCAAAATCTGCATAACCTTAAATTAAGCAACAGTTTCTTAAATGTGACACCCAAAGCACAAATGATAAAAGAAAAAAAAGGTAGGTTGGACTTCATCAAAATTAAAACTTTGTGCATCAAAAGGACACTCACTATCAAGAAAGTGAAAGACAACCTATAGAATGGAAGAAAATATTTGCAAATCCTACATTTGACAAGGAAGTAGTATGTAGAATATATAAAGAACAGTAAAAGGACAACTCAATTTAAAAGTAATCAATGGATTTAAATATTTGAATAAATTTTTCCAAAAAGGATATGTAATGGCCCATAATCACATAAAATGATGCTCAATGTCATTAGTCACTGAGGAAATGTAAATCAACACCACAATCAGATACTACTTCACACCCACTAAAAGGGCTACATTGAAAAGAAGTCGAGAGTAACAAATACTAGAAAAGATGAGAGAAATTAAAACTCTCATATATTGCTGGTGGGAATGTAAAATAATGAAGCTGCTGCAGAACACTTTGGCAGTTCCTCAAAAAAGTTATAGAGTTATATGATCTGAGGGTATATATCTAAGAGAATTTAAAATACAGATGCACACAGAAACCATAAATGAAGGATTAAAGCAGCACTTTTCAAATTAACAAAAAGTGTAAAAAAATGCAAATATCCATTAACTGATGATTCTTTAAGACAAAGTGACAAATTTTGAAATTCTTCCTTCATCTCAGGTCCATGGAGTTACATAGATTCTCCTTAAATTATATGCAATGTTTTATCTGCATTTGTGTATTTTTCGGTTATAGGGTCCTTAGCTTCCATAATACTTATTCTCAAGTAAGACTCAAATTCACAAAAAAATTAAGCAATACTGGCATAATATAAGCATAATTTAACAAAAGTTTTAAAAAAAACACAATTAAGTTTCCCCAACAAGATTATAAAGGAAATATTAACACATGCACCATTAAATTAGGTTTGACTCAAACTAATGGATTCTTTAATCTGCATAAGCACAAAGATTTAAAAGACAAATTTAATTCATATTCATTGCTTACTTGAATGGCTAATGCTTCTTGCTGCTGACGGGCTTCTTCTTGGACCTTCTCTAATGCTGCAGAAAGTTCTTCTTTAGCTTTGATTTCATGACTCAAAGCAGCTTCCTGTGCCTCACTATCCTTTGCAGCATTGGCTTTGTGGAGATCAGTAAGTTCTCTTAAAAAATCAGATTGATAAATTTTATTTTAAACAATACGGCCCTGACTTGTGTGGCTCAATGAGTTGAGCACTGTCTTGCAAACTGAAAGCTTGCTGGTTTGATTCCCAACCAGGGCAGATGCTTGGGTTGCAGGCTAGGTCCCAAGTTGGGGCCATGCAAGAGGCATCTGATTAAGGTTTCTCTTGCACATCAATGTTTCTCTCCCTATTTTTCTCCCTCTCTTCCCCTCTAAAATAAATAAAATATTTAAAATAATATACAGTAAATTACATGGCCAAGGTTACAAAGTGTCCATGTAGATTTTTATGAAATTTACAGAATGAGGGGTCATTCATACATAATAAACAGTGACTGCAGTAAGTACTCTCTCTGTTGAACTTGCTTTGAACAGTTACAAATCCATTTATAGTTAAATTTATGTGTTGTGAGTGATCAAATAATAGAAAAAAGGATTTCTTCAACTTCCTGCATTTAAATGATTTTAAATGAATTGCATCTTTATTCATTTTCTTACTTGTATGCACTGTCAAGAGCAGCCTGAATACTTCGGTTCTTTTCTTCAAGTTCATCCTTGTCCACCTGAAGTCGGCCAAGATCCTTCTCTTGGTGTTCAACCACAGAATTTAGTTTTTTAATATTTTCTCTATGTTGTTTCTCAACTTCTTCTTTGCCATCAAGGATCTATAATATAGATACAGGCAAAAATATTCTTCAATAAATAACACCATGGTAAATAATTGTATTCCAGGAATCTCAAGTGTATAATAACAAAGAATAATGTTAATATTCATTTATTAAATTGTGAAAAAAATCCTTCCCATGTGATATACCCCAGTAAGTCATTCCAAATGTTTTATAAACTATAGCCAACTGTTCATATAGTAAGTAATAACAGTTTATATGTAGACAATGATTAACATTCACCTGTTTTAAATGTTGCAACTCTTCTTCTAGCTCTTTAACTTTTTTCTTCAGCTTTGCAATAATATTTTCATTTTCTTTGTCCTTAGCTCTTAATTTCTTAATGATGTTAGAACTATGCAGCTGCTGTTTTGAAAGTTTTTCTCCTGGCAATGGCAAAAACGTATAAATTCAAATAATACTGATTTCCTTAGAATCTAAAAAGAATATTTATCTAACCAGTGGAATAAAATGATGGAATATTTTTTAAAAATCACAATGTTGTAACCACAAATGTTAAACTGATTTGGACAAGAATCATCAATGAACACTAAAATTACTAAGTGGAAGGATGGTAGGGAACAACATATTTACAGTCTTAAAGAAGCACTTCCACATATTACATATGAGTTACAAAGGGAAAGATGTACTTGTACAACAAAAAAATTCTGGCAGTTATCACCTTAACCATTCAGTTTTGGCACCAACAGTTGTGGTACAGCCTGACATTATGTGTCTACTGATGTGAAGTGGTAGGTGCACAGTATCACAATATTTCTTACTAGAAATTTGATCTGATTCTAATCATAAAGCAACAAATTCCTGAATATAAAGTATTCTGCAGGACAACTGGCCTGGACTCTACAGAGTCTTCAATATCATGAAGAAGACAGCGGTATCTTAGACTGTTGAAAAGACTAAAAAAAAAGTGAACTACATGCAATCCTATCAAAATTTCAGGGGCAGTTTTCACAAAAATAAAATTTTTAAAATCTTAAAATTCAGATGTAACCACAAAAGATCTCAAACACCAAAAGCAATCTCGAGCAAGTACAAAGCCAGAGATATCACATTTCCTAATTGGAAAATATATTACAAAACTAACATAATAAAAACAGCATGGTACTGGCATAAAAACAGACATACCAATGGAAGAGAAAAGAGAGTTTAAAAATAAATCTACAGGGGGAACCAAGATGGCTGCATAGGTAGACACACTGCGCCTCCTCGCACAACCAGAACTGACAGAAAATCAAATGGCAAGAAAGTCCGACACCAAGGAGATAAAAAAGAAACATACATCCAGACCAGTAGGAGGGGCGGAGATGGGCACTGGGGCGGAGAGGACTTGCGTGGCCGTGGCGGGACCGAGACTGGCGGAGTGTGGGACGAACGGGGCAGGCAGTCTGACCACTGGCAGACCCTGCGGCCCCACATTCGCACACAGATAAACTGGGACGAATGGTGGGGAGCAAAAGCAGAGCGCAGACCGCATAACCCAGGGCTCCAGAGCGGGGAAATAAAGCCTCAGACCTCTGATTGAAAGCACCCATGGGGGTTGGGGCAGCAGCAGGAGAGACTCCCAGCCTCACAGGAGAGGTCGTTGGAGAGACCCACAGGGGCCTAGAGCATGCACAAGCCCACCCACTTGGGAACTAGTACCAGAGGGGCCCAATTTGATTGTGGGTAGTGGAGGGGGGGACTGAAATCCGGTGGAGAGTGGAGCAAGTGCCATTGCTCCCTCTCGGCCCCTCCCCCACATACAGCATCACAGCGCAGCAACCAGCATTACTCCGCCCCAGGGAACACCTAAGGCTCCGCCCCTTTAAGTAACAGATGTGCCAAGACAAAAAAAAAAAATTTGGTCCAAATGACAGAACACTTCAAAGCTCCAGAAAAAATACAACTAAGCAAGGAATTGATAGCCAACCTATTGGACGCACAGTTCAAAACACTGGTTATTAAGACGCTCACAGAATTGGTTGAATTTGTTCGAAAACTAGATGAAAAAATGAAGCCTATGCTAAGAGAAACAAAGGAAAATGTACAGGGAACCAATAGTGATGCGAAGGAAACTGGGACTCAAATCAACGGTGTGGACCAGAAGGAAGAAAGAAACATCCAACCAGAAAAGAATGAAGAAACAAAAATTCGGAAAAATGAGGAGAGGCTTAGGAACCTCCAGGACATCTTGAAATGTTCCAACATCCGAATTATAGGGGTGCCAGAAGGAGAAGAGGAAGAACAAAAAATTGAAAACTTATTTGGACAAATAATGAAGGAGAACTTCCCCAGTCTGGCAAAGGAAATAGACTTCCAGGAAGTCCAGGAAGCTCAGAGAGTCCCAAAGAAGCTGGACCCAAGGAGAAACACACCAAGGCACATCATAATTACATTAGCCAAGATGGAACAGGAGAGAATCTTAGAAGCAGCAAGAGAAAAGGACACAGTTACCTACAAAGGACTTCCCATAAGACTGTCAGCTGATTTTTCTCAAAAGACACCTCACAGGCAAGAAGGGGCTGGCAAGAAGTATTCTAAGTCATGAAAGGCAAGGGCCTACATCCAAGAGTACTGTATCCAGCAAAGCTATCATTTAGAATGAAAGGGAAGACAAAGTGCTTCTCAGATAAGGTCAAGTTAAAGGAGTTCATCATCACCAAGCCCTTATTATATGAAATGTTAAAGGGATTTATCTAAGAAAAAGAAGATAAAAAATAGGAACAGTAAAAATGACAGCAAACTCAGTTATTAACAACCACACCTAAAACCAAAACAAAAGCAAACTAAGCAAACAACCAGAACAGGAACAGAACCACAGAAATGGAGATCACAGGGAGGGTTATCAAAGGGGAGTGGGAGGGGGAGAGGGAGGAAAAGGTACAGAGAATAAGTAGCATAGATGATAGGTGGAAAATAGACAGGGGGAGGGTAAGAATAGTGTAGGAAATGTAGAAGCCAAAGAACTTATACGTATGACCCATGGACATGAACTATAGGGGGGGAATGTGGGAGGGAGGGGGTGGGCAGGATGGAGTTGAGTGAAGGGGTGGAAATGGGACAACTGTAATAGCATAATCAATAAATATATCAAAAAAATAATAAATAAATCTACACATTTACAGTCAACTGCTTTTCAACAAGGATGCCAAGAACACACAATGGGGAAAGGACAGTCTCAATAAATGGTATTGGGACACTGAATTTCCATGTGCAGAAGGATGAAATTGGACCTTATCACACATCAAATATAAAAATTAACTGAAAACAAATTAAAGACTTAAATGTTAAGACCTGAAACTGTAAAACTACTAGAGGAAAAGACAAGAAAGAAGATTTTTGACATTGGTCTTGGCAATGACTTTTTGGCAATGATACCAAAAGCAGACTACAAAAATAATAACAGGCAAGTGTGATTGCATCAAACTAAAAAGTACAGCACAGCAAAGAAAACAATCAGCAGAGTGAAGAGACAATCTACATACGGAAATAGCTGCCCTTTTGTGTCTAGCTTATTTCACTTAGTATAATGTTTTTAAGATTCATCCATACATAAAAAAAAAAAAAAAATTAGGTAAACTCTTTTAAATGAGGCGATTGTTTCTAATTGTTCTCAAACACTTAATTCTGGAAACAGTCATCCCACCATAATTTTTAATATTAACATTTTAGAAATAAATGTACAATATTAGGAAAACACTAGACATTTTATAGTATACCATATAATGAACTTGAATATAACCATTAATGATGGTATCAAAGTATTTAAGGGCATAGGATAATGTAAAAGAAGATTGCAAATTAGATATATGATCTTAATTATGTTTAAAAATATATTAAAAATATGTGAAAAAGGGACTAGAACAAATGAACAATTCATTGTAAAATTGAATTATGACCTATTTTTTCTCTTTCTTCATACGCTTCTTACAACCTTAAAATTTCTAGAAGTAGCATGTATTATTCTTTTAACTAATGAAATGTTAAGAAAAGTAAAAGGCTGTACCCAGTGGTTCAGTTGGTTTGAGCATCGTCCCATACGACAAAAAGTTGTAGGTTCATCCCCAGTCAGGGCATGTATTTGGAGGCAACCCATCAATGTTCCTCCCCTCTCTCTCTTCCCTCTCCCTTCCTCTCTTTCTAAAATCAATAAATATATCCTCAAGTGAGGATTTAAAAAAAAGATAAATAAATAAAGAAAAAGTCACTTGTGTACCTTTTCCAAAACTACCTTCTTCCCTATATTATTAATACATAACAAAATTAATTTAGTGACCATTTGTGACAATTTATCTCATGAAGAATCTTTAATTTATTTAATCCTGCTAATTAGAAACCTTTTCACAGAGTGCTTAATAACTGAAAAATTAAAACATGAATATAACGAAAAATTTACTAGCAAATGCCAGAATAATATAATAATACCATATAATCCCAAGCTAGAAATTCAGATACATAAACTCCAGAATCATAATCTTAAATATCTTGGTTTAAATGACACACTCTAAAACCTCTTACAAGCTTTCTTCAGGAAACACAAACTTCTATTTTTCAGGGAGTTATTTTTATCCGTCCCTAGAAACAAAAAGTTACTTATGTGTATTTCTGCTGCTCTACATCTTGCTCCCCATCCTTCCATAAATTATCATCTACAACTTGTGAGATTTAAGTTTAAACCTTCCTTGCTTCCAGTATTTTTTATTAGGAAGCAGCAGCTAGCTAAGTGGCAAGTATTGTTCCTGTCTCCACAATATTTTTTACAATCAACTAAGTACGTACCTTCTTCCATTAATCCTTGGATCTGCTCATCTTTCTCTTTCAAAAGGTCTGAGGTTTCACTACTATTTAATCTAGTTGCAAGTTCTTCTTTTACACTTTTGATTTCCTAATTTTAAAAATATAATGTAAATATCTTAAAGAATTACTTTCACTCTGGGCATATTTTTCAATTTTTTCCACATTCAAAGACGTCACCAATAATCACATTCTTGATAAGAATATCTAAGTTTTGTTCTGTTAACCTGCATTTATTTATTACCTCGGTCTATTAAGACTAAGGAACCAGCCTTGAAAATGATACAGAAAACCTGAATTCACATACATATAGGTTTTAATATAGAAATATAAATGAGAATAAGTTAAATTTCAATACTCTACATTTTCCACAAGCATATATGGAATAACATATCAAACAGTACATGTCTCTACTTCTCACTGTAATTCTTTTCTTTATTAAAACTCACACTTACTAGTGTACTGTGAAATGACAGGAAAAACAAGATTATATAAAGTATGATCTACTTTAATAAAGCATAGATTCAGCAGAAACATGTCAAGATAGTTTATCTTTAAAGCTACAGTGGAGAAGTATGGTGATGTGCAAAGTGTTCTATAACTTAAAATTTGGTTTTAAGAGATTCTCTGAAATTAAACAATAGCTTTAAACAACTAACATTTACTAGTATGTAAAGCATACTTGGCATCCAATAGCATTTAACCTTCACAAGCCTATGAGGAAGGTACCTGTATTATTCAATTATAAAAATAAGAAACTAAGACTCAGAAGGATTGAGTAAACTTTGAAGGTCAGAGAGCTATTAAGATTGTAGAGTCATGACTTGAAACCAGGTCTGTGAAACCTCAAAGTCCGTACTCTGAATCACCCACAACACTACTATCCATTTCCAACTTTCAAATTTGATTCATGTATCAAAGTTTAGTAGAATGTCATGCCTTCCACAAAACGTTCCTCAGCTCCCCTAGTCAGAATTCATCCTCTGTGATACCATTCCAAACTGCTTATTTATCTCTAGAACTTACTTCATTCTGCCTAGTACTACACAGTTGTTGACAATGTCTTCCATCACTAGAAAGCAAATTCATCACTAAAGGTAATTCAATTTACCTTTGAATTTCCTATGCCTCCTCTGCAGGTGGTTCATACAAGGCAGTACACATAAAATATGTTAAAATTCAGGGCCTAAATTTTTTCCACCTATAGTTAATGATTTGGATATATTTTAGATTTATAATTCAAAATGCAGTACACAAAACAAACCTTATTTAAAATCTAATTTCTTGATTAAACGGGTACAAATGAAATACAGTAGGAACAAGAGGAGATAAATTGGTTAGGTAGTCTGAGGTTATTATTAGTTTCTGAAATGAGCTAGCTAGTTAAAGCAATTAAGCAAATGGAAGTATATATTTCTTTTCTGTAAGAGTATACACAGAAAAATTATAAATACAGTATTAACATTAACACTGTTCAAGAAAGGGGAAAGCAACTAAACTAGGAATGGCAAATACTGAGGAATGTTATTACTCACAGTTGAGATATAAGCAATAAATATTAACCTTAAATAAATAAACAAATACTAAATAAATAATAAAATACTAACCTTAGATGATTACCAATTTCTGAAATAGCCAACTGTTCCAAATTATAAGACTCAGAACAATGGTCCCCAAACAGCAGTGATTTTGCTCCAAAGGGGACATTTGGCAATGTCTGGCAACATTTTTAACTAGCACAAGTGAAGAGGAGGAGGGACTGCAGTAGGGAAGAGTGATACTGTCATCTTCTAAGTAGGGGCCTGGGGCACTGGTGATCACCCTATAATACACAGGATAGTCCCATACAACATAAAATTATGCGCCCAAAATTTCAATAGGGCTGAGGTTGAGAAGTCCTACATTAGAATAAATGTTATGCCTCCCAAGAGTCATTAACCATTAGAACTACTTTGACCTGAAGAATTATATATACCTATGTATGTATATATGTATATATATGTATGAGTATATATATGTATATGTGTACGTGTATATATATGTATATATAAATATGTTTGAAATGGTGCAAAAATAACAAATGAGAGTAATGATAAATTTTACTTAGTGTTATTTAGACTTGTGTTATTTATTTTGATGAAATTATCATTTACAAAAATCATTCTAGTGATCCTTGCTATACATCTTCCAAGGACTTCTACATAAATTATATGGACAAGTATGTGCTTAGAATTTTTTAAGGTATCAAAATCTATAATTCTAAAGGTATTGAAAAATTTACAATTTAGGTGTTTTCTGTAGTATCCTTTTATTCTTATCTCTTTTTCCAGTACCAAAATAGTATGAAGGCACTCCTAAAAATCTATTGTCTCTACATAGCTTAATTAGTATTATTTTAAACTTCCATTACCTTTTTAGCAGCATCTCTCTCTTTGCAGGCTAGCTGAACTTTTTTTTCTGCTTCTGCAATTCTTTGAGTAAACTCATCTTTCAAAGCAGAAATGTTGCTGCTTTCTTCTTTCACTCTGAACATTTCACTAAATTTAAATTAATACTGAGAGTGAGGAGAGTTGCTTAAATAGTCCAAAGGTAACAAGGTTGAGTTCACTTTAAAAAGGAAAATAACATTGTCTTCAACATATACCTTAATAAAATAAATTAGTTTTAGGCATTTTAACTTTCCAGAGGAAAATTACCTGCACAATTTATTTTAAAACACCTGAAAGACAACCCATTAGCAATTGAAAATGTCACCAATATTTGACATGTAAAAATAATATAAAAGTAAAATTTTTCATTTTGAGTCCTGTGCTACATTTTACCAATCACCACCTTAAAACAAACCAATACTCAGTATTGTTTTAAACTACAATATCATTGTTTACTTTAAAGACATGTTTTAAACCTTACCTCTAAAATATTATTAATAAGGGGAAATAGCTTTCCCCCCACCCCAAAATGCCTCTCTTCAATGCCAAAGTTAATACAGTAAAGATAATGTAAGGAGAAAAGTAATCTCTAAGGTTAGAATTGAAATGCTATTCAAATTTATAATTATAAACAAGTTAAATTATAAACTATTTTGCTTTAAAATCCATTCTTAAATAATAACCAAGTGTATGGGCCTCTACAAAATCTGTAAAATCATTCACATTCGTTAAATACTTACTCTTTAAGATTATCATAAGCTTCTTCTAAAAGTGCTTTTTCTTTACTAAGAGATAATAACTGAGCCTCCCTTTTGTCCAGTTTCTCATTAAGAAATTCAACTCTCTAGAAAAGTAGAATATACAAAAGTCAAACATTTAACTTTAAAAGACCATTTTTACATGCAGTTGAAAAGGTAACTAACCACTATAATCAATAAAACAGCATCACCTCATAAGAATTAAAAATAATATTGAGAACAAAATCAATACAGTACAAAAAAAATACTCATACGAGACTGGTAGGAGAGTATAAATTTGTACAAGCACATAGCAGGTGGGAATATAAATTAGTAAACCAATTTCAAAAACAGTTGGGCAATATCTACCTGAAGATCTACATACCTTTTGATGTAGAAAATTCTACTTTTAGGTCTACCTTAGAGGAGAAACCTGTTGCATGTGTTACTATACAAGAACACTTACAGAGAGGTCTGTAACAGCGAAAACTTGGGAAGATTGTGCATATCCCACCAAAAGAGGAAGATAGATAGAAACAATAAAATAATAATAATAATAATAATAATAATAATAATAATAAAAGAGGGGCTTCAAAGCCTCTAATAATGTTCTATATCTTAGGTGGGCAGTGGATATACAAGTATATGTTTTTCCATATTACTCTTTAATCCAAACATGTAACATGTAACTATTTTAGTATGATACCTTGCATTAAAAAAGTAACTTTAGAAAATCCATAGGTATGCAGTTTTAAAATCTCCAAATAAAATCTCCGAAATATATCAGAATGAAGCTAAACAAAGAGGAATGGTTAGAATATACTTTTCCTTAGGTCCTGCTGAAGCAGTGATAATCTTGTACAAGGGGGAAGAATGGTGCCTTTTGTACTAAAAAAAATGAATAAATAGAAAGTCTTACTTGATTTAGGTCTAGATTAATTTAGAAATCACTTACCTTCTGAAAACAGTTCAAAAATATCTTATTCATAAAAAAAAAGTATTGGTTTCTAGGAATTCAAACTCCTAGTAAAGCTATAGCATGGCATTTTGTTTGTGAGTTATACTAAACCCAGGTAAGAGAATCTGGCACGTTTTTACATTAAATAATTCAGTCCATGGCACTTACAGGACATTTCTTCAAGACATCATATATCTCAGAGGAGTCTATTAAAGATGCCAGATCTAACTCAATTTTTATATCTAAAAATCATAGGAAAAACCAAAACTGTGACTTAACGTTAGTTAAAGATTTTACGGCACTTTCCCTTTACATGTGTTAGGTAGAAGCAATTCGATATCCCTAAGAATGCCTTTGTTCTTTGGACATTTCCCCTTCATGTTCATATCAGATAGCTATTAATAGGAAATATAAAAAATAACATAAAATAGTAAAAACAAACTAAAGCAATTAATAACAACAGAATACCTCAATATTAATCTTAAAGCCCTGACCAGGTAGCTCAGTTGGTTAGAGTGCCATCCCAATCTGCTAAGATTGCAGGTTTGATCCCAGGTCAGGGCACATGCAAGAAACAACCTATGAATGCATAAATAAGTGGAACAACAAAAGCGATGTTTCCCTCTCTCTCTTTCTCTCTCTCAAATCAATAAATTTTTTTTAAAATTTAATAATTAAAAAATAATTTTTCATTTAAGATTTACTACAGATAATGTGAACATGTAAAAAATATTTTGATGTTAAGAAAAACCATATAATATTTAGATTTGTTTTAGCTCTATCTGCAAAGGAGTTGAAGATATATGTTAACTTACAAAGATAGTCCTTTGCAAACTGACAAATTAATGAGCATTATGTAAGAGAGTTCTAAGGTGATAAGGACTCAACAGCAAAGTCATAAAAGGAAAACGTTTTTATGCTGTTATATTGAATTATCAACTTATGCTACTATCATAGTTGTCTTAGAGAAATTTCAAATAACTTATTGTGAATACTTCTTCAATGTTAAGGCCCTTAATGCCACATTTAAATGGCAAAATGCCTTTTTTTAAATAAGTACAAATCATTATGCATCACTGAATATTAAAAATAACATGATTTAATCTCTGAAAAGCATATCCAAAAATCCTCTTCCAATTTCTAGAGTTACCTTGCAAATATCTTCCTTCTCAGAAAGTGCTTCTAGCTGACTTTCTGCAGCTTCGCACTGCTCAGCCACCCTGTCTGAGACAGAATGTCCTTCATTTACTGGTGCCGAAGAAACCAAGGTATCAGGCTGTTCACAGTTCACAGGAGTTGCACTTCGTCCACTTTCTTCCATTTCTGTTTCCTCACTAGGTATAATTAATGTTTCATTTACTTCTTCAGATTTTCTTTCAACAGGTTCAACTATTTTAGTCTTTGGAGTTGAAGAATTAACTATAATGGGTACTAAAGCATAACCCTTGCCTGACAATTCATCATCTGAATTAATTTCACTTACACTTCGGCTATCTAATGACTGTACACTAAATGAGTCTATTCTTTCAAAAGCATCAGATGAGCAGCAACTCTCAGTGAGTTTTGGGAAATCATCTAAACGATTATACTCAGGACAAGCAGATGCTGAGAGAAGCTGAAAAGATGTCTGCATCAAATGAAGACTTGATTTTGAATCTGTAGTCTCTTGCCTTGAACTTGCTGAGCTCTCACTTATTACACTTTCATGATCTAAAACTTCAATGTCACTGGTGGTAGAAGTACCTGATGAGAAGGTACTAACAGGAGGAGAAGGTGTATTACTCTGTCTGTCCTCGTGTTTTTGTTCCTTTGCTTCTGAGGCCATGTCCTTTGTTTCTGCTGTGAGAGACTGCAGAGACATATTAGATACATTTTCCCTAGTTGTTCTCACATTTACTATACTCTCAGATACTTTCAAACTTAGGGTTGACACCTTCATAGCAGATTCTTTATTAATGGTTTCTCCAAGCTTGCCTTCAGTTTCAGGTGGCAGAGTACCTACTACCAGAGTTTCCTCTGAGGATACACAGGGAGAAGAGTCTTTTACTTTTGCCTCAATTGTTTCAGCTGTTCTTGACTGTCCAGTATGTAAGGTTTCCTGTAAGGTGCTTTTCACTTCTTCTTCTGGTCTCTGCGATTTAGCTGGCGGTTTTGATACCACTGGACTCTTCTGAATGGTCTGGACATCCGTTGGAGAGAGAAAGGCACTAAAGAAATTTTCAGATTCATCTACCACTGTTCTCCGAACTGGCTTTGTAATTGCTTTAGGAGAGGCTACTGGTTGACTCTGAGGTTCAGTGTTTGATTTCATCCCCCAGGTTGAAGTATCCCATCCTCCACTGACAGGGGGACTTATTCCTTTGACAAAAAATATATATACATATATTTAAAAATAAAAATGATATGTTACATTAATATTGTAATCATTATTATAACTCAATGTGTTTCTTAAAAAAAGAAAATCTATAGAATTCAACCTATAATTTGCACCTCTTAAACTCCTTGTTTGCTATATAATTAACTTACACGTTTAAGTTCACACGTTAATTTTGGCCCTTAAAGAGGAAAACTGGTGTGAATCTGCCCAAGAGGAACTAGCAGCAAAGATAAAAGACTGGACTGGGCCTGGACTACCAGAGGCAAATTTGTTATTCCCTCCCACAACAAATTAAGAAAGTAATAGCATGTTCTAAAACCCACGCTAAGTCCTAGACACATATGATGCATTTCATAATAATAGGCAGTATCTTCACTTAAAGGTCATGTGTGGCCATGGCAAATTGATCCTATCTTCTATTCAGTTAGTTTCATATTAATTATATTCTTGTACTATCAATAATAAAACATAGTTATGAGGTAGAGAAGAGGGCAACAGTAAAAAACTGAACCAAAATACTAGTGACAAATGTCCCTTTTCCAAAGATCAAGGTAAACTGATGGGAAGAGTGACTTCTAGAGAAAAATTCATTTTCATCCACTTAATGACAAGCACATTCTCCAAGTACCACTTCCCAAACCCACTCTATGAGAAAGTTTTGCTCTCTTCTTAAATTCCAAATTTTGTCAGCAAGTAGTAGGTCATATGAACCTCAGAAATGTACGTTTTTATTAGAATTATTATTTTTGGTATAGATGGTAATGTATACTAGGATTTTTAAAAACACTCCAGAGAACATATCCTGGGTTAAAAAAAAAGGTAATTGTATTTATTAGTCATAGAAATATATGCTACCAAAACACCCAATAATAAACAAAACATGGCATATTCTCTAAACTATTTAAAGCACTTCTTCTTTTAAAAAAAATCTGCCATTTCAAAATTCAAAAAAGGCTGAGCAGAATTATCACAAATTATACATAATTAGAAGTTGGTGGCCAGAACACAAATACCTAAAAACTCCTAAAAACAACCAAGCCCTATCTATATTAAAGTCTGTATCTTTTAATATGGCTTTGGAGGTATATAAGATACTTCAGTTTAGGGACATAGTTTTACATGCATTTGTTCAGCATATGAACAAATGTGAAAAGGTGAAAAAACAAAATTAAAGATGTAAATGAACAAACAGATTAAGTCTACTAATTAACTTATTAAGTCATCTTAATGAATTACAGAAGTCAAATTTGCCTCTTGGGGAATGTTTTATATAAAGCCCAGGTTTCCCTGATATCCACTTACATTAGTTCATTTTGAACACTGGCAATGTCATAATGATAGCAATATAAAATAAAACACAGGTGATCGATAAACATTTATGGCATTTCACTAAAGTCTGAGTGTATTCTGGAGAACCTATTTTTAAAAATATATAGCAAACAATTCAAGCCCCACGTTTCCTAAAACGAGTATCCTTATATTTAAAACTTATATTGTCTCCTCTAAAGTTCCGTAATTCAAAATGCGGAGAACCTATGAAAAAAGAAGTTAAGCTACTCAAACAAGGTCTAACATCCTGTAAAAAATAGTAAGATCATGATATACGCATGGGCCAAAAGTTCTTAAAATGTGGTACCTCAAATTTAGGTCCTGACTTTTCAACGATGTAAAATTAAAAACCCAGAAAGTAGTCAAGAATAACTTATACTTTTCCACAGAGATCACACACACCCCAAACCTGCAAATCTTTACCCCACGCTGTTCCTTAGCTCAGAGCTAAAAGTAATGAAGATCCCCGACGAATCTGACAAAGAGAGACAGCCATCTGGAAATAAACCCCCAAATCTTGGGCCCCAGGATCCACGGGTCGTCTCTGCAGCACACTCCGCCCCCTCCCGCCAAGTGGCGTTGAAGAGTCACT
This sequence comes from Desmodus rotundus, assembly GCF_022682495.2. Classification (NCBI taxonomy): domain Eukaryota; kingdom Metazoa; phylum Chordata; class Mammalia; order Chiroptera; family Phyllostomidae; genus Desmodus; species Desmodus rotundus. Next base: position 73,882,036 of record NC_071394.1, on the reverse strand, counting down.
TGGCCTTTCTGAGACTCGTTTTCCTCTGGGTGAAACACTAACAACGTGCGACCGGGACCCGAGGAGCAGGTCTTAACTGGAGAAAGTCAGAGACACACATTCGCGGGAGCAAGCAGAAGCGCTCGCCCAACGCTGGCGACCGTCCCTCCGTCCCCGTGACGGACTCCGGACTTGGGCTCCGAACAGAGTCCCAGGCCATTATAGTTTCGGGAAGATTGTGCTCGGAGTCCCGGTCACGCGAGGCCGGCTGGACCCGCCCCTAGAGCCACAAGCGAGGAGGAACGAAGGCCGGATTTTCCCTAGGAAAAGTGAAGACCAACTCGAGACCAAATAAGCCTGAGGACCAGCCCTGCCTCCGCTTCACCTGCGGGCCCAGCCCGCCGCCGCTCTCTTACCCGGCTCTCCGTACGGAACGGTCTCTGCCCAGGCGCCCGGTTCCTCTTCCTGGATGTCCAGGACCCTGTCAATGGATTTCTGGGCCTGGGACAGGGCCTGCTTAGCAAAGCTGGAGAGCTGGGATGCATTGAACCAACTCATCCTCCCTCCTCGGCGGGCAGTGGTGGCGGTACCTCCAGGTGGGAAGGCCGAGGGCCAAGCCGACCGGCGAAGACTCAGGGGAGGGTGCGACGAAACAACTTCGCCCACTCCTCCACTCGGCGGTACTTGTCAGAGGGTCCCCATGACCCCAAGTCCCCTCCCCCCGCCCCGAGCCCGGGGATACTATCCTCGGTCCTTCCCACAGCCCAGACAACAGGGCCGGACTGCGCATGCGCCGGCCACTTCCACGTACACAACCAACAGTTCCGTCGAAGACAAAACAGGGGGGACAATGACGCCACATCCGGTAGCCCAGGGTTGCCATTAGTTACCCAGGAACGCGGAACGGTTTCTATTGACCGATTCCAGGCCCTGGGCAGGAATTCTCAGCAGAGAGAGGCCTATTCCTCTGGAATCGGCGTCTTTTCATGTAGACTCCTTCCTACAAAATAACTCGCCGTACTAATGCCTTGCCAACAATAAAAAGTCTGGGAAGTGTACTTATCTTAGCGATTTGTCTTAAATAACTACATCCGTGTTAACTTGGCCTTGAAGAGAAACCCTGGGTTTGGGTTTTTGCCTAAAAAACCTAACCCAGCCCACCTGATGGAAGTATAAAACAATTTTCCACAATGAGTTACAGGCTACAGTAAGGGTACAGAGGGCACAACCTCTCTCTCCCTCACAATACAGGTCCACTCTCCGCCCCAGTCAAAACAAACCTGGGTAACACTAAGCCTATTTACTGTATTAACATGTACTGTGCGTATTACTTAAAATACTTTTTCTGCATGCACTCTTCAAACATTTAGCTATATGAAGAAATCTAATTGGTGGCCTTCCTAATCTAGTCAGTGGCGATGTTTAGTTTGGTACCTATAATGTTAAAGATAAAATCCTACCAACATTTAAAAGCCAAATTTCATATAAAAATCCAAATTTCCCATTGATTTTGAAAAATAAGTATACCAACATGGAAGACTCAGCTGGCATGGTTGCCCCTTTTGACAATACTTTTCATTCCACTTTACCACAGACCTCACTAATATTACATTCTCTTATTACACCCTCCCTTGCTGTGATTATTTATCTTAGGTGTCCATCCTTTCCCAATATTTGAGGATTCTACCCCACTGCAAGGAACCAAGCAAGCCATAAGAAACTATTTTTCTTTAAAAACCCCTCTTCCAGGACTTCTAATTGTACAGTTTGGGATAAATGACATAAACTTTCTACAACTATTTATTCAACTTTCAGATGGAAATACTGTCACATTCACACAAGTCTACTTTAAGAATTATTATTGTACCTGTATAAAGTGCTAAATGTTAGTTCCTTTACTTTAAAAAATTTATACTGAATCTATAATTTTTTAAGTAGAGAAATTTATCACATGATTTTATAATGAAACAAATTATTTGTCAACATGGAACTAAAAAGAATTAATGAAAACTTAACCCAGTGACATGTAATTACAAAGCCTCTGAAAAGAAAATTGCCATCTAAGTCAAAGAGTGAGGACATATACTGTATGTTCCCACACTGAGATACTTAAATTCATTTTTCAGTACTTATGCTTGATTTTCTTTTAAGACTTAGTCTTATTTTTTTTGCAGGGTTTGGGAGGAGGCATTTTTTAAGAGATCTTAATATAAAAATATAGTTATCCCACTTTTATTATAGTATTATGTTTGAGCAAATTAAATTAAAACATTTACTGCGGCAAAAGGATTAATTCAGGGGCCATAAAAATTTCATATTAGTAATTTTGCTACACATTTAAAAATTATTCCTACAATACTACAGAACTTACTATCCTTAATATATTTTTTAAAGTTTCAGTGAGAAAAGTAGACAATATAAGATTTTATTAATAAATAGTGCAAAAGCAACAGTGATAACTGTTTAAACATTAAATTCTTTTAAATATCCATGTCTTGGCTTTAATGTTGTGCATATTGGCCTCTATAGCACTGCCAGTAAATACATGAAAATATTTCCCATTTCCATGCACAGGTACTCAGTTGTAACACCATTTATAAATTATTATGGACAAGGTAACCTTTACAAAAATTAATATTCATTTGGACAGCCACCATTAAATGAATATTAAACAAGCAAGATGTAGGCTATGTTCAGTATACTACAGATGTCAAGTTTAACCTTTAATGTTATTTAAAACTTAATTTTCTTATTTTCTTTAAAGGGACATCTTTTGTATATGTGGGTGCTCAAATGAAAACTGACGAATGCATTCTTTGACCATAAGAACAAAATTCACACACAAGAGTGTGTTTGCCTCCTCTGAAAGAAGCAATGCAATTGCTCATAATCTCTCTCTCCAGGCATCATTTTCCACATTAATGAAAATGCTTGGAAGCACCAACTCCAAATTCTGCCTTCAAAAAGAGTGGTTCATTATACTCAAACAAAAAAAGTCAAATTCCAGCAACACTAATGCTGACAATGAATCAATTAATTTTTTTTTTTTGCATTCACAAAGTATAACATTTCCATCAATTTTCTGTTATGTGCAGATTTATTTTCCTTAAGAAGTAAAATGAAGTTTGAATAGTACAGTCTGTGGTGTGGTGACATCAGCAACTGCCAGTTCTTGCCCATCGACAAGTCCCAATTCTAAAACAGAAAAAGTATAATTAACCCAAGCCACAAAAAAACAAAAATCTCAACAAAAGTGATAACACACAGATACACAAACTATAGAATATTATGGTTGTGATAAACATGAAAATTCAGTTCTCTTTAATCAAGACAATATTATATTTGATTATTTAGAAATGTTTATGCATTCTACTAAAAGAGCAATTCAATCATTATTTCTAAAAATATTAAGTAATTATGATGATGTCATTTGAAGGTATTAAGAACAAATCTAACAGGATTTGTTACTTTCACCAAAAAAAGAAGTTGATTAGTAAATATACTCATTTAAAATACCTTTCAATGTCTTGGAGAGATTTGGCCTTGTTCGTTCTTCAATAGAAGTTACTGACTAGAAAGCAAAATTATTTTAATGTAAAACACATTAAATTAAATTAAACTTCTAATATAATTCTGAAAGAAATACAAATAGAACACTTATCACCTGTAAGTAAAGTGTTCTATTTTTTCCCTCTAATGTGGCTGTGATGGCTGGAGATTTCATCTGCCTAAATATAATTAGGAGAAAAAAATATCAAAGATCACTTTTAAAAAATAATTCTAGTTTTAAAAGTTTTAAAATCTCAAAAGTTATTTCTACAACATAACAGAAGTGCAGAACACTTACAGAGAAGCACTATTGGTAAGATAATCCAAAACTTCCTGGAGTTTAGCTGATGGAGAAAACTGAATATTTTGTGGAAGCTGGCTACAAGCCGGGCAGTTTTCCTACATATATAAAACACAACAAATCATAGCAGCAATGCACCAATTATAGTGTCTTTATAGTAATGAAGTAAAAATGAAGTTGTTTTATAACCATGCATATTAAACAAATGCTTTAAAACCTATGCATTTCATAATGGGCCATTTTTCCTCAATTATTTTGCTATATAGTATTTATATCAGACTATACTACAAAAGGTATATATTGAATAGGTTTCTGGAAGTTAGAAAATACTTAGGGTATGAGCAATTTCATTTATATTTCTAACCAATAATAGGAATTAATATTTAAAAATCAAAGTATGCATGATCAAAAAATTTTTCATTAGTATACTAACCTTTCTCTCTGCTTCAAATGTGTATGTGTACAGTCCATCTACATCATTGAATACCAAGTAATTATTAAGGGGAATATATGCACTGTAATGAAAAAATGTCCATTATTTATATAATTGAGCCAGAACAAAACAGATTTACATACATATTAAAAATAAAACACATTACCTTGTGGCTATTTTAAAAACCTCAGTGGCACACACAGCTGAAAAAGGGAGGAAATAAAGGTGCTTTAACTCAATGAAAATTAGACATTTAAAATTAGAAGTCTGTTAGAAAGTCAGTTGTAATTCAGAACAGATAAATTTACAGGCTACTGATTAAAAATATATTTATATATATATATTTTAATGTTAAAAACTGAATAAGTAACAAATTTTGTATTTGTTTGTATAATCCATGTGATATGTAACATTACATGTTTTCCTTCCTCTTCTTCAGATTAATTAGCAGCCTATTACAGTGATTAAAAAGAAATGGTATGTATGAAAATATCTACTTACTACAAAGCACTTTGTAATATGAAATACATTATCCTTTCTTGGATAGCTTAATTATACCATCCACCCAAGAAGATACCAAATTCCTGTAACGCCAGTTTTATGATCTCAAGTAGCTGCAGAAATATCAATTCAGATACTGAATCAAAAACTGAAGAAAAAAAAATTAAGTAACAGCCTTTTTTCCTCACCTGCAATGACTGCATTTGTAGAAGCTACTGCAGGAATGATTCGTTTCACTACCCCTGAAAAAATATACTAATTAAAACATCATCATTTCTTTTAAAAAGTAGGTATCTTAAGTTAAACAACATGATTTATTAAATATCATTTTCCAGATTTTTCAGGCTTTCAAGTCACAAAAAGGATTTTAACCATGAAGCAATCTTCTTCCACATTTCCATAATTTTTTGTAGCATGTTCAGAATCTTAAGGAAGTTACAGTGGGAAAGTAAACCCTTCCCTAAGCTTCATATAAAGATGAGACCATAATATCATAATAGCTAACAATTAGAGTGTTTTACTGTGTTCCAGGCACATTGTGAAATTTAAATATTAAATAGATTTATTGAATTTTCACAACAGTCTTATGTTAGTCTTATTACTCTGATTTTAAAGACAAGGAAAATGAGGTTGAGAGAAATTAAATCACAACTCCACCTACACACCTAATAAGTGATGATGATGGTATATGAAACCCAGATCGCCCCAAAGTGCATAATCTTAACTGATACATTACGTAATGCCATACTCAGTAAGGTTTGAGTAAAGTACAAAAAATAAGAGTTACCTTATTTTTCCTCTCATAATTTCAGCCATTTGATTCACAAAGCTTTACAACAAAACAAGGGTCAACTTATCTTCATTTCACTCTACAACCTGCACTACACAAAATAGTAAACATACCTCTCTATTTCTACCCTACTTTTTAACATCAGTATTCACATTATAAATGAACAAAACTCTACCTTAAACAATTTGGGGGGCATTTTTTAGTATTTTTTATTGTATTTTTTTCCATTACTATTGATTGAACCCCCTTATATCTCCCTCCCCACACAATACCTTAAACAATCTTTAAGTACAAAATAAATATTATGATTTATAACTATATTTAAATTGTTCATTTTAGAAAACAAAAACTTCAAAGGAAAATAGCCATATTAATTATCTTGAAGTATGAGGGAACACTGAAAGACGTGACTTAAAAACTTCAGAAAAAAGGCAGATATCTAAGAAGACAGGAAAAGAAGTCAGTTAAGTCTGGAAAGCTGTTTTTAAAAAGTTAATTCTGACCATATAATTAAGTATAATTTCAGAACAGGAGAAATAGGGAGGAGCTAACCTCATGATAGTTAAACTGGATGTTCTCCAGTGAGCCACATATAATAAGATGTACTGAGAGGAGGAACAGGTAGTCACAAACAGTGTGGAGTAGAGGGGACACTGCCCAATAAGAGCACTGCCAAAATGATAAAGACTCCCCGTACTCCCAACCCCTCAAAAAAGCTGAACTTCACTTCTCATTTCACTTCCGTACTCCTTGTCAAGGCCCTCAATCGTCAGGCTGCAAAGCATACACCCTGCTCAAAGGTATGGAAAGATCAATGAGACTACATATGGAAATGAATTTCCATTTCTGATCAGGACAAACTGAAATTATTTGTTAATTCAGGCAATTGCCAAATGTGTACCATATGCCAGACACTGTTCTAGGTGTTACACACACAAAAAAAGAAATTACCTCCTCTTATAGAGCTTTCATTCTGGTGAGGAAAATAGCACTCACAAGTAAGAATATTAGAAAATCTCAGATACTGAAGAGGTTCACAAAGAAAGTAAAACAATGTATGCTAGGATGGTCAGGGAAGACCTCTCTGAGGAGGCAATAATTTGAGCTGAAACCTAAACCTTGAGACCCAGTCATGCAATAACCTATGGAAAGAGCATTTCTGTAGAGTAAACAGCCAGGGCAACAGCCCCACGTAGAGATATATGAGAGTGTAAGTATGAAATATTCCTTATATAGAAAAATAGACTAACATTAGTTTTAGGCAATTATAAAAAAGGTAAAATAGTGAGTGACTAGGAAGTCATTTTGAGTTGAATCATCAGAATAACTAAGTTGAGACCTGAGGGACAAGCAGCCAGACTTGAGGGGAGCCAAGGAAGACAAGTACAGACATAAAGATTAGGAGTATTCAAGCTCTAAGGTAGGAATGAGCTTGGTTTGTTAAAGGTACACAAAGCGGGTCAGAATGGGGGGAGTACAGGAAGCAACAAGGAGTATATAAGAGTGGAATTTTCAAATGACATTAATAGAACATCAGTAAATATAAAAAATAATCACAGAAGAGAAATAGCAGATTTTCAAAAAGAAGACAAAGTTCTTTCTTAGGAACCTGGCGATGATCTTGGACAAAATTCTATAAAGGATAAACTGTGAGTACCTAGAATAATAGGAAGCACTGATCACTAAGACTGAGCATTATGATTGCTTATTAAGACAAGACATGTTGGACCTGTCTCACTTACTTCCTATGACTAGCTTGGCAACCCAAGTATAAAAACATCTGGAATAGTCTTTCATAACATCTTGTGAAGACAAAGAAATATGAAGTATTCGAAAAGGTCTGATCAACAAAATGAGATAAAACCTAAAATTAAGGGCCAGATCAGAAGTCATGATTCAGACGTCAATTCTCTGCCAGTTCAGTCTTGTTAAATTTTTTATTTAATTATGTGGAAAAGAGATAAAGGATATGATTATCAAAACAACAGGTGAAATGAAGCTGAAAGAATAGATAGGTTGGCAGGCATAAAAGAATATATAAGAGAGAGCATAGCAGGTTGAATTTAAGAATAAATTTGTAAGGACCTATACTTGAGTACAAAAATAACAAAGCTACCAACCCCAAAACTACCACTTCTATAACACGCAGATGTGGTTCAGGAATTGATATGTGGAAAAGACTTCTAGATTTTAATGGACAACTATCTCAAAAACTCAAAAGTATAGGATCAATGTAAATAACAACAAAAAATTCTGCTCTCCTCTAAGACTATAACAATTATCTAAGATATCAGAAGGCTATTATCTAAAATAAGAATATTTAGACATTCTGTGCTTCATTCTAACCATGTTAAGGGGAAGTATGGATAACCAAAATATGATTAGAGAAAAAGAACATAATAGGGACTTAAAGTCATGCAACATGTCAGAGGATTAAAGGAATTAGGAAGGTTCATGGAAGTGATAGATTTGAAAGGAATGGGCTCACTGTTCTCAATTTGTTCAGTGCTATTACTTAAAAGGAAATTACATTTATATACATATGGTATACCCTAGGACAATACTCTGACCAAACTAAAGATGGAGATTTCTGCTCAATATATAGAGTAATTGTGTAACAGCCTTGTCCACATGTGGAACAGAATGCCCCAGGAGAAATAAATTGCTCTTCAATGAAAGATAAAGTATATGAGTTGATTTCGATGCATTAAGGTCTCTTCCAATAAGTAAATAAGATTCAATGATTTTATTCAAGTCCTCCTAGCTAAGTAGTAGTATGGATTCTGCTGAACTCATTTACCTCCTACCAACTTTAGGGCCCCAGAAAACTATTATTTTCATGGTACCTTTACTGAACTTCAAATGGATGGTACTGTCTAAAATCACTTATCAATTCTTTCCTCCAAAGCATCTCCAGCCAGTAAAAAAAGGATCATCCCAAGATCATCATTCATGACAATTCACAAACTTACCTTGAGTGAGTCTATATGTAACACCCCTAATACTGTATTGTGATGCTCTGTCTAGGGATTTTTGGAAAATCCACTGAATATGATCAGGATCATCTCCATCTAATGGAACCCCTTCTGTTAGGAGAAAAGAAGAAGAGGAAGATAGAAACATGTAAACATGAATCAACTTGTTTTTAATGTAATTATCCAAATGAATAATATAGACAAATAAATATTTTATGTAATTCCAAATTATGAAATTAGGTTCATTACCTCCAAAAGGTTGCTCCTTAGGCCACTGCAATATCCTTACATACTCAATACAGTGTTCTGGTAGCCTGGGCATAGATGCAATGGTGCACATGGGAAAATTGACCTAAAACCACAGTTTGTCCTTTTTAGTGGATTTAAAACAATGAATTATTTTTAAATGTAACTTCTAGCTATGACCTAGTTTGTAGCAGTTTGTTATCATTAATCTTAGCTTTCCACTTAGAGAAACAAAACTTTTATACCGTTAATATTTCTAAAAGCATCTGAGTCACTTCACTTAGGCTGACCTACCTACAAATTAGGTTTGCCCTATAGAAGTTTAACTTTGTTAGGCTGTGAGAAAAAAAGTGCTGAATTATTTCTCAAATATAAGCACTTTGTTATATTTATCTGATTTAAATCTGAATGTATAAAATAAAACAAAAGCAAATTTAGAGGTCAAGTAATTTCAAGTAAATACTCATAAAATTATTTATACTTATAAATCAAAATTTCATCTGTCCTTTAAAGTAGGTATGTAGATGAAAGAGTCTCATCTTTGGAAAGGTCATTTTCATCCCTCTTATCTTTATTTCCCTGAAGCAATCACAGGCAAAAACCAAACAAAACAGATTATAGTTCTATCCAACATACAGTTTTAATATTGATCCCTTAAGCACAGCACCCATTTATGATAAAAACTCTCAGCAAAGTGGGAGTAGAGGGAGCATACCTCAACATAACAAAGGCCATAAATGAGAAACCTATAGCCAACATCATACTCAATGGACAAAAACTGAAACCTTTCCTTCCTAAGATCAGGCATAAGACAAGGGTGTCCGCTTCCACCCACTTCTAATCAACACATTATTGGAAGTTCTACCATAGCAATTAGACCAGAGAAAAAGAAAAGGCATCCAAATTGGAAAGGAGGAAGTAAAACTGTCATTGTTTGCAGATGACATGATAGTGTACATAGAAAACACTAAAGGCTCCACCAAAAAATGAATTGAACTAATAAGTGAATGTGGCAAAATAGCAGGGTACAAAATCATTATTCAGCAATCAAAAGCATTTTTATACACCAACAATGAAATATCAGAAGCAAAAAATCAGAAAAAAAAAAAAACCATTTGCTATCACAATAAGAAAAATAAAGTACCAAGGAATAACCCTAATCAAGGAGAAAAGACCTGTACTCAGAAAACTACAGAACACTGAAGAAAGAAATCAAGGAAGACAACAATAATTGGAAGCATATTCTGTGTTCATGGATTGGAAGAATTAACATAACCAAAATGACCATACTACTCAAAGCAATTTATAGATTCAATGCGATCCCTATTAAGATACCAAGGACATATTTCACAGATATAGAACAAACATTTCAAAAATTTTATGAAACCCTAACAGACTCAGCAATTTTGAGAAACAAGAACAAAGTAGGAGGGGTCACAATACCTGATATCAAACTACATTATAAGACCAATGTAATCAACAAATTTTCCAAGCAAATCGACAGGGAAAAAAAGTAGGGGTAGCAACACTCATATCAGACAAAATAGACTTCAAAAAAAGGGCCATAAAGAGAGACCCAGAAGGTCACTTCATAATACTCAAAGGAAGAATCCACCAAGAAGACATAATCATTGTAAATATATATGCTCCCAACATAGGAGCACCCAAATACATAAAGAAACTCTTGGAGGACTTCAAGAAAGATATTGACAATAATACAATTATAGTAGGGAACTTTAACACCCCACTGTAAAAGATGGACAGATCTTCCAAACAAAATATCAACAAAGATATTGTGGCAATGAACAATGTCCTAGATGAAATGGACTTAACTGATATATATAGAGCCTTTCATCCCAAAGAAGCAAAATAAGCATTCTTTTCAAATGCACATGGAACATTTTCAATGATAGGCTACAAGATAGGACACAAAGTAAGCCTCAACAAATTCAAAAAAATTGAAATCATAGAAAACATTTTCTCTGACCACAAGGGACTGAAACTAGAAACCAACCCCTAAGGAAAAAACTCAGAAACACTTAAACTCATGGAGATTGACTAGCATACTATGAAATAATGAATGGGTTAAGAATGAGATCAAGGAATAAATCAAGAAGTTTCTGGAAACAAATGAAAATGAACTCGCAACAATCCAAAACATATGGGACACAGCAAAGGCAGTCCTGAGAGGGAAGTTCATAGCAATACAGGCCTACCTTAAAAAGATAGAAACATTTCAAATAAACAACCTAACACTACACCGACAAGAACTCGAGGAACAACAACAAAGACAACCAAGAGCAAGTACAGGAAGGAAATAACCAAGATGAGAGCAGAATTACATGACACAGAGACTAAAAGCACAATTCAAAGGATCAATGAATCCAGGAGCTGGTTCTTTGAAAAGAAAAACAAAATTGACAAGCCTTTAAGTAGGCTCATCAAGAAAAAAGAGAGGACCCAAATAAACACAATCAGAAATGAAAGAGGAAAGACTACAACTGATACCACTGAAATACAAAGGATTGTAAGAAATTACTACGAAGAACTATATGCCAAGAAATTTGAAAAACTAGATTAAATGGACAAATTTCTAGAAAAATATAACCTCCCAAAACTGAATGAAGAAGAAGTAGAAAGCCTGAACAGACCAGTAACAACTGATGAAATTCAAACAGTAATCAAAAAACTTCTGACACACAAAACCCCTTCACCAGACAGTTTCAAAGGACAACTCCACAGAGCATTTAAGGGAGAGCTAACCCCAATCCTCCACAGGTTATTTAAAAAAATTCAAGAAGTTGGAAGACTCCCAAACTCGTTTTATGAAGCCAACATCACCCTAATTCCAAAACTAGATAAAGACATAACAAAGAAAGAACTTCAGGCAAACATCACTCATGAAAATAGACGCTAAAATCCTCAACAAAATATTGCCAAACCTCATGCAGCAATACATTAAAAAGATCATACACCATGACCAAGTGGGATTCATCCCAGGGATGCAAGGATGGTACCTTATTTGCCAATCAATAAACATAATACATCACATAAACAAAAGCAAAGACAAAAAACACATGATCACATCAATAGATTCGGAAAAAGCATTTGATAAGATACAGCACCTATTTATGATAAAAACACTCAGCAAAATGGGAACAGAGGGAGCATTCCTCAACATAATAAAGGCCATATATGACAGAATTACAGCCAACATCACAATCAATGGGCAAAAACTAAAAGTTTCCCACTAAGATCAGGAACGAGACAAGGATGCCCTCTCTCAACACTCCTATTCAATGTAGTATTGGAAATCCTAGCCACAGCAATAAGACAAGAAAAAGAAATAAAAGACATCCAAATTGGAAAGGAGGAAATGAAACTGTCACTGTTGGCAGATGACATGATAGTGTACATGGAAAATCCTATAGACTCCACCAAAAAACTACTCGACCTAATACATGAATTTGGCAAAACAGCTGGATACAAAGTCAATACTCAGAAATCAAAGGCATTCCTGTACACCAACAACAAAACTGCAGAAACAGAAATCAGGAAAAAAATCCCATTTAATATAGCAACAAGAAAAATATACTACCTAGGAATCAACCTAACCAAGGAGGTAAAAGACCTGTACTCAGAAACCTACACAACACTGAAGAAAGAAATTAAGGAAGACAGAAACAAATGGAAGCATGTACCATGCTCATGGATTGGAAGAATTAACATCATCAAAATGGCTATACTACCCAAAGCAATATATGGACTCAATACAATTCCTATTAAAGTACCCATGACATATTTCACAGATATAGAACAAACACTTCAGAAATTTATATGGAACCATAAACAACCCAGAATAGCTGCAGCAATTTTGAGAAAGAAGAAGAAAGCAGGAGGGATCACAATACCTGATATCAAACTGTATTACAAGGCCACTGTAATCAAAACATCCTGGTACTGGCATAAAAACAGGCACACAGACCAATGGAACAGAACAGAGAGCCCAGAAATAAACTCAAATCTTTACGGTCAATTAATATTTGACAAAGGAGGCAGGAACATAAAATGGAGCAAAAATAGCCTCTTCAACAAATGGTGTTGGGAGATCTGGACAGGTGAATGCAAAAAAAATGAAACTAGACCACCAACTTATACCATACACAAAAATAAATTCAAGGTGGATAAAAGACTTAAATATAAGTTGTAACACCATAAAAGTCCTAGAGGAAAACATTGGCAGGAAAATGTCAGACATTCCACGCAGCAACATCCTCACAGACATGTCCCCTAAAGCAAGGGACATAAAGGAAAGAATAAACAAATGGGACCTCATCAAAATAAAAAGCTTCTGCATGGCTAAAGAAAACAGCACTAAAATGCAAAGAGAACCAACAGTATAGGAAAATATATTTACCAATGATACCTCAGAGAAGGGTCTGATCTCCAAAATATATATAGAACTCACACAACTCTACTCCAGGAAGACAAACAACCCAATTAAAAAATGGACAAAGGACTTGAACAGACACTTCTCCAAGAAAGACATACAGAGGGCCAAGAGACATGAAAAGATGCTCAGCATCACTAGCCATCAAAGAGATGCAAATTAAAAACACAATGAGGTACCACCTCACACCAGTCAGAGTGGCCAACATAAACAAATCAACAAAAAAGTGTTGGAGAGGATGTGGAGAAAAGGGAACCCTGGTACGTTGTTGGTCGGAATGCAGACTGGTGTAGCCACTGTGGAAAACAATATGGAATTTCCTCAGAAAACTAAAAATGGAACTGCCCTTTGACCCAGCAATTCCACTGCTGGGATTATACCCTAAGAGCTCTGAAGCACCAATCCAAAAGAACCTATCACCCCAATGTTCATAGCAGCACAATTTACAATAGCCAAGTACTGGAAGCAACCCTAGTGCCCATCAGCAAATGAGTGGATCCAAAAACTATGGTACATTTACACAATGGAATTCTAAGCAGCAGAGAGAAAGAAGGAAGTTATACCCTTTGCAACAGCATAAATGGAACTGGAGAGCATTATGCTAAGTGAATAAGCCAGGCGGTGAGGGACAAATACCATATGATCTCACGTATAACTGGAACATAATCAACAAAAGAAAAACAAACCAAATATAACCAGAGACATTGAAGTTAAGAGCAATCTAACAATAGCCAGAGGGGAGTCGAGAGGGGATAGTAGGGAGAGAGGTTTTCAGGAAGTACTGTGGAGGACACATGGACAAAACCAAGGGGGAGGGTGGAGTTGAGGGAGGGAGGTGGGTTTGGCTGTGGTGGAGTGGAAGGGTGGGGAGAAAATGCACACAACTGTAATTGAACAACAATAAAAAAATTGTTTAAAAAAGACCACTGTAATCAAAGCAGTCTGGTACCAGCATAAGAACAGACGTATAGTTCAATGGAACAGAATAGAGAGCCCACAAAAAAACCCATGTCTCTATGGTCAATAAATATTTGACAAAGGGGGCAGGAGCATAAAATGGAGTAAAAATAGCCTCTTCAACAAATGGTGTTGGGAGATCTGGACAGGTGAATGCAAAAAAAATGAAACTAGACCACCAACTTATACAATACACAAAAATAAATTCAAGGTGGATAAATGATTTAAATATAAGTCGTGACACCATAAAAGTCCTAGAGGAAAACATGGGCAGTAAAATTTCAGATATTCCACACAGCAATGTTTTCACTGACATATCTCCTAGGTCAAGGTATATAAAGGAAAGGATAAACAAACAGAACTACATCAAATTAAAAAGCTTCTGCATGGCTAAGGAAAACAGCAGCAAAATGAAAAGGGAACCAAATATATGGGAAAATATATTTGCCAATGATACCTCCCACAACGGTTTGATCTCCAAATTATATAAAGAATTCATATAACTCAACACCAGGAAGACAAACAATCCAATTAAAAAATGGGCAAAGGCCCTGAACAGGCACTTCTCCAAGGAAGACATACAGAGGGCCCAGAGCCTTATGAAAGGATGCTCAGCATCACTAGCCATCAGAAATGCAAATTAAAACCACAAAGAGATACCACTTCACACTGGTCAGAATGGTCATCATTAATAAATGAACAAACAACAAGTGCTGGCAAGGATGTGGAGAAAAGGGAACCCTAGTACACTGTTGGTAGGAATGCATACTGGTACAGGGACTGTGGAAAACACTATAGAATTTCCTCAGAAAACTAAAAACAGAAATGCCTTTCGATCCAGCAATTCCACTGCTGGGATTAAGAATCCTGAAACACTGATTCAGAAGAACCTCTGCACCCTAATGTTCATAGCAACGTTATTTGCAATAGCCAAGTACTGGATGGAAACATCCTAAGTGCCCAATCAGTAAATGAGTGGATGAAAAAACTGCAGTATATTTACACAATGGAATAGTACGCAGAAGAAAGAAGGAACTCATACCCTTTTTGACAGCATGGATGGACCTGGAAAGCAATATGCTGAGTGAAATAAGCCAGGTGGCAAAAGACAAACACCATATGATCTCACCTGTAAGTGGAACCTAATGAACAAAACAAACTAGCAAAACAGAACCAGAGACATGGAAATAAAGAACAAAGTGACAGTGACCAAAGGGGCCATGGGAGGGAGATGACAGGGGAAAGAAGGGGAAGGGTGTAGTCAAGGGATATGTATAAAGGGCCCATGGACATGGACAACAGGGTAGGGACTGACTGTGGGAGTAGGGGAATGGAGTAAGGGAGAGCAACAGGGGAAGAACCAGGGCAAGTGTAATTAAACAACAATAAAAAATAAATATAAAAAAACAAAATCACAAAAATATATTGATCCCTTGATCCCTATTCTTCAAGTAAATAATTGATACAAGTAAATTCTAAAGCAATAGTATAAAAGTATGATATTCAGTCCATACCTTTTCTCAAACAGAGAATTTCCTATTTCATCATTTTTCTTCTTAGCATGATTTTAAAAATATAGTTACCCCTAATTAAAAATTCTAAATATTAAATAGACTTAATATCTCAACCCTAATTCCATCCCAAGAAACTATAAAACAAATGCAGGTGCTTTCTGGGTTACCTGTGGTGGATAAAGTTCCAGTGTACATTCAATGCAAGCAGTCATTCCAGGCAGAATCACCCGGGCATTCCCTTTAAAACCTTCTGTCCCCCCATCTATCAAAGGAACGATGGAGCTTGGATCTAATGCACCATCTTCATAATTTAGAAGAGATATCTAGGAAAATTATTTAAAGGGTTTAAAAGGAGAGAGGGATAAGAATTCAAAAGAAAAAGCATGCTGTCAAGTAACTGCACACGTCAATAGCATGACTGAGTACTAATATATCAAATCAAGGAATGATAATATTAGTAATTTGCAGCCTCACCTTAAGATTAATAACTAGCAATAAACAATGAAGTCTATGAACTTAGTGGAAATTAAATAAACTGATTTTTTAAAAATATGATATGCAATTATAATTTTCAATGCATTAAGAGCAACAGCAAGAAGTCTTTACCAGCATGCCATTTATCCATCTTCTGGCTATGATAGAGTCTAGTCCACATACAATTATATGAAATTCTACGAGAAAAAAACATGCAAGTTTAGTTTTTTAAAATGCCACAGTACAATATAATTTACACCTTCTAAGAAAACACACACACAAAAAAACACGTTTTACTATAATACATACACATACACAAACACACACACATACACATACACCTCCTAATCCCTGAATAATCCCTACTCAGGTCAGCACAGAAAAATGCAGGTAATGGTGTCAAGTCAAATTCAAAACAGTGGCACTCTCTTTTCAATCCATCAACAACTTACTGAAAAGCCAACACCAAGAGATGAAAAACAACTGAACAGCCTTCAAACTAGCAATTAAAAAATAGTGAGAATTTAATTTTAAGTGAACAACTTACGTCGATAGAAAGTGTCGTTAAAATCCTGGATCTTGTTGAAATGTCTGCATATAGGTGAAGGAATCTGAGCTGCTGAATGTGACAATACCATAAGAAAAAACTTGTACATATATATTTAAAACGAGAAATAGATCCCAAATATTCAAAGTAGTGGAATTCAAGGAATCTGACTAAATGAACACAACCCACTTTTTGACAAAACCTCTTTTCTAACACTCTTCCCCCCTAACTACTTAGTCTCATCCCTGAACTCCCAAATCATTATATTTATGACTTTTACACTTCCTGCTCTGCTTTAATTTCTGTAGAAAATAGTAAGCCTGGGAAAGCAGAATGTGTGTGTTTGTCCACCATCAGCATCAAGCCAAGAGGCAATAAACGTTTATTGAGTGAAGGGAATGGACATATCAGAGTTCCTACTGATATGGGTCATTTTAAGAGCTACTGAATAGCTAATTAAAAACAAAACAAAACAAACCCCAGAAGTTTCCAAAAACAACTTCTTTGGTTGTTGATTTTTTGAGGGGAGGTGGTGATGAGAGGTATGAATTCTTACTCTCATTTACTCAGTTTTCCAAGGCCCTCTCTTTTATCCAATCAAGCCCTATCAGCAGTCTTCCCCTCCCTGGAGGCTGCAGAAGGAACCCCATTCAAAATCGGATGGGTATGAATCACTCGAAGCACTTACTATTTTAATAGCATATATGTGTGCAAACATTTAAATTTTTTCTAACAGAGAAATGTAATGTTTAATAACATAAATTATACTTCTCTAAAATTATAATAATCCATTATACTTGTATTTTAAAAGCAAAACAGAAAAAAGAGGAACAATATACGACTGCTCTAGAATTTATCCTGGCCTGTAAGTACAGCTATGAAAAATAAATACAATACTAGCCCTTGCCCATTCAGACCTCTGTTCCTTTTGAAGCTCGCCAAACAAGGGGCATAAGCTGAAACTAGAACTGAAAGGTCAAGAGAACCCAAGCAAACACCGGAGGAACAATAGAGGAGGAAACCAAGGAGCCAGACCAAAATATACCATCCCCTGGATTTCTGTAAAATACTCAGTTTCCCAGATATAAAAAATGGGGATAAACACAGTGGATTTTTTTTTTCCTTTCTCCCTAACAGGGATCTGTGTTTATATCTTTATACTTTTTATTTTCAAATAATAGATTCTAAGGGAGTTGAGAGATGGTGCAGAGAAGCCCTGTGTTTTTCACCAGGTTTCCCTCAACTGTTATATCTTACATTAGTACAATATCAAAACCACAAATGCGATATTGGTACAAGTATGTCTCATTCTGCCATTTAAACACGTGCAGATTTGTGTAACTATCTGCCTAGACAAACAACATCAATCAGCACAAAGATCTCCCTCCTGCTACCACTTTTGAGTCACACCTTCCCTCCCACTGCAATGTAACTTCTGGCAATTACTGATTTATTCTCCATTTTGTCATTTAAAGAATGTAATATAATTAAAAATCATACAATATATGATCTTTTCAGATTGGCATTTTTCTTTTTTTTAAATATATTTATTGATTATGCTATTACAGTTGTCCCATTTCCCCCCCCCACTCCACTGCATCCTGCCCACCCCCTCCCTCCCACATTCCCCCCCTATAGTTCATGTCCATGGGTCATAATTATAAGTCCTTTGGCTTCTACATTTCCTACACTATTGTTACCCTCCCCCTGTCTATTTTCCACCTATCATCTATGCTACTTATTCTCTGTACCTTTCCCCCCTCTCCCCCTCCCACTCCCCTATTGACAACCCTCCATGTGATCTCCATCTCTAGTTGTTTGCCTAGTTTGCTCTTGTTTTTGTTTTAGGTGTGGTCGTTAATAACTGTGAGTTTGCTGTCATTTTTACTGTTCCTATTTTTGATCTTCTTTTCCTTAGGTAACTCCCTTTAACATTTCATATAATAAGGGCTTGGTGATGATGAACTTCTTTAACTTGACCTTATCTGAGAAGCACTTTATCTTCCCTTCCATTCTAAATGATAGCTTTGCTGGATACAGTAATCTTGGATGTAGGTCCTTGCGTTTAATCTTGGGTAATGTAATTATGATGTGCCTTGGTGTGTTCCTCCTTGGGTCCAGCTTCTTTGGGACTCTCTCAGCTTCCTGGACTTCCTGGAAGTCTATTTCCTCTGCCAGACTGGGGAAGTTCTCCTTCATTATTTGTTCAAATAAGTTTTCAATTTTTTGTTCTTCCTCTTCTCCTTCTGGCACCCCTATGATTTGGATGTTGGAACGTTTAAAGATGTCCTGGAGGTTCCTAAGCCTCTCCTCATTTTTCCAAATTCTTGTTTCTTCATTCTTTTCTGGTTGGATGTTGCTTTCTTCCTTCTGGTCCACACCATTGATTTGAGTCCCAGTTTCCTTCGCATCACTATTGGTTCCCTGTACGTTTTGCTTTGTTTCTCTTAGCATAGGCTTCATTTTTTCATCTGGTTTTCGAACAGATTCAACCAATTCTGTGAGCATCTTGATAACCGGTGTTTTGAACTGTGCATCCGATAGGTTGGCTATCTCTTCCTCGCTTAGTTGTATTTTTTCTGGAGCTTTGAAGTGTTCTGTCATTTGGGCCATTTTTGTTGTTGTCGTCGTCTTGGGGTGTCTGTTACTTTAAGGGGTGGAGCCTTAGGTGTTCCTGGGGTAGGGTAACACTGGTCGCTGCGCTGTGACGCTATACATGGGTAGGGGCCGAGAGGGAGCAATGGCGTCCGCTTCACTCTCCTCCAGATTTCAATCCTTCACTCTGTACCCAGTCAAACTGGGCCCCTCTGGTGCTGGTTCCCCAGTGGGTGGGCTTGTGCACACTCTAGGCCCCTGTGGGTCTCTCCAACGACCTCTCCTGTGAGGCTGGGAGTCTCTGCTGCTGCCGCCCCAACCCCCACGGGCGTTTTCAATCAGAGGTTTGAGGCTTTAATTCCCCGCTCTGGAGCCCTGGGTTGTGCAGTCTGCTTTGCTCCCCGCCATTTGTCCGGTTTATCTGTGCGCGAATGTGGGGCCGCCGGGTGCTACCCACCGCTCTGCCTGCCCCGTTCTCCGCCACTCTAAGTCCGGCCCTCTGGGTTTATCTGTGTGCGAATGGGGGACTGCAGGGTCTGCCAGTGGTCAGACTGCCTGCCCCGTTCGTACCACACTCCACCAGTCTCGGTCCCACCATGGCCACGCAAGTCCTCTCCGCCCTGGTGTCTGTCTCCGCCCCTCCTACCGGTCTGGATGAATGTTTATTTTTCACTTCCTTGGTGTCGGACCTCCTTGCCGTTCGATTTTCTGTCAGTTCTGGTTGTGCGAGGAGGCACAGTGTGTCTACCTACACCGCCATCTTGGTTCTCTCTCAGATTGGCATTTTTCATACAGCATAATTACCTTAATATCCATCGAAAGTGTTAAGATTTCGTTATTTGCTGCATTTTTGTTGCTCAGTATTATTCCATAGTACGGTTGCATCACAGTTAAACAATTCACCTACTGCCTGATGTTTTGGTTGTTTCCAGTTCTGGGCTACTACAAATAAAACTGTTATAAACAATCAAGAGCAAGTTTTTATGCAGACTTCAGTATTCATTTCTCTGGGATAAATGCCCAGGAATGAAACTGCTGGCTCATATGGAAACTCTATGGTTAGATTTTTAAGAAACAGCCCTGGACATGTAGCTCCATTGGTTAGAGAATTGTCCCAATAGGCCAAGGTTGTAGTTTCAATCCCTGTCAGGGCACATACAAGAATCAACCAATGAATGCATCAATAAGTGGAACAGCAAAGTGACATTTCTCTCTCTTTCTAAAAAGAAAGAACAAATTATTTTCCAGATAGCTAGTGTTTTACATTTCCCATCAGCAATGAATGCTCTAGTTTTTCTGTACCACTGGCAACATTTGTTATTTTTTTAATATATTTTATTATGCTATTATAGTTGTCCTATGTTTTTGTCCCCTTTATCCCCCTCTTCCCTGTATCCCCCTCCCACCATCATTCCCCCACTTTAGTTCATGTCCATGGTTCATATATATCAGTTCTTTGGCTTCTCCATTTCCCATACTATTCTTAATCTCCCTCTGTCTATTTTATACCTACCATTTATGCTTCTTATTCACTGTACCTTTTCCCCTATTCTTCCCCCACCCTCTCCCCATTGATAACTCTCCATGTTATCTCCATTTCTGTGATTCTGTTCCTGTTATAGTTGTTTGCTTAGTGTTTGGTTTTTTTAGGTTCAGTTGTTGACAGTTGTTATTTTACTGTTTATATTTGTTCTTTTCCTCAGATAGTCTGTTTAATATTTCACATAATAAGGGCTTGGTGATGATGAACTCCTTTAACTTGACTTTATCTGGGAAGCACTTTATCTGCCCTTCCATTCTAAATGATAGCTTTGCAGGATAGAATAATCTTGGATGTAGGCCCTTGCCTTTCATGACTTGGAATACTTCCTTCTAGCCCCTTCTTGCCTGCAAGGTTTCTCTTGAGAAATCAGCTGATGGTCTTATGGGAACTCTTTTGGAGGTAACTGTCTCCTTTTCTTTTGCTGCTTTTAAGATTCTCTCCTTATCTTTAATCTTGGATAATATAATTATGATATGCCCTGGTGTATACTTCCTTGGATCCAACTTTTCAGGGACTCTCTGAACTTCTGGACTTCCTGGAAGTCCATTTCCTTTGCCAGATTAGGGAAGTTCTCCTTCATTATGTTTTCAAGTAAGTTTTCCATTTCTTGCTCTTTGTCTTCTCCTTCTGGCACCCCTAAGGTTCACATGTTAGAACGTTTAAAGTTGTCCCAGAGGTTCCTAAGCCTCTCCTCATTTCATTCTGTTGTACTTGAATGTTTACTTCTTCCTTCTGGTCAAAACCATTGATTTGAGTCCCAGTTTCCTTCCTATTACTGCTGGTTCCCTGTACATTTTACTTTACTTCAGTTTTCACAGCCTTCACTTTTTCCTCTATTTTGCAACTATACTCAATCATTTCTGTGAGCATCTGATTACCAGTGTTTTGAACTCTGCATCTGATAGGTTGGTTAGCTCTTCATCTCTTAGCTGTATTTTTTCTGGAGCTTTGATCTGTTCTTCCATTTCAGCCATATTTTTTTTGTCTCAACACTCCTGTTACATAGTAAGGGGTAGAGTCTTAGGTATTCACCAGGGCAGGGCAACCCAGGTCACTGCCTTGCAGTGCTGTATGTGAGAGAGGGGTCTGAGAGGGAACAATGCCACTTGCTCAGCTCTCAGCAGCTTTCAGTCACTTCCTTCTCTATCCACAAGCAAATTGGGCCCTTCTAATGTTGATTACAGGGTGTAGTTTTGTGTAAGTTCTAGGACCCTGTGGGTCTCTCCAACAAACCTTCCTGTGAGGCTGGGAGTTTCTCCTGCTGCCTCGTCCCCCACAGGTTTTTCAGTCAAGAGGTTTCGGGGCTTTATTTCCTGGCACTAGTACTCTGGGTTGTGTGGTCTGTCTCACTCCCCAGTTGTTTCTTCCAGTTTATCTGCACACAAATATGGGACTGCCGGGTCCACCAGCCACTGCCTCACCTGCCCCGGTCCTCCAGCTGCAGCCTTGCTGCAAGTCCTCTCCACCCCACTGCCTGTCTCCACCCCTCCTACCAGTCTAGATGAATATTTCTTCTTCAACTCCTTGGTTGTCAGACTTCCATATAGTTTGATTTTCTGGCAGTTCTGGTTATTTTTTGTTTTTAAATTTGTTGTTGTCCTTTTGGTTGTGTGAGGAGGCAAAGTGTATCTACTTATGCCTCCATCTTGGCCAGCATTTGCTATTATAATTTTTTATTTTAACTAATCTAATAAGTGAGTGGTAATATCTCAACATGGTAATAATTTGGATTTCTCTTATAGCTAGTGGTGTTGAACATCTTTTCATATGCTTCTTGCCATCTTCTTTGGTGAAATACCCCTTCATTATTTTGTCCGTTTTCCAATTGCATTATTTTTACTATTGAGTTACGAAAGTCGCTTATTCTAGATACAAGTCCTTTGTCAGATATCTGCTTTGTATTTTCCAATCTACAACTTGTCTTTTCATCCTTTTAACAGGGCCCTTCACAAAGCAAAAGTTTTCAATTTTGGTAAAGTTCAACTTATCCATTTTTTTTCTTTAATGTATCATGCTTTTAATCTGGTCTAGGGATACCTCACCAAACCCTAGATCCCTAAGATTTTTTCCTATGTTATCTTCCAAAGTTTTATAGGTTTACATTTGACACTTAAACCTATGATCCATTTTGAGTTACTTTTTTGTAATTTTGAGGTTTAAGTCAAGATTAATTTTTTTTACCTACGGATATCCAATGGCTCCACCACAATTTGTTGAAAAGATTATCCTTCCTCCACTGACTTGTTCATGCACCTTTGTCAAATATTTATTGGCCATACTTGTAAGGGGCTATTTCTGGCTTCTCTACGCTGTTTTAATCTATGTCTGTCTCTCTGGCAATATTACACAGTCTTGATTATCGTAGCTATATAATAAGTCTTGAAATTAGATAGTAATTCTCCCGCTTTATTCTTTTTCAGCATTATTTTAGGTATTCTTTTGCCTTTCTATATCAATTTTAGAATAATCTTCTGTGTATTGACAAAAAAATTTCCTGGGGTTTTGGTGGAAATTGTGTTAAATTGGGACACAAATTTGGGGATAAGTGACATCTTTACTATGTTGAACTATCCAGTTCTTGAATATGGAATATTTCTCCATTTATTTAGATCTTTGATTTCTCTCATTAGTATTTTGCAGTTTTCAGCATAGAAACACCATTCTTATTTTTACACATACAGTGGTTTTTTTGAATGGTTGTAAATGCCATTGTATTTTAAATTTCATTTTCCACATGTTCACCACTACTATAAAGAAATACAACTGATTTCTATATGTTGATTTTATATCCTGTGGGATTTTCTACATATCAAGTCCCATCTTCTGAATTTCTATAAAATACTAAATGTTCTCCTGATCTAAAGGTGTGAAAGCCAACAGTGTGAATACTTCTTTTTAAAAACATACTTCTTATAAAAATATACTGACTCTGATATACCTTCCATTTGGTTAATAATATACTGACTTTCTATTCTATCTGCTACTTTAAGGAGACACAGAGATTAATTGGATCCAGCTTAGGAACTTACAGTCTAGTACATGAGACACGAAACTAATATGGAACTTAAAGGCAACAAGGCAGAATAAATGACAGCACTGGCTACAGAAGCTTAACTTAAAAACCAGGGCAAAAAAATTACATAACCTTTAGACTGTAAGGAGATAGAGCAAATTATTATCAGCAGATATCTCAGTAATAATTTACTGCTGTGATCTCTTTTTCCTTTTGTTTATCTGTTTTCTCTATGTTAAACATGTCATTTATAGTAAAGAAAAAACAAAAGGTTCAAAAAATTAAGCAATTCTTTTTTTGTCAAAAGGATACGGAACTACATTGCAATTAGGAACTCTGTCATTTAGAAATTCTGCAGCAACTTCAGCTTTAGGTCTTCCAACATCTTTAGGCCTACAGAAAAAAATATACTTCAATTAACATTCATGATGTAAATCTACATGATCTACATAATTTCAAACATAAAAATGCCCACGATTTGTTTAATTAGAGGATATTTAGAAGAAATATTTTTATCTGAGTGTTTCTGATGAATAGTCATTCAACACTAAATGTCAACCCTTTTGGATGTTCCAAATTAAGTAGTTACAAGTACTGACAATTCTAAGTATTTAGGTGAAAATGTGAGGATTTTCCCCCCAGGTAGAGCATAATTATGGCAGGTTTCCCAGCCATTTCTCATTGTGGCATTTCCCAATGTAAAAAAAATTATCCCCGACCTAGAGCCTTCTGAGTATCTGTCCTGAATCCCAGAACCTCAAGGTGTTACTATGCAGGTCTTGGCTGAAATATACACAATGAGATTAATTCTAGGGATGCAAGAACCTTCATTTATTCCCTAAGTAGTAAATGTTGTGTTCCATAAGAGACCATAACCACATTTTTGAAGAAGGACTAATTCCAAAGGCATTATCTAAAATTGCAAATGTCACCAATATTTTCAAGAAGCTAAAAATATAAGGCCTCAAAAGATCACTCCTAGGTAATAATCAAAGCTATAGGTAGAAAAGGACATTAATTCTCTCTCTTTTATTCTCAGTGCAAATGGTATTTTCTTACCTTAATATTTCCTCATTTTCCTCACACAAATCATTCCCTCATACATACATAGTATGTGCTTCATTACTACTTTTTCACAACATATTTTTTTATATGCATAGGTCTATCATACCCACTAGCTATGAACACTTGGAAGAAAATGACCATATTCTTATCTCTTTGTATTCCTTCATATCTAAGCACAAACACTTTTAAATTAATGAACATTTTTTTAAAAACTATGTGTGTATTAGAAATATCTTATTTAAAATTGCAATATTAAAAAAATACTTTAACAGGTCATTTTCTTCTCTTCAATAAAGCAGTGTTCTTTTTTCATTCAAAACTTCTGTTAAGTTTTATTCTTTGTCCTAACTTGCAATAGGAAACGCTCGAGCATACATAAATCAAGGAACCTGATTTCAGTATTGCATTCAACTACACTAGACACAGAGCTCTTTAGGTATGTAAATAGGATAAAGTAGACTCTCAAGAGTCTCTTAAGGTGTCTCTGGATTTTATGTGCTTCACAGTAGATCCAAAACAAAATGACTCCTAGATTGTTTTTGTGGAGACTTTTGCTAATTTACCATTCTAGGATTAGGGAATCAGATTGTTCCACCTAAAAATTGCACTTGAATAAAATGGCTCTTCACACACACCATCCTTGCAGGACACCTTGGCCTAATTATTTAACCTTGAAAACAAGTATCTACCTTGAAGGTTACTCTGAGATTAAATAAGGGAATATGAAGAACTTGCTTAGGAAGTATTTTATACATCCTCAGCTATCAATACATGTTAACTATCATTAAGATCATCATTATTTTAGCCACAAATTAAATGACATGATAATTATTACCATAACCAATTAATTCAGTAGTGTTTTTTTAGAACAGTTATACACCAAAATTTGTCAGACCAGCAAGGACACCCAAACTTTTCTATGGAGAACGGAAATATCAAGGGTTAAAAAAATAAAGAAAACAAAAAAAGTTAAAACTAGAGTTCACACTGCAACAACATTTCATTAACTTGACTTAGTTTAACCCATTCTTCAATCTTTCTAAGAAATTTCACAAAGGCAGAGGTTTTATGCCTATCCTAAAAGTTAGTTTTATCTTTTCTGCTAACCTAACCTTATCCTACATACCCAGGACTAATTATTTTCTGTTAGTATCCTAATCACTAGAGAAAGAAAAAAAGTTCATTATCTCTCCATATCTGCAATTCTTTAACTGACAGACACTGTTATCTAGCCACTCAAACCCCTAACTGTTATTTGCTGAAATTCACTAATGAACATCTCTCAGATCTGCATAAGTGCACCACTTCCAGTTTTCAAAATTATCGCTAACAAACCATTCCCAGGTGATTTTGTATTTCATGTTCCATTTCTTTTTTTTTCTTCTTTTTTAAAATATATTTATTGATTATGCTGTTACAGTTATCCCATTTCCCCCCCCCCCACATTCCCCCCTATAGTTCATGTCCATGGGTCATACTTATAAGTTCTTTGGCTTCTACATTTCCTACACTATTGTTACCCTCCCCCTGTCTATTTCCCACCTATCATTTATCCTATTTATTCTCTGTACCTTCCTCCCCCTCTCCCCCTCCTGCTCCCCTAGTGATAACCCTCCATGTGATCTCCATTTCTGTGGTTCTGTTACTGTTCTAGTTGTTGGCTTAGTTTTCTTTTGTTTTTGTTTTAGGTGTGGTTGTTAATAACTGTGAGTTTACTGTCATTTTTACTGTTCATATTTTTTATCTTCTTTTTCTTAGATAAATCCCTTTAACATTTTATATAATAAGGGCTTGATAATGATTAACTTCTTTAACTTGACCTTATCTGAGAAGCACTTTATCTGCCCTTCCATTCTAAATGATAGCTTTGCTGGATACAGTAATCTTGGATATAGGTCCTTGCCTTCATGACTTGGAATACTTCTTGCCAACCCCTTCTTGCCTGTAAAGTCTCTTTGGAGAAATCAGCTGACACTCCTATGGGAACTCCTTTATAGGTAACTCTGTTCTTTTCTCTTGCTGCTTGTAAGATTCTCTCCTTCTGTTTCATCTTAGGTAATGTAATTATGATGTGCCTTGGTGTGTTCCTCCTTGGGTCCAGCTTCTTTGGGACTCTCTCAGCTTCCTGGACTTCCTGGAAGTCTATTTCCTTTGCCAGATGAGGGAAGTTCTCCTTCATTATTTGTTCAAATAAGTTTTCAATTTTTTGTTCTTCCTCTTCTCCTTCTGGCACCCCTATAATTCGAATGCTGGAATGTTTAAAGATGTCCTGGAGGTTCCTAAGCCTCTCCTCATTTTTTGAATTCTTGTTTCTTCATTCTTTTCTGGTTGGATGTTGCTTTCTTCCTTCTGGTCCACACCATTGATTTGAGTCCCAGTTTCCTTCACATCACTATTGGTTCCCTGTACATTTTCCTTTGTCTCTCTTAGCATAGCCTTCATTTTCTCATCTACTTTTCGAACAAATTCAACCAATTCAGTGAGTGCCCTTATTACCAGCGTTTTGAACTGTGCATCTGATAGGTTGGCTATCTGTTTGCTGCTTAGGTGAATTATTTCTGGAGCTTTGAAGTGTTCTGTCATTTGGGCCAATTTTTTTTTTTTTTGTCTTGGCACATCTGTTACTTAAAGGGGCAGAGCCTTAGGTGTTCCCTGGGGCGGGGTAACGCTGGTTGCTGCGCTGTGATGCTGTACGTGGGAGAGGGGCCGAGAGGGAGCAATGGCACTTGCTCCACTCTCCACCGGATTTCAGTCACTCCCTCCGCTACCCACAATCAAATTGGGATCCTCTGGTGCTGGTTCCAGAGTGGGTTGGCTTGTGCACACTCTAGGCCCCTATGGGTCTCTCCAACGACCTCTCCTGTAAGGCTGGGAGTTTCTCCTGCTGCCGCTCCAACCCCCAGGGCTGTTTTCAATCAGAAGTTTGAGGCTTTATTTCCCTGCGCTGGAGCCCTGGGTTACGCAGTCTGCTTTGCTCCCCGCCGTTCGTCCCAGTTTATCAGTGTGCAAATGTGGGGCCTGAGGGTGCTACCCACCACACTGCCTGCCCCGTTCTCCGCCACTCTGAGTCTGGCTCTCTCGGTTTATCTTTGTGCGAATGTGGGGCCACAGTGTCTGCTAGTGGTCAGACTGCCTGCCCTTTTTGTCCCACACTCCACCAGTCTCGGTTGCCAGTCTCGGTCCCACCACAGCAATTCGAGTCCTCTCCACCCCGGCTGCCCGTCTCCGCCCCTCCTACCAGTCTGGATGAATGTTTATTTTTTATCTCCTTGGTGTCGGACTTTCTTGCCGTTTGATTTTATGTCAGTTCTGGTTGTGCGAGGAGGCGCAGTGTGTCTACCTACGCCTCCATCTTGCTTCTCCTCATGTTCCATTTCAAATGCTCCTGGTTTTATCTCCTTAACTCTTCATTTCTTTTCCCCTTATGTAAAAAGCTCAAACTCCATTACAACTTCATTGTCCCAGAGTCAGCACTTAAATTTTGGCTCACGAGTCCCCCTGCCCAATATAACTAGGGCCTAATAGTCCAGCTAGTGTTCTTTTATGAAATCCCCAGAAGGCTGAACTCTGTGTCTTCAGAGCACAATCACCCCCAAATCACATACTTTTTGGAAATTTCTGTTAGACATTAAAACTTACCTAAATAAAAATTGCCTATTTAGATTGGAAACATCTATAGTGTCCATGTCTATAACGTGAATTTGTCTAAAACCAGACAATGCCTGTGGAAATAGAAAAATCCAATTAAGCAGAAATTTCCTCACATTTAAAAAACTTGAGATTTGTTTTCAATGTAGTCCTAAAGCTACAAATTCTCAATAATAAACTCTGCATAATTACATTTGACAGTTAAAGAGACTTACAAAGTATATAAATTTTTGTTCTTGGAAAGGTCAAAAATGTGTAACTATTCCAATTTTAAATAGCCTATAACCAAAAGAGAATTCAAAATTTCTCCAGTTGTTTTATAATCTCACAAACACATCTATAAAGTCTGTTACTTTGCTGCTGCTAGATGCTTTAATTCTACTTGTTTTACTAATTAACTGTACTTAACTATTCTCTTTTCAGAATATTGTTAAAAGCAATTCATACAAGCTTTATCTTAGTTTATTTAACATGAAGCATGCCATGATTCAGAAATAACTGTTATAAGATACATATCATAAACAAACAACATATAGGTACACTGCACATGTAAAAGAAATACCTTGAAAGTACTGAGTCAAGAACAAGCAATCACAATAGCTAGGGAAAACAAGTAACTGTTGTGTTTTAATGATAAGGCCAGACATTCTAATAGTACAACACTGTTCAAATTTACCAGCAGAAGCAAAAGATTGAAAAAAATTAAGGTGCATTCATTAATTATGCCTTTCTGGTCTTGGTCAGTTTAAGTGATCAAATTAAGTCACTTGTCAACAATTTCTCAATTTTCCTGCCCCAATGGGAAAAAGGGATCCTCAAAACAGTTGTCCATACTTGCTTTCTCAAACTCCCTCTTGTGCTGACTCTGAACAAATGTTCACTTGCACCATTCCACTGAAAACAGCTCTTCTCTAAGTCACCAGTGACCTCCACACAGTGTTGCCACCTCCAATGACCTTACCCATCTGGAGTATTTGGCCCTGTTTGGATCAATTCCTCAAAACAGGTTCTTCACTTGGTCACTATACTCATGAGAATTTGAACACTAAAAATTGGTTTCCAGTTCACCAGTTTCCCTCCTACTTACTTTACTGGCTAGAAATAGTAAATGCTCTTATGCTTAGTTCTGGTGATCTCAATCTTATGAGCATCATCCAAGAGACACCTCAAACTCAACAGTTTCCAAAACCAAATTCAACATCCTTATTTACCAACCACACCAAATCTGTCCTTCTCCCAGTCCCCTCTTGTCAGTGAATGCTAACTCCATCTTTCCAGTTGCTCAGGGCAAAAACATTGTGGTGTCCTCCTCGACTCCTATCTTTCTCCCTCTCATGTTCTACAACCAGTCCATTAGCAAATCCTGTTGACTCCATCTTCAAAACACATCCATCACCTGACTGCCTCTCACTACCTCCAGTGCTACCACCCTGTTATAGGTCACTGTCCTCTCTGGTCTAGATGACTGCAACTACCTTCTGACTAGCCTCTCAGCTTTCTCCTCTATTCTTCCTTTAGTGTTTTCTCAATACATAAGCCACTGTGATCCAGGTTAAGAGTCAGATCAAGACAACTCATCTGCTTAAATCTCTCCAATGACTTCCTGACTAGGAGTAAAAGGCTAAGTTCTTACAGTAACCTCCAAAGCCTTTTGTGATATTCATTTCCAGTCCCTCCATCTCCCATTACCTCTCTGATATATCCTCTCTGAAAATGCTCTGCCTTACCCACTTCTGCTTTAGCTATAAGGACCTCCTTGCTGTCCTGGAATGTAACAGTCATGCTCCTGCACCACAGCTTTTTCACCTGCTGTCCCTCTGTCTAGAATGTTCTTGTTCACCTCTGCTCAAATAGCACCTTTTTATAAGTCTGTTCCCTTTCCACTCAGCTACCTATCTTTCATCTTTCCTTTCTCCAAAACATTTATTACCATCTAGCAAACTATGTATTTTACTTATCTTTTTTCCTTCCACTAAAATATAAGCCAAAAAAAACACCTGTCTGTATTGTTTCATGCTGTATCTGTATTTTTAGCATCTAAAATAGTGCATGGCATATGGGGTAGGAGGCTTAATAAATATTTACTCAATCAATAATGTTAATGTCACATTCCTTTTTTCAGAATGAGCCTTGGAGGGGTTTACAGTCCATTTTGAAAAAGATGTGTATCTCTTATGTACTTATGTCTGTAAAATTGAAAACCCTTAGTTGTCTTCTCTTGTGTAGGAGAATATTACAATTCAATGAATAACAAGACCATTCCTAAATTTGCTGATGACTACTCTTCAGATCTAATCCCCAAATACTTTATCTTTAAAATTAGTATATACCTTACTTGCAAATAACAGCTTCAAAATGGAAAAAGTCAAACCACCCTTCCCTTCTACAACTCTGGTTCTTACACTGCTAGAGTATTTATATCTGATAAGGTACTGTCATTTTTGGTACCCCCAGAGTACATCATACACATTGCTATTTATTTTGTGTCAGAGTTGTCTTCCCAATGAAACTTCAAATTCATTAAGGACTGAGGCTGTGATAATCTACAATGTCCACAGAACCCACCACTTGGTACCATGAAGTATATTGAATTTTTGCAGTTTCACTAGGAGTGACATTAGTACCACCTAGCAAAATTAATGTGGTTGTTTACATTTAAACTTTAGCCCCATGATCAATTTTTTAGGTTGTTCACCTGATTCTTTTATTCGCTTCATTTTCTAAGAAGTCCAGTCTAGCATTTCCACTTTTCTACACACCAGTGGGAAGCCTGGCACATATCAGCTCTCAATCAATTCTCCTCCTATCCAGCTTTGTTAAATAAATTAGTATTTAAAAAAATAAATAAATAAATAAAAGCTACTTGGGCCCTGGCTGGTGTGGCTCAATGGATTGAGAAACGGCCTGCAAACCAAAAGTCATGAGTTTGATTCCCAGTCAGGGCACATGCCTGGGTTGCAGGACAGTTCCCCAGCAGGGGGCACAGGAGAGGCAACCACACATTGATGTTTTTCTCCCTCTTTCTCCCTCCCCTTCCCTCTGTCTAAAAATAAATAAATCTTAAAAAAATAAAGAGAAAGCTACTTGTTAGTTATCAGAAGTCAATGAAACCAATTAACTAAACCACTACTTATGGATTTCCAACCAGTATACCCAATAATTTCACTAAATAATACCCTCTCTTAAATGATACTCGTTAAAAACAAATTAACCTATGGGTCAGTGAAAAGAAGGCTTGACTAAGAATTGATGACCTGGATTAGATTCCAGGCCTATCACTATAAACCAAAAAAGTTAGGTTAATCATTTAACCTCTCTGAACTTCATGTCTCCCTCTACATAAAATAAACCAACACCCTACTATCTAAGTGGGTTATTTTATGCAACAAAAGAAATAATAAATTCTTTCAAATTGCTTGTTAAAATATAAATTACCAGTTTTGTTATTTGAAATTAATGAGCACTTTGCAAGAGGAAACAGAAAAATTTCTTTGATAAAGAGCAAAGAAGTAGTAAGAATTTCTGTCAATGACTTTATAGTTGAGAACTTTAGAATTTAAGACTGTGGAATCTGACCTGCTAAACTTATCTAACAAAGGCTCAAGACAGAAGGTTATTAATCACAATAAAGAAATTTCCTAGTACAACAGAAAAGGAAAATTACCACAAAAGAGAAAAAATACGTATTAAATATATGTATATATATTACCAGATTTTTCAGGAGCTCACATCCTAAGCCACCAGCTCCAATGACTAGAACTTTACATGTATCTAACAAAAACTGGAGAGACTGTAAAGAATGAAAAGGCATATTAAAATCTAGTTATAAAAAACATAAGTTCCATCACTATAACAGGCCATAAAATAGTTTCTGATGTTTTCATGAAAAATACAAATAAAGACCAAGAGCAGACATTGTACTTAATAAACTCATACATTTCTGAACATAGAGCCAGAAATTCTGTAACCCTAATGATTTCAGAGCATTTCAATTTCAATGTTTTTAAATTGATGTTTATATGAAATTAAAAGGCTATTTCTAAAAAGAAAAACTATGCTATTTAAAAGTTATCTTTTTTTAACCTTGAAAGGGGATGGAAGGCATCAAATTCATTATTTCACTGACTTCTTAAAAAAGAAAAGTGTAAAAATCCTGAGAATAGAGAATCAAACAGTGCACAAAGTGTTTAAAAGTCTTCAAGGAAAAAAAAGTCAGATAAAATTCTTAGAAAATTGTGTATCAACAGAAATACTATTTGAAACAATCACTTTACAGAATTTTCTTAAACAATCAGGCAAAAAAAAAAAAATCAGAAGCACAGGAAAATAAGGTGGGTCCAAAGGCAGGCAGAATATTGTCAATTCTGTCCAAAGAGATTAAAGGAGAAAAAGTTATTCAGATAAGACAGTGGTAAAATCCAAAAGCTTATACCTTTAGGAGTAGCACAATATTTCTATTTCAAAATAGTATCTCTTTATAAAGACAAAATGACATAAAAATTTACTATAAAGAATACTTCTTTCTACCTTGTAATAAAAAAAGTTTTATCTAATTGAACACTTACTTCAAGCCAAACACTATCTGTCCAAAATTCTATTCCTGTTCTACAGCAGTCACATAATTTTTTAACATGCAATTAGTTATGTTCAATACTAGAATGCTCATTTAAACTAAATTTCAAAATTTAAACAAACATCTGTGTTGCTATCAAAATTAATTTCTCATAGCAAAACTAAAAAGGGGAGTGTCTCAGAAATCATTTTAAACTGAAATTCAAAGTGAAGTATAACTTAAAGAGTTCTGAGATTACAGTTATTTTACTCAAAAAATTTCAACATATTACATGAGAAATGTGAAAATGACTCAAATATTGGCCAAATAAAATCAGTTGCAAATACTCAATTTACTATTTCAAGATAAATTATACATTTGTATTAGTATTTTTATTATAAGAGCAAGAGAAAAAGAAAGCATTTTATTTTTGAAACAAAATTATAAGAGGAGTTATTTAAAAATAAATGTTTCTCACTTCAGTGCTCGGTTCGAAATCAGGGTGTGTGAAGGGTCCAGATCGCTCGAGGAACTTCTTTACATGGTTCCAGCGACCTTCCCAGTCTCCAATGTCCCCACACCCACCATCAACAGCCATTCTGCACAGAACACAGTAAATTCAGCTGCAAAGGTCAGTATGAAAAAAACCATACCTACAACTACTGTGGTTTCCCAAATGAAATGATAACCACACCAGAGCTGCTCAAATACAAAGGGTATTATTTATGTGGTTATACTAATGCTTTTAAATTTTTTCTTGCCTATTACAGAGTTTATTTAAAGTTAAAAGCTACATGTGCTTAATGAAATAAATCAGTCTATATATTCTGGGTTCCTACAGCAACCCAAAATAAAACTTAGGATATTGTTTAATCAGAGAGAAATGGGTTATAAAAGATCACTGTGAACTTCCCCAATGTGTTCCTTCAATACACCTGGATCAGGAAATATCAGTTGTAAGAGAAAAATAAATATATAACTCCACTTTCAGAACTGTGATGTTTCATATCTAATGTAACTCATCTGTCCTTTCCACGTTTAAAAGATGTAAATATCATTTCTGATGACATTTTTATCTGAAACAGAGGCCTCAATTTTCAAAAAATAATCTCTTTAAATACTCTGAGGTGTTTTTTATTGCCACTGTACACAGAAAGTTTTAGGTTACAATTATAGGGCAGGTAAGCATCATTGTCTAGAAATCTAGAGCACAAAACTGAGTGTGTTCTAACACTGGACTCCTCTAACGTACTAGTAATCCATGTATTTCCCACTCAGTGCAAAATTCATGATTGGTTGTAATTATTTTTAGTTTTCATATTCCCTATTAACCCCACAACATCTACGTTCAAATGTATTAATATCCATTTTTACAAAAGGGACCAAGAAGTATTTCCCTGCAATAAAGACCTTAGGTTTTGATATGATAGCTGGATTTGATTCTACAATTAACTGTATTGTGACTGACCTTGAGCAGATTACTAAACAGCCATGTCATCTACAAATTTTTATAGCTACTTTAGGTCAGAATGAGAATATAGTAAGCATTCAAACTTTAACTGTCATTTTAAGCAAAAGTGGAAAGTAAAAGAAAGGCGGGAAGGAATGTGAAATTAAGCTTGTTCCTCCAGTCCTCTTAACAATTAACATTCAATTTCCTGAGGGCGAAACCTAGACTAAAACTCTGCTACTGGCATTCGGCTAAGGAATTACTAACTCACCACACCCACCGCAAGAGAACTTTCGTCCCCTCCCGCGTAGGAAGGAGCAAAAATTAAAAACACTGTTTACATCTATCTCACCGCATAAAACTAAGCATCTGATAAGAAATAGGGTGTGTGATAAATGGGCAAAATAAGCTCTTTGGAGTCAACACTCCCCTTTAAGAGCCAATTATTCTGCAAAAATAACTGATGTGCTTAGTCCGATACCATAGAAAGTTCTCACACAAAGTGCCATTAGAACTGTTTGTGTTTACGAAAGGCCAAAATCGGCCCGGTGTTCCTTTGGTGTGTTCAAGTGAGATTCCCTCTTCACAAGGTCACGTCTCTGACCACTGGGATGTTGGAAGACGGGGCGCCAGACGGTCCCGCTCGACCAGTGGGTCAAGCACCGGGCGGGCCCGAACGGGACCTGCTGCCGGGACCGAGACCTCGCAGCCTGCGCTCCAGGTGCCCCCCTCCCAGCCCCCCGGGCCCGCTGCGGCTGGTCCCCTAGGCCTGGGGTGAGGGGAGGCGGGGGTCCCCGGAGAGGGCCCCGGCCTCCCGGCAGCACTAACTTCTCAGCCAGCAGCTCCTCTATTCTCCTTCTTTTCTTCTCCCTAAAAGAAAGAGAGAATAAAAGAAGGGTCAGCATCACGCTACACATTGGGCGCCGCGAGAGGATGGGGGGCGAGGGAACGGGGCGAGGGAATGGGAAGACCCCGGGTGGCGGCGGCCACCACCCACTGCCGCGCTCTCTCACAACCCAGCCCGGCCCAGCGCGCCTGCAGAGCCCAAGTACTTACGGCTCCTCGCCATCCGCCATATTGTTCTCCGCCTCTTCCCAGGTACCCCCACGGCAGGAGGGGCCGGGCGTAGGAGCGGGGCCGCTGCTAGAGACGCGGCGGGAGGGGCGGAGGCGGGACCGGGACTCAGAACAGGGCTTGCAGGGCGGGGCTGTCCTCGCCTTTGCTCCCTTGGGCTTTAAACCCCGGCATTGTGATTATGGGTTTGATAAACTAACCTTAATTACCTAACTCTTATGTATAATGTTGTTATGCTGCTTGAAAATATTGATGTAATACGTTAGATGTTTATACAATTTGTGTGTTAAATAATTATTTAAAATTGTATATTCTATGAGAAAACTCCTGGAAGAGTCACCATAAAATGCTAGAGCTTCCATCTGAGGAAAAGCACCAGGGGAATTTTCACTTACTGATTTTCAAGACGGTTCCAACATCCTTGCATAAAGGTATTCACTTAAAGAATAAAATTTAAATCAGTTTAGGGGTTGGATGAAGATACTGTTTTTCTTTCTTTCTTAATATGAATATTAATATAGTGTCCCATTCTGTCAGATAAGAAATTCAGTGGCAATGGAACAATTGGAGAAACATTTTTCTCTGAGAAAAATATAATATTCAGATAGAAAAAAGTATGAAGGAAAAAAAGCACAAAAATTAAATAATCATTTAGAACACACATGATTTCATCACCTAAATATAAATGATGATAAAATTTTGGACTGCGTATTTTCTTCCAGAGTCAAAAACTGATAGATAGATGTGTGTATGACTGGATACGGAAATATAATCATATTAAATTAGAAATAGCTACATGTAAATATAGATAATTGCATATATTTTTCCTTAAAGTGGACAAAAATAGTGTCAGAATTACCACTTATTACCTCTGATATCTTGGGCACATCTTGTCTTCATTTGTAAATTGGAGATAATATTTGCCTTATAAGACAGATTTTAATGAAATCCACAGTGGTCTTCAAAATGTAACTCCTGATCACTCACATCTGCATCATTTGGGAACTTCTTACAAATGCAAATTTTCAGGCCCGACCCCCCAACCTTCTGCAAAACCCTTGATGTTTCTGTGCATATTAAAGCTTGAGAACTACTGAAATGAAGACTGTATAAAGCAGGGGGATTCAACCTTTTGGCCTCTAGGGGGCACACTGGAAGAAGAGTTGTCCTGGGCCACACGTTAAATACCATAAACATTAACAAAAACTGATGACCAAAAAAAAAAAAGGTCAGTGTCTATTCTTCCTGATATCTGCAGCCACAGATAAACAAAAAATCCCTCACATGATAACCCTAATTATGCAGTGGCCCTTTCAATAATCTTTTAAAATCATCGAGCAGGTGCCAAATTTGTGATCACTAGTATAGAAAATGTACATACCTAAGTAATAAAATGTCACTGATTTTAAAAAATATTTTATTATAGAAGTAAAAGAGGGCAACATGAAACTAGTGGGATGTTTTTAACATTGTATTTGAGAATCTAGTGCATCATTATCTGCTTTGATAGAAGTAATTGCAATTCTCAGTGAGTTCTCAAGGTGCTCATCAGATATTTTGATTCTAATTTTACTCTTAATGTGTTTTCATTCTTAAAAATAATTGCTGGCAAATGTAGGTGCAGCCAAATAGTGATGACATGAAAAGGTATGATTGTGGTGGAACAAGGGATATTTGTCTCTGGGAAGATAAGGCCTATAAAAGTCCAGTGAAGAGACACAATCAAATTTTTCTTTAAGTTGAATATCAAATTGCAGCTCTATGCACTCCATTTGAAAATTGGCAGGTAACATATTTATGTTGACTAGAAATAGAGTCTCAAATATAGCAAACTATTGATTATTTTCCTGGAAATTTCGAAATCTGTTTTCAAAGTCTTGTATAAAATCAAAAAGTAAGGCTGCATATTTTTCACTGTTCACAGGACTGTGTTTAGACAACATGTTGAAATGCATAAAATTGTTTGCCTTAATTTGAGCTTGCCATAATTTCAGTTTCATTTGGAACACTCTTATGGTTTGAAACATGGTATTGAAAGGTTGGTTTCACCTTGAGGACACATGTTTAACTCATTTAAATAAGCAGTTAAATCCACTAAAAATGCTGAATCTGTAAGCCAGTTTTCATCGTCAAGTTTCAGCACAAATTTGTTTTTTGATACCATAAACAACTTGATAACATGTTGCAAATCATGAAATCTTTTCAACATTTGGCCTTGACTTAGCCATCTTGCTTCTGGAAAGGAAATGATGTCACTATAGTCAGCATCAGTACTTTTAAGGAATTCCTGGAATTGGCGATGATTCAATCCCCTCGCCCTTATGAAATTTAATCGATGATGATTTGCATGATGTTACCCATTTTTAAAGTTTTTGTGCATAAGTTTTCTTGGTGTACTATGCAATGATACTTCATCAAATGTGAGTTTTGGGCAGCGATTGCATCTTCTATTAATTTTACAAGTTCCTCTTTAGTAACTATACCAAATATATTGGCAATGGGCAAAGAAAATCACTTTAGCATATTTTTTACTGCTTTGTATAAATCTTTTGATTTAGTTGTGTTTTTAATGGCACTAAAGAAGCCATTTCTTCAGTGACATTATATTCATCGTCAATACGTCTAATAAAAAAATGACAACTTGAGCTGTAGCTGTAGCATCAGTGCTATCATCTATTGCCAAAGCATAAAATTTAAAATTAGCAGCTTTACTCTCAAAACTTCTTTTGATAGAGTTTCCAATTTCTTCAGTTTGATTGGCTATAGTCTGGTGAGACAAACTGATTTCAGAAAAATCCTCCTTTTTTTTCAGGGCAAATTACATCTGCCACGCTTTCTATACATTGCTTAGTAAACTCACCATCAGTACATTGTTTTGATTTTTTTGCTATTAAATATGCTACCACACAACAAGCTTTAACAATGGAATCCACCTGAGTTGTAACTTTTTGAAAAAATTTTGTTGAGAAGACAGACTTTTTCCGGTTCTGCTATTTTGTCCTTATGAAGCAATCCTTGAAATGCATTGAATTTGGCAGCATGTTTTTGCATATAGTGCCTTTTCAAACCATAGTCTTTGAAAACTTGCACAAATTCCCTTCACATTAAGCAGAATGCCTTACTATTTGCCTCGACAAAAAAGTAGTTATCTGTCTACTTTTCATTGAACAATCTTCCTTCACCAGTAATATTTTCTTTGGGGGGTTTCTTTTTTTTTTTTTTTTCTTTTGAGATGTTGTAGAAGCCATGTTGGGATTTAAAAATAATAATAATAGATAAGGGACTTTATTTACTTTTATTATGAAAATTAATTGACAGGAAAATAGAAAGCAAGGTTTGGGCCCCTCCACAGTCCTCTAGGCTGCCAGTGCAGGGCAAGGCACAGGGCTGATTGTAAAGCGTGGTGGGCGATGTGTGAGGCACCACTGAGATGTGGCATTACCTTTAATAATCAAATAAGAATGCTTACCTGACTTCTAAATAACATTAAATGCCTAATGTTGCAATGGTAGGTTGAAATATTATTGATAATCGCCAGCTCACTAAGTCACCACGAGCACGTGTAATGTCTGATGGTGTCAATTCTACTGTCTGCACTTGGAAGATAACACACTGGAAGCTGCACACAACCATAAAACTGAACCTGCGCATGCATACAAATAGCAAGAGCACATGTACGTTTATTTTATGTGACATCGTGACATGTAATCACACACAAAAATCTCATAGATTTAAGTAAATTTACAATTTTGTGTTGGGCCGCATTCATAGCCATCCTGGGCTGCATGCAGCCCGTGGGCCATGGGCTGGACACCCCTGGTATAAAACCTGATAGGTATTCAGTAAATGTAGCTGCCGTTTATAAATTATGATGTTCTGTTTTCTCTTTGTCCTTCAGCATCCCACAATCAGGTTCAATTCAATAGCATTCATTGAGCCAGGCAGTAAATGGGGAGATACAGCATACAATCTACAGGAAACACCAGCTTCTTTCCAGGTCACATGTCTTGATATCTACCCAGAAACCTCTTTTTCTTGTCCAGACTACTCCAC
Source organism: Desmodus rotundus (assembly GCF_022682495.2). Taxonomy (NCBI): domain Eukaryota; kingdom Metazoa; phylum Chordata; class Mammalia; order Chiroptera; family Phyllostomidae; genus Desmodus; species Desmodus rotundus. Next base: position 73,842,327 of record NC_071394.1, on the reverse strand, counting down.
AGATGAAACTATTGAGGCTAGATCCTTTTACCCAGCAATGCTACAATTAGGAGACCTTTGGTTAATGGTAATGAGCATCACAGCTCCTTCAGGTGTTAAAAACCAATAGGCACCTTAGAGATCACCTAGTCTAAACCCACCCACATCACAGAGGAGGAAGCTGAGGCCCATGCACAGGATCCTGCTGTTCCATGAAGAGGTTTGCAAAGGTATCTGTTCCTGCATCTTTGTGCCTTAGAACTAATATCCTGACTCACTGTGGTGGTATTTTGACAGATGACACCAGGCACTCCCTGAGGCTCAGACTCACTGACTGGAAATAGCCAATTGCCCTTGCCAGTAATAAAAGACAAACAAGCAAAACCTGCAACAGATTTATTTCACTTCAAACAGAATATATTATAAACTATTAGTCTATCCACTATCGTTTACATACGGATAGATGACATATTATAAAGGATAGATAGCAAACCAAGGCAGGGAGGAGGAGGGAGACATATCTTACCACTAACTCAGCAGTGTTGAGCCTGGTCTGAGAAGACTGCCAGGTGTTTCAAACATCACAAGAAACACCATGCTAGCATAGAAAAAGGAGAGCCCTTGAAGTTCTGTACATAATATCATTTCCACTGTCTGGGGAAAAACACTTTTGAAATTATGCATTCATCCCCAGATCTAGAAGGTGGAAGAAGAGGGGGTCCACAGTACCCAAAGAAAAAGCCCATAAAACAACTTCAGCTAACTGCCTGCCTCTGGATGTACTATCTGTTTTACAAGGGGGTCCCTAGTGCTTACAGAAAGAGCCCATAAATAAAGTCGGTTAACTGCCTCAACTTTAACTAACTGCCTCAGTCACCTGTTTTACAGTGGATGACAGGATGTGGTTTGCATCAAGATAGGGACCTGGATTAACAGCCCTCTACAAATGCCTATGTTTAGATAGTCACATCCCCTGCAGGAAGCTGACCCCACCTTTACCCACCAATCAAGTGTAACTCCCTCACTTCATTCCGCAACTGTATAGGAGGTCTGTCTAGAAAAAGTCTGGCCATTGTTAATATAATGAGAACAGTTTACATGACATCAATGTAACCTAGCAGCCAAGGAGAGTGGACTAGAATGAGCATGTGTGAACAATGACAACTTCACTGTACTAGTCTGTAGGGGCAGTAAATGCTATTGAGTGAGCATGTGTATTGTGCAGCCATTGCATGCAAAATGAATGAGCGAGTAGATCAACAAATCTGTGTCAAATTTTGTGTTAAGCTTGAACATTCCTTCATGGAAACTATTCAGATGATTCAGAAGGCCACAGCTATGAGCAAGTGGTGACTGGAAGCTTCATCACGACAGTGTGACCGACCACTCATACATCACGTCTTGTGCAGAGTTTTTTTGTGAAACATCAAACCACCCAGGTGACTTTCCGCCCTTACCTTGCCTGTACCTATGCCCTATGCCTTTGTCCCTCACCTCAGCAAAGCCCATTCTCTTCCATGAGAACTTGTCACTAATAAACTTTGCTTACATACTAATAGATTTGCCGATCTGTAATTCTTTGCTGTGTCAGTGAGAAGAACCAAGTTATTCCCACAACAAATATTCAGAGTGGTCCTATCTAGAAGCACAGGTCTGTGTATAAGTGATGTGGATCACGGCTTGCAGGATCCATGTGTTGTGGCAGCAATGGGCTAATTCACACGGACTACAGAAACCCTGTGGAGAAAAAGGGACGGCATGGCCAATCTCTGAGTGAGAGAGGGCATGAGGACCAGACAGAGCCCAAGAGAGAGAGCCCAACCCCTGCCTGGACAGGCTTTTATTGCTTTTCTGGGCACAGTACATCAGGATGGTCCTCATTTACTATGCACAGGTTTGCTGTAGGTGATTACCTTTTACAGATAACAAAGGAAAGAATGCTGCTAATTACTTCAAAGAGAAGGATGTTACAGATCAAGGGGAAAAGTGGTTGAACTGGTTACATTCCACACTTGGGAGGTTTAGCACAGACTTGAGGAAGTTAAAGATACTCAGTAAACATTTGCTGCCTTAATCCAGGGTGAGGGAGTTTTAGCAAAAGCAAGTCTCATAGCACCCTAGGTATGATGCAGGCCTGATTCCCCATGGGAGATCTTGTCCGTGGGTGTGAGTCCTATGTGCTGGACCTCGCACCCACTCACTGGCTTTTCCGAGTGGGGGCTGGGCTACATTTCCCACACGTGGAATGGTTCCCTATATATAAGGACACCAGGAAAGCCCCTACAGTGAATCTAACCCCCACTAAATGAATAATGTCAAACAGGTTCTACTAATAGCATTTCAAACATTGCCTGAAATAAAGGATTCCACGTGTTCATTTTTATTTAAAATAATTTTATGACTGAAGGGAAACAGAGTTTGCCATCCCAAAATATGTTTCGGGGTTTTTTTGTGGGGTGGGTGGATATTGATTATTTTAAGCTAGGGTTTTTTTTGGGGGGGTGCCATTTTAACCATTTAATTAAAATTTTTTTTTTATTGTTGTTCAATTACAGTTGTCCCCATTTCCTCCCCCCGTTACTCTCCCCTGCCCTACCCTCCTCCTGTTCCATATTCAATCCTCCCCCCTCTTGTCTTTTTTCTCGTGTCCTTTATACCTGTAAACCTTCCCCTTCCCCTTCTTTTAAATTAGTTATATTTAAGGAATGAAAGACTCAGGAAAATCCTTTGATCTTCCTTCTAAAGAATTTAGATAAAGGACCTGATCCAGGAAAAGAGATATCATTATAGATAACTGCAGTTTAATCTGAACTACTGTAGAGTGATAGGGAGGAACCAGTAAAGCCTATTTGATCAAAGACTACTCTGTGTCCCATTGTTAAAGATGGACCAGCAAACATTTGTTTTGGAAACATTTGCTTTTCCATTCCACATGAACTGCCTTTCTTCTCTTTGAAGTCCCAAACCACTAATCCCTGCCCCCTCAGCCTTAGTTCAAAAAGGCAAAGCTTCAATTGAGCCAGTATTCTTATGAAACACCTGTACATACATATGTAATTAAATTTGGGTATTTTTCTTCTGTTAATCTGCCTCATATCAATTTGATTATTAGACCAGCCAGAAGAACTAAGAGAATGGGAAGAAGGAGGAATTTTTTTCTCCTCCCCCACATTGACAAAGGTAGAAATGTGTAGTGAAAAAACAAAAAGTCCCATAATCCCTCCAGAGTGAGAAGCATATTTAACATTTTGAGAGAGGGAGAAATGGATCGTGTACCTGGCTTTTAAAAATTCCTTTTGTTATTTTTAAACCTCTAGAGATTTGAACAAATAAGTAAAATTACACAAAAAATATTTAATGGATATCACAATTAATGAGCAAATCATATTATTACTAACACACACTTCATGGTTTATGGCCATCTGGTATTGAGCAATTAAAAGGTAAACATTCTTGATCACACCTCCTAATGCTCACTGATCTCTTCAATAAGTGTGGGCCTTACTGGGGCTCATAAACCCAAGAGAATTCTTCCACACCCTCTGACTTCCTGTAACTCAGCACCAAGGCATGGATGGCACATCTCTAGATAGCACTCTTCTCACTGTTTGGTATAGTATTTCCACTGTATTGCAAGATCCTTGAAGGCAGAGCAAGATTGCATTCTTCTCAACTTTTTTTTTTTTAATCTCTCACAATGCTCTCATTAGGCTTTGAAAGGACTCAAAATATCTTTTAACATCACACTGAAATTTTTCCACCTTTTTTCACCTACCAAGTCTACCCAGATACAACTAAAACAATAAAATTGCAATGAGATAGAGAAAAGTCAGTGGATATTCATTATGAAAGCAGAGAAAACAAATTAAGTTACAGCACTATTAATACCATGATAACAAATGAATCATGAGTTGTGCTATTATTGATAGCAATGACAGTAATATCTAACTGCAAGCAATTGCTATACAATAAGCACATCTCATTCACTTTATTTATCTTCAACTATTAATACGTGGCAGATGTTTTTATTATACCCAGTTTACACATCAAGAAACTGAGATTGGAGGAGATTAAGTAATTTCTCAGAGTCACTAGCAAGGAATGGAGGAACTGGGACTCTAATTTTATTCTTTCTGACTTTAAATCTTTCCATTTTTCCAGAATCAAGAAAATGTAAGAGCTCAGAAATATTTTCACCTTTTAAACTTTATTCAACACCAATGACAGGAGTATTTACTTAGAGTCATTGTGCGTTCCTGAAATAGCTTATAAATCACCACGGAAAACCAAATTATGTCTTCTAGATTTTGCAGTAGATATATTTTATTACTTTCCAATTTTTTTGAAAATTGGTGGCCTGAGGAGAGTGAATTCAGTTTTTAAAAACAGCACCATTGAATGTTTAAAGACTGTTATCTTACACGTTAGCATTTTAGAATTTTCCCTACCACACTATAAAGTTAACTAAAATACTTTTTTCTCATGCACTTGAGATAAAAAGGAGGTTGACTATACCAACCAGCCCCTTAACTGGAAAAAGGAAGACCCTTTGGAGCAGGGAATTTACAACTAAATCGTTTGGGCTGAGATATAAAACTATCATATTATCTATTAAAGTACTGTGCTTCCTTAGTGAAATTGGTCCGCAAATATCAAGATAAAACTAAGAAAGAGCTTTGTGAGTGGAATCCATGTTTCTGCCCAGAAGATACTGGGTACAGAACGATAAGTTCACTGCAAACCATTGTTTGCTTTCAAATGTAAACAACATGCCCAGATCAGGGCTGAAGTGACCAGATCTGGGCATGTTGTGCCCACTTTATCAGAATGCACAGTCATTGTATAATTTTGCCTAGACAGAATGGACATGGAAAACAAAGAGAAGTGAATGAACAAACCAATATTCCGTTCTACACATTCTTCTTTTCGATGTTGTCAATCTAATTTCACTCATAGTGACTCATGGTGAAACAGAGAAAACACGAGGATTATATTCAAATGTGCAGAGATTAGTAACGGCTTACTTTCAAAAATAGCTCATAACACTACAGTTGCTTTCCATTCCTTTTTACTTAGGTTAGCATCTGAACCGCTACAAAAATTTCCCCCAAAGTCCAGAACACTTTCCTAGGGTTAAATATTCAAAAGGGGTGTTTTAAAGGAGGCTGTGTTTGGACTTCCAGGGAAGGTATTGCCATCTCTCACCAGGCGGATTTCCGCTGGTTCCTTTCAGTCATTTCGTCTCTCTTTTGCACTGGGCCCCTTACTCTGTCACGGGACCCCAGTTTTCCCATAACCAACCTCTTAGAGCCAATAAGGAAGTTAAAAAAAAAAAAACGCCCTCCCGCTTCCATTTCCCTCTGCTTCACTTCCGCCAACCACAGAGCCGGCGAGCCGTAGCGGCTGTCACCTCTAACCCTTCAGCTGGTTCGGTTGCAGCCACCGCCTCCGCCAGATTCCACAGGCGAAGAAACCTTGGTGAAGAGACCAGACATGGACGTGAACATCGCTCCTCTCCGGGCCTGGGATGATTTCTTTCCAGGCTCTGACCGCTTTGCCCGGCCTGACTTCAGGGACATTTCCAAATGGAACAACCGCGTGGTGAGCAACCTGCTCTACTATCAGACCAACTACCTGGTGGTGGCTGCCATGATGATTTCAGTTGTAGGGTAAGTGGGGCCCCTTCGGGGCGTTGGTGGGGGCAGTTCGGAGGGGCTTGAGGGCGAGACCGCGGCTGGCGGAAACGCTCTGCATGCGCGGCGTGGGCCGGGGCAACTGCAGGCGGCCCAGCCCTAATAGCCTGTGCTCAGGGCGAGGCCGCAGCAACCTGGGGCCCCATTTTCCTTTCCGTTCCTTGGGTTGAGACGTGCGGGGGCCCTGAGAGTAAGGAAATGTTGCCAGTCCTGGGCAAGAACAATGACTTTTTTCAGCCTTGCCTCGATTAGGGTCTTGCTGTGGGAATGTCGGTAGTGGCCCAGTCTTTTAAAAATAAGGAGAGGAAAGTAAGTGGTGTAACCCTATCTTGGGACTGGATCTCGACTGTGTCCGCTCGGGTTCGGCAGTGTAGGAAGGACATTCAGAAGGCGACGGGTTCTGTCATTGTTTCTGCTGTGCCTACCTCTCTGTACAACGAAGCTGAACTTGGAGGCAAGAGGAGGCTGTTGCCTGGGACGCATCACCCAGTGTGGAGTGAAGGCTGACCTGCCTGTAGGAGTGGGGTCCTTATTTATTTATTTTTATTTTTTTTCTCCTAGGAGTTGACGGGCATGGCCACTTTCTGTATCTTCACTTCCTAGGCTGCATTCTGTGTATAGGAGGCCTTTTCAATACCGGATCTTAAAATAAAAAAGTGCCGTGTGTTATATACAGTTTCACACATTCATACACGCCCACTCTGCTGGGATCCACACATCTTTAAAGAAAAAGCTACGTTTAGACGTTATAAGCAACTCACTTGCCATTAAAGAAGTGTCTGATATTTCCATTTCAGAGTATACACAGAGGGAAGAGTAAGCTGGCCTGGGAGACAGGAGAAATCCAAACTTGAAGGGTGTGAGAAGGGGCTAATAGGGTGGTTTCTTAAGTTGGTTTGCTGTTCTTTGACTTATTTATTGAGTCATTCTTCTGTGCCAATGGCGGGAGCACAGTAAGATCAGGCGGAGATGAATCCTGGCCCAAGGGCACTGTTGGTTGTTGAGAAGCTACAGAACCAAAGACAATGCGCAGAGGAGAGAGCAGTCACAATTGGGTGTGGTTCAGAGTAGTCACCCTGATGGAGAAGTGGACACTCATCTGTGGGGTTCGGTGGACAATTAATTACCCAGATCCTCATTATGTGCTGCTTAAGGACCTGCAATCTCTGAGAATGGCTCAGTGTGTGGAGGGCAGGCCTCTGGGCCAAGGTGGCAGCCCGAGTTAAAATTAGTTGGGGTAAAACAGGCCTGAAACAGCTGCCTTCTGAACCTTCCCCTGTCTTTATGCTTGAGGCTTATTTCCTAGTACACTAAAAAATTAAAATAAAAACAGAAATAAATAGTGAATAGGCTTGCATCTGTGATTTTGCTTTCTTTTTCTTTTCTCTTTTTTTGTAAAGAAGTGAACAAGGATCTTATCTGGTGATCTAGTTATGGGATTGTTTTTTTGTTTTTAGGTAACCTCAAAAAATTAGACATGAGGCAAGCTCCGACACAGACCAAGCAAATGTACCAAAAACAAAACAAAACAAACATACAAACAAACAAAAAATGTTGCTTTTCAAAGAGGTGTACTGTCCAGACCAGAAGTAGCTCAGGAAACCTTGTTGGAATCCATTTTTCCCTGGGAAGGCCAGGGCCCTTCCTTAACTAAATTTAGCTCCCTTATAGTGTCTTAGCCCACTAACTCAGGCAGTTTGGAGTGTTCACCCTTCTCAATTCCCCTTTTCAAATGGGAGATGTTGGTTGGCATTGAAATTTTTGAAGGTAAAAGTAAAACATAGCCATGTTTTATTATTATTATTATTATTTTTAAAAACTTCAAAAACTACAGGCCAGTAGTAAGTTGTTTTGAAAACTGTGTACAAAATGTGAGATTTCTTTTGTAGCTCAGTAAAAACTTAATGTATGACCTTCAACTATTTTCTCTGTGTCTACAAACAGTTTGTTGTTTTTCCCACGAATTGCCCTTTTCTTTCTTTATACTCTAACAATAATAAAGTGATTTACTTGCCCTCATACAACCCAATGAGATGAGAAACTGTTATTATCGTATTATTAGACCTGAGGCTCAGAGAGGTTAAATGACTCAAAGTCACAGACCCAGGGTTGTGCTCTTAACTACTATGGCACCTTCCTATGAGTCATGAGGTGTAGAATTATAGTCTGTTAAAGCTGGAAGAAACCAAGTATCTTCAGGGTCAGGGATCTTCGTTGATTCTGGAACATTTCTCATTCTACAGAGAACTCTCTTGATAAAGTCAGTAGATGAGTGGGCTCAGAGCAGCGCTGGAGGCTGTTGATCCGGATCCTCTCTACTGGCATCTGATAGTTCTCTTGATATCTTGGTAGAGTTGTGTGAAAATGTGGCCTGGCTGTTTACTGGGGAAAAGACTGTGTCGAAGGGTGTTCTTCAAGGGTGTTCTTCCATCCCCTGCTGGTGAGGAGGGACCTGCAGGCCATTGTTGGGGGGTTCTAAATCTTAGCTCTGACTGCTCTTGTGTTGAAAACCCGCTTAAATGAGGGTAGAGAGGGCCTGCAGGGAGGGAGAGGGAAGACCAAGAGGATATCATCTAACTCCAAAACCACTTGATCTTTGAGTTCTACTGCTATAAAATAGGAATTAAATGACTTAATTAATATAAAGCTAATCAAGGCCTTGCAAATGACAACACTGAAATCTTAAGTCCTTGCCTTTCATGACTTCGAATACTTCTTTCCAGTCCCTTCTTGCCTGTAAGGTTTCTTTTAAGAAATCAGCTGACAGTCTTATGGGAACTCCTTTGTAGGTAACTGTCTCCTTTTCTCTTGCTGCTTTTAAGATTCTGTCCTTATCTTTAATATTGGGTAATTTAATTTTGATGTGCCTTGCTGTGTTCCTCCTTGGGTCCAATTTCTTTGGGACTCTCTGATTTTCCTGGACTTCCTGGAAGTCTATTTCCTTCACCAGATTGGGAAAGTTTTCTTTCATTATTTTTTCAAATAAGTTTTCCATTTCTTGCGCTTCTTCTTCTCCTTCTGGAACCCCTAAGATTCCCATATTGGAACATTTAAAGTTGTCCCTGAGGTTCCTAAGCCTCTCCTCATATTTTTGAATTCTTGTTCCTTCATTCTGTTCCAGTTGAATATTTAGTTTTTCCTTCTGGTCCAAATCATTGATCTGAGTCCCTGTTTCCTTCCTGTTACTGTTGGTTCCCCCTACATTTTCCTTTATTTCACTTTGAATAGCCTTTACTTCTTCCTCTACTTTGTGTCCATATTCAATCATTTCTGTGAGCACCCTGATTACCAGTGTTTTGAATTCTGCATTTGCTAGGTTGGCTATCTCTTCATCACTTAGTTGTATTTTTTCTGGAGTTTTGATCTGTTCTTTCATTTGGGCCATATTTCTTTCTCTTGGTGCCCCAGTTACATTGTGGAGCCTTAGGTGTTCTCCAGGGTGGGGCAACCCACTTCACAATATTGTGGCACTGTTTGTGGTAGAGGGGTCAGAGAGGAGCCTTAGTGTTCACCAGGGCAGGGCAACCACGTGGCTGCGTCATAGTGCTGAATGTGGAGGAGGGGTCAGGGAGGGAACAATGCCACTTGCTCTGCTCTCTGCCGGTTTTCAGTCATTTCCCCTGCTACACACAAGCAAATTGTGCCCTTCTGGTGCTGATTCCCCAGGTAGGTGGTTTTGTGTATGTTCTAGGACTCTGTGGGCCTCTCCAATGAATTCTTCTGTGAGGTTGGGAGTTTCTCCCGCTGCCACAACTCCCACATGTTTTTACAGCCAAAGGTTTTGAGGCTTTTATTTCCCTGCACTGGAGCCCTGTGTTGCATGGTCTATCCTGTTCCCCAGTTGTTCCTCCTGGCTTATCCCCACACAAATGTGGGACTGCCTGCTGTGCCAGCTACTACCTTACAGAGTGTCCTGTCCACTCCTCCACCAGTCTGGATGAATGTTTCTTCTTTAACTCTTGGTTGTTGGACTTCCACACAGTTTGTTTTTCTGGCAATTCTGGTTGTTTTTGTTTTTAAATTGGTTGTTATCCTCCTTTTGGTTGTGCGAGGAAGCAAAGCATATCTACCTACATCTCCATTTTGGCTGGAAGTCCCTGAATACTTTTAACATGTCAGTGGCTGCCAGGACAGTGGATCACTTGGCTGTGAGTGTTTAGTTTGTGCCAGTTACTGAGGGTGCAATAAATTTCAGCACGCAGTGAGTGTGCAGTAAATACCATGGGAGTTCCCAATTCATTGAGTAGGAAAATCTCAAGGTTAGGTTACTGTGACCTTTTTGTGGCAAGAGACAGACTTCTGTCCCACCTTAATTGCTCCTGGTCATTAGGCCCAGGAGACACTGCCCATGTTTACTCAAAACTGGTTTGTACATTTACATTTATACTTCACAGTAGAGATAGACTTTGCCAGGATAGAAGACCATGTTAAGAAACCAACATAAACACAGAGGACTGTTGGAGTTATCAGAGGTACAAAGAGCAAGAGGGGCCTGCATAGACAGGTTTGTGGTACATGGATCCCCTCCTGGACCCCAACCTGCACTAGTGAAAAACTAACAAATCTCACTGATCATACCAGAATAATTATCACTTACATTTGCATAGGAGTTTAGGTGATTTATCTTACTTTTGCTTTTTTATTTGTTTCTTTCATCTCAGCTCTGTGAAGACACAAAGACAGGAACTAATTCTTTGGTAGTATTTAGTGTCCAATGAAAATAATAGTGATTTCTCCAAGATAAGTCTCATATCACTTACTTTGCCGCCATAGAAAGTTTCTGGGTTCATTGAAATAACATGAAAATATGCTAGATTCTTAGCGTTTTCTTTCTTTCAGTAAATATTTATTGAATACTTGTTCTATGCTAGGTGCTGGGGAGAAAATGTCATGGTCCCTGTCCTCATGGAGCTTAATCTGTAGTGGGAGACAAGGACATTCATCCAGTGCTAGTTCAAATAAATGTAAAACTGCCTAGGTGTTAGTTAGTGCTGTGAAGAAGATCAGATGGTGCTCTGACCAGGTCAGGTCAGAGGGACTGAGAGAAAGCCGAAGAAGTTGAGTGTGAGGGAGGTAGGAAGGACCAGTAGATAACAGCTTTTGCATGGGCCTGGGAGGGCTAGAGGCAGGGTGAGTTCTGCAGATGGTTAGAAGCTCCAGCAGATGGAGTATAGAAACCCGAGAAGGCCACTGAGAAAGCTGGCAGCCAGAGCAGCTGCTGGCTCTGAGGGCTCACTCACACCAGTTGTGAAGAGCACCCTAACTACTGCAGGCAGTTGCAGAGTGTGGCCTGGATTTCAGGCCCCTCTTTCTCCCCCAGCCAAAGGCCTCCTGTGGGGGGTACAAACCACACAACTGGGTGTAGCTATGGAGGCATCAGGGGCTGGACCCTGCAGGACCTGGTGCATGTGTGAGGAGTTCTGTTTTTATTCTGAGAGCAATGAGAATCAAAGAAACAGATGGGTGGGTTCCTATTTGGTAGGATCCCTCTGGCTGTTGAAGGACTGTGAAAAAACATTAGCAATTTAGAGAAGTTCACTGTGAGTAAATTGTTTCCCCCTTTCTTGGTGAATCAGGCTTCCTCAGAAACCAAACTGCAAAAACGGCTTTTTGTGTTAGAAAATTAGAATTGAGTATAAAAGCTGCTTCTACTGCTCAGGAGATATTTTGCTGCTTCTTTGGTTCTTGACATTGCAGCCTGAAAGAAGCTACCAAAAATGCTCTTGGATCGATCTGAGTATCTCTGTTTTGGTTTTATTGCCAACTTTACAACTGGTGGCCTTGGGACAAATTTATTAATTTGTCTATTCCTTAGCTTACTTTTATGTAGAATGAGGTAGGTTTTCAAGGTCCCCACAGCTCTCAACTTCTGTGATTGATCAGGACTTTTTCCCTTCAGCGGCTTGTGCTAACTCTATAGCTATAGTTAGCTGAAATCATGCTGCGTGTTTAAGACATGTGTCTGCACCTGCTAATGGCCACCCTCCTTCAGAGAGAAACAAGAATGCTAAGGAATTTCTCAGAAATGACCCTTAGTCGTGTATCCCAATAGAAGAATGGGGTTTCTTAAAGTGGTAGGGGCGGGGGAGAAATTCCTAAGGCTGGTTAACAACACAGAATGGCTTATGTTGTCAGTTGGTGGTCACAATTACATCAACTGGCACCTTTTTTCTCCCCTGGATCCTTTTGAATACATTGCTTCTTCCCTTCCCTAGGCCTTAGCTTATTCATGTATAATGGGACTGAACTGATTCATTTTTAAAGACTCTGCTGCATGCTTTGTAGTGGGATTCTAAACCTTTTTACAGCCATCAATGATTCCAATAGAATTTTTAACTATTACATTTATTTATTTACTATTGGAATGGGTGAAATGGGATATATATGTATGTAGGTATATATTTTTATCTCGTAATAGAAAAACATACTTATGTTATTTTAAGTTTATTTTTTATTTACGTATACTTAGCATACAATATTATATTGCCTATATTAGTTTCAAGTGTGCAATATAGTGATTCAACATTTTTATACCTTACAATGTGATCACTCCACTAATCCTAGTAATCATCTGTCACCATGTAAGCTTGTACCAATATTACTGACTATATTTCCCTTGCCTTTTTCATCTACCCTGCCCCCTCCCTCTGGTAACCATTTCTTTGATCTCTGTTTCTATGAGTCTGTTTTTGTTTCGTTTTTGATTTATGAAACTAGGTCCTATTTCCACCAAGGACAGAAAATCACCTTCCTCTCTTTCCTTTCCCTCTCCGCTGTTCTCCCTTTCTCCCTCTATCTCTCCCTTTTGCTGCTGTGTGTGTTAATTTGCTCCAAGCGCAGGTAGGTGCCAGAGCATGCGAGTGGTGTGCTCTTACCATTTCTTGGAATGGAATTGCCCTTAAGCAGAATGAGGGAGAAAATCATTTCTGCTCTGAGTAACTGTTTGTTTTTTCAAGCTTAGAAACATGGTTACTCTCTATTTATAGATTGTGGCTGGGCGTATTGTAAACTCAAACCAGTTCTATCTCTGCTCTGTTTTCTTCCCTTGAACATGAGCAACAGGAACAGGTGAAAAACAAATCTGGAGTTGCTTCAGTCAGGCCTGGATTTTTCATTGTTCTTTGTCATTGGCTTAATTTAGACACTCAACCAGATATCTACTTTACTTGTCTAGAGGAAAATAGGAAACACTTGGCATGCATTTCATTCCATGCTCATATCATTTTAATAGGTATTCTAGAAAGTAGGGGGCATTTGACACTTTGCTGCCAACCAATTCTCTCCTATTTATATTTTATGCAAAAGAGTTTCCTGAAACTTGAGTCCTCCGCTCTAGTTCTTTGTGTTAATGTTAGTCTTTGCTTTTCTTTACAACTCAGAAATATTTGGGTGAGTTGTAGGTAAACATCAAGGCCCTATAAAAGTGTTTATTTCTTTCAGTACCTTTTCCCACTTTCATTTGCTCATTTTTAAATATCATTTTTTAATATTCAACTAATACATGACTTTTGAGAAAAACATGTAAATAGCAATAAGCAAATGGAAATAAACTACCCATGATCCTACCACCAATATAAGTACTGTAGGCTTTGGTATAATTTCTATCAGATTCCTTTTGGTGTTAGTAATGAGATTTATTAACCTCTGAGAGTCTCCAGGCCTCTCCATTTAGTCTACCCACCACCTGCTGAAGAGGATTTCGTTTTTGCCCTGTCCAATTCTTCCTTTCCTAAGGCCTATGAGGAAATTTTTGTGTTTCTCACACCAATTATGGGGTTAAGTCAGGAGGTAGGGTATAACCCACATAAAATTTAAAAATGAAAAAAAGTACAGAGAGACTAACTACACCCAGATAATAAAGAACTGGGGAAGACAAGTAGAATAGCACATGAGCTAGATGTTGGAAAAGCTTGGGGGCAGTAAACGAAGGTTTGAGCAGGAGAAGGAGCAGCTTCACTGTATGTATGAATGGGAATTGTGTTAATGCTATTAAAGAGATGAAGTAAAGATGGACTGTTGTAGTTGGCTGTGCCATGCCTCGGTGTGGGGCTAGGAAACAGCTGCTTTTATATTTTTATACTTTCTTTTTTAGATGTTCACGTTATTTCTGATTACCAAATAATTTACTAATTGTAAAAATTTCTACTTCTGAGCTGTATAACATGTGATAAATCCACCTAACCTAACAGAGAGAATGTGTTCTAGTTGCTTTTACCCACACATTATTAATGTCTTCCATATTATTAATTATATTTTGACTCTTAAAAATTTGCTGTATATCCCACCATAAATTCTTGGCCCTATAGGTTATTTCTAAAAGTTTTTAATGTAAGTACCACTCATGAATACTGTTACAGCTCAATCTTTGCATTTTTATTTCCTTAGACTCTATTCTAGGGAGGGGACTTACTGTCTTGAAGGGTATAAGTATTTGCAAGAGTTTTGAATGAAATAAGGAATTTATTATTGTAGGGTTTAATTTTAAATTATGTATTAATGTTTTTGCCACTATTTAATTTCATGTAAAGTTTCATTTTAACTTCTTAAAAGCATTTTTGATATTTATTGTATCCCAGATTTCACCCATTAAGGTATATAATACTTTCATTCCCGTTAGAAACTATTTCAAATAGCTTTTATGTTTGGAGAGGTGGAATCAGAGCTAAATGTAAAGGGATTTAAAAAAACTTCTTACTTATCCTACATATGAATCTCCACATGAGTATGAACCCTTCCTTTGTTCCATTTCAGAGGTAGCAAGCTCTTGGCTTCAGCTTTCATTATCCTGTCTTCCCCTGTCCCTCACTTCTAAGTCAGTCATGATGATACTCAGAGCATGATGAAAACACATGGGCCCTCTTTGTCCTTCCTAAGTAAAATGCTCATTAGCCTCTTATGAGGGTAAAATGTTAGTAATTTGTTGCATTTGCTGACCACACTGTCTTGTTAAGGGCTTTGTATACACAGTGGGTAGGGGTGGAGGTGGGGGCTACAATGCCCAGTCATTTTCGTTTATGAAATACTTGGTCTAAAGTCCCTTCTCATAATGTGTTCCCCCATTATGAACAGTAGTAACCTCTGACTCATGCACCAATGGATCTGAAAGCTCTGTATTTGGAAAGCCCAATTGATAACCCATTTCCTAACAATGCCCTGGGCCCTTTTAAAGAATTATAATGGAATGTCTGTGCCAGGAGTCATAAACTCAAATGCCTCTATGACTAGGGCAGTTATATAAGAGAGCAATGCATGCCATTTATTAGAAAAACAATGAGTAATGGCAGCTCACTGGGGCCTGTGTCAGAGATGCCATGGTGGTGGTGGGGGCTGAGGCAGAATGGAGATTAACGGTTCTATCTGAATGGGAAGGCAGCTCCAGCCTTTGTTGACACATGGGAAAGTGCGCTTAGTGTGGTTAGATTTTCTTGTTTCCTGGAGAAGCAAAAAATCCCAAGTTTTATGGATTTTTTAAACACTTCGAGATTCAAGTTAAAGTTTTTTAAAACACTATATATTTCAAATATACAGTATTTGATCTGGCCCATGGAAGCCATTATGTGACCTCTATGCTACATTCATCTATCGTGGCCATTTCTGTGAGGATTTAAATAAGCCTTTAGAGCTCAGAAAATACAATTTAATGTGTACTAGAGCCCTGGATGAATGAAAGGTAAACATAGCCCCTCCAAACAATGGGGTCTCTTAAATTTTAAGTGTTAAAATTGTGGGCCTCTAAAGAGACGAACTGATGAGTTTGGTGGGAGTCAAATTGCCTAGATGTGAATCTTGACCCCACCGTTTTCTTACCTCTGCACCTAAGTTTCTTCTTTTGAGAAATGAATGAATGGCTCTGAGGGCTATATGAGGCAATTTAGATACAATGCTTAGTAAATACTACACATTCACTTTTACTCCCCCCCTTCCTCATTTTCCTATTCTTGCTGCTATTACTATTGACCTAGCCTCCCTCTTTTTTTCATATTTTAGGTTCCTGAGCCCCTTCAACATGATCCTTGGAGGAATTGTGGTAGTGCTGGTGTTTACGGGGTTCGTGTGGGCAGCCCACAATAAAGACATCCTCCGCCGGATGAAGAAGCAATACCCCACAACCTTTGTCATGGTGGTCATGGTGGCTAGCTACTTCCTCATATCCATGTTTGGGGGAGTCATGGTCTTTGTGTTTGGCATCACTTTTCCTTTGTTGCGTAAGTGAATCTGAGTTGATTTTTCTTACAAAAATGTAGGAGAGATTGTTCAGTGGGAATTACATAACCTGCTTCTTATGTGTGTTGGCATGTCTGCAAAACTATTAGGCTTTTCTCAAATAGCGGATTAAGGCCTAGTAGTACATTAATTCTACAAATATGTATTGGGCACCTGCTAAGTACCAGACACTCTTCTGGGGACTCAACAGTAAACAAAAGAAACACAAATCTGAAGTCACACATTGGAAAGTGGCATAGCCTCCACTGGACTTCAGATTTGTCTGCTATTAGAGTCTGCCCTTAATCTTTTAAGTGCCATTCACACTGCCCTGACTCAAGAATGAATGTATGTCATTTGGAAGTAAATTACTTACTCTCTACTACTCAGAAGATCGTTATTGGTGTCAAGTTCTATAAGTCTATAGAAATAATTATCCCAGAATATAGATACTAAGTCCTCCAATTCTGGTGAAGAGAACTAGATATTTTCTAAGTTTTACATGCATTTTCTTTTCTCACTGAGATTCCAAACACATGAAGCCTGAAATAGAGAACAGATAAAATTCAGTCTCATCAGCAGGAATCTGATTAAAATTCTACTGTATTAAGTGACAGGAATATCCCTTTAACTTTTAATAGCATTTCACATGTGCATTATTTCGCTAAGTAAAATTAGTTGCTTGTTTGGAGTTGTGTTAGATTAAGCCCAGAATATTTATAGATGTATCTCACACAGTATTAGACAAAATATTCGAATCAGCAAACTCAGACTTTTTGAAATATTCTTAAAGTTTTCCTAATGTGCTGGAGGCTTATTATTTCAGTGACTTAACTTTGGTAACTTTTCACCTCAGAGCTTGATATAGACCAGTGTAGTGAAGTTGACTTCTCTTCCTAGGCCTGCTGGAAATCAGCCATGTGGTTTGGACCAGGTATGCTATAGGGCTGTAGATCACACATCTATAAAATAAGGAAATTAGACAAGATCTGCTGTTCCTAAACTTTGATGATTGTGAGAATCAACCAGGATACTTTTTAAAAAATACAAACTTCCCAACCATATTTCTTCAAGACCTTGATTCTGTGGGTTGACAGTGGTGCCCACAAAACCTCCTGTTTTTAAGAATTGCCTCATATGTTTCTAATGGCTAGTCTAGGTTGAGAGCCTCCACATAGTATGCATATTAGTTTCTCAGAATGAGGGTCCAAGGTCACCTTTATCAGAATCATCCAGAGTGAATGTGAAATTTTACATTCTGGAGCCCTATGTCAGTCTTAACAGTCTGAATTGGGGGAGAGGGGAGTGGAGACTGGGAATTTGTCTGTCTAACAGGCTGCCCAGGTGATTTGTGTGTACACAGAAGTTTGAAAATCGTTGGTGTAGATTACCTGGGGTGCCTATTTAAAATACAGATTCCCAGGCCCATTCCTTTAAGGTTCTGGTCTAGGAAAGGGGCCAGGGAATCCATTTCTTAATAAACAAACTTGCGTAATTCTCAACGATGAAGCAAATTTGGGGAACATGAGGGTACATTAAATCTATAAAACTATTTGTTTTTATCTATAAATCTTTGAAAACTGCCTCTTTGGTTGACTTCCCCACATGCTTCCTGTAGGGAACACAATGCAGATAATCCCAGAATTGAGCTTGAGTTCCTTTCTGGGAACCTTGTGGAAGGTTGATTGGTCTGCAGGTTTGGAGTCATGTGGACTTGTTTTGAGCATCAGGGCATTTGTAGCAGCGGGAAGGTGTCAGTACCAATACAGGGAGGGAAGTGTGGTTGCCAGATCAGCGTCCTTCCTCTTGTGTAAAGGAAAGACAGTCCTTTCCTTCACACAAAATGAAAACTTCATGTATGACTTGACAGAGAGCTTTATACAAAGCTTGTATACAGTCCAAGGAGACATTGGAGGGTTTGGGCTGATTAGAGAACCAGGTTGGGTTCCAGCGAAGGAGACCAGGACTGGAAGTGACAGTAGAGGGTTGTCTGTGGCTGTGGAGGAAGGGGGCTGTGGAGGAAGGAGTCTAACCATGTCTCACCTCTCTGCAGTGATGTTTATCCATGCATCGCTCAGACTGCGGAACCTCAAGAACAAACTAGAGAACAAGATGGAGGGGATTGGGCTAAAGAGGACACCCATGGGCATTGTGCTGGATGCTCTGGAGCAGCAGGAAGAAAGCATCAGCAAACTCACGGACTACATCAGCAAAGTGAAGGAGTAAACACAGCCGACCTGGCCAGAGGCCACAACAGAACATGAGTTTCAGTTTGCCCTCGCTTGGACACCCTTCCCATTTGTATTTTTGAAATGAGAGGGACATACTACCCAACCATCAGTGACTGCATGCGCGTGTTGGCCAAACCGTTAACCTCTTTGATGTTACAGAGAGAAGGTCTCAAAACTGAAACCACCCTCCTAGTATGTAGGAATTTTCAGCTTGTTTATGAAAACTGGTAGGAAATGGAGCACACTTATGTCTGTAGGGAAATAAAAAAATATATAAGAATTATGGATTGTATAACAATACTGTTATATTATGGGGGGAAAAGGTAATTGTAAAGTGTCAGGGCAATTGAGTAAAAGGAAAGACTGTTTTAAGTAGACAATGATATGCATTAGCCTGTTGAAATCCCCAGCATCCTCCTCAAAAAATACTCCCAAGGATTATATGTGGGCTATAAATTAGTTTTGTTTTTATTCTTTTAAAATCAAAGATCATCTCTATCACTTTGCCTCCTGTTTGGCGTACAGTTGAAACTGGATAAACCAGTTCATATTTTGTTTACAAATATAAAGGTAACTGTTTAGCAGAATATTTTGTCAAATTTTGTAAATTTTTGAAATGCTAGCAATGTATTTTCACTAGCAGGTATTTGTTGCAAACTGAATGTCATCTTTCTTAAGGAGATTACAACTATGTAACCTGTATTATTCTTTATATTTTTCTTTAAAAATAATAAAATAAGTTATGTTTATATTGCATATCTTTGTTTTTAAAATAACAAAAGATGTCCAAGATAATGTCTCCTATGTTTTTATCATTTTTAGTGTTTAACTGGAACATTTATAAAGAAGAAAATGAAAGTGTGTTTTAATTTCTTAGGGCATAATGAGGACAATAGCTCATTGTTTGAAATCTGAAAAGCATCTTAATTTTTTTTTTGTTTAATCTTTATTGTGTTTAGTCCCCTTATACCCGCCATCACCCAGCAATCACCACACTGTTGTCCACGTCCATGAGTCCTTTTGCCTTTTTGCTCAATACCTGTACTCTCTAATCCTCCCCCTTATCTGTCATCCTGTTCTCCATCTATGAGTCTGTCCCCATTTTCCTGTTAGTTCAGTTAATTTGATTCCACATATGAGTGAAATCATATGGTACTTGTCTTTCTCCGACTTTCTTATTTCACTTAGCATAATGTTCTCCAGGTCCATCCATACTGTTGCAAAGGATAACAGTTTCTTCTTTTTTATGGCCGAGTAGTATTCCACTGTGTAAATGTCCCCTAGTTGTTTTATCTACTCATCTATTGATGGACACTGGGGCTGCTTCCATATCTTGGCAATTGTAAATAATGCTGCAATGAACACAGGGGTGCTTATGTTCTTTCAAATTAGTGTTTTTGGTTCCTTCAGATGTATTCCCAGAAGTGGAATCACTACGTCAAAAGGCAGGTCCATTTTTTTAATTTTTGATGTATCTCCATATTGTTTTCCACAGTGGTTGCGCCAATATGCATTCCCACCAACAGTGCAAAAGAGTCCCCCTATCTCCATATCCTTGAGCACTTGTTTTCTGATTTACTGACGATAGCCATTCGGACAGGTATGAGATGGCATTTCATTGTGTTTTTGGGGGGCAGGGGTGTTGCCATGAGAACTTTTCTTAATATATTTTATTGATTATGCTATTTTATTTGTCCTATTGTTTTCTCACCTTTATTCCTCTCTGCCCCACCTACCATCATTCCCCAACCTTAGTTCATGTCCATGGGTCATACATATAAGTTCTTTGGCTTCTCTATCTTCCATACTATTCTTAACCTCCCCCTGTCTATTTTGTACCTACAATTTATGCTTCTTATTCCCTGTACTGTTTTGCCCATTCTTCCCCTCCCTCTTCCTTCTGATAACCTTCCATGTGATCTCCATTTCTGTGATTCTGTTCCTGTTCTAATTGTTTGCTTAGTTTGTTTTTGTTTTTGTGGTTAGGTTCAGTTGTTGATAGTTGTAAACTTGTCATTTTACTGTTCATATTTTTAATCTTTTTTTTCTTAGATAAGGCCCTTTAACATTTCATATAATAAGGGCTTGGTGATGATGAACTCCTTTAACGTGACCTTATCTGGGAAGCACTTTATCTGCCCTTCCACTCTAAGTGATAGCGTTGCTGGATAGAGCAATCTTGGATGTAGGTCTTTGCCTTTCATGACTTCGAATACTTTCCAGCCCCTTCTAACCTGCAAAGTTTCTTTTGAGAAATCAGCTGACAGTCTTAATGGGCACTCCTTCATAGGTAACTGTCTCCTTTTCTCTTGCTGCTTTTAAGATTCTCTCTTTATCTTTAACCTTGGCTAATGTAATGATGATGTGCCTTGTTGTGTTCCTCTTTGGGTCCAACTTCTTTGGGACCCCTGAGCTTCCTGGAATTCCTGGAAGTCTATTTCCATTGCCAGATTAGGGAAGTTCTTCATTCTTTTTTTTAAAAGTAAATTTATAAAGATTTTATTTACTTATTTTTAGAGAGAGGGGAAGAGAGAGAGAAGGAGAGGGAGAGAAACATCAATGTGTAGTTGCATCTTGCAAGCCCCCCACTGGGGACTTGGCCTACAACCTAGGCATGTGCCCTGACTGGGAATCAAACAAGTGACCTTTGGTTTGCAGGCCAGTGCTCAATTCATTGAGCCACACCAGCCAAGGCCTTCATTGTTTTTTCAAGTAAGTTTTCAATTTCTTGCTCTTCTTCTTCTCCTTCTGGCACCCCTATGATTCAAATATTGGGATGTTTAAAGTTGTCCCAGAGGCTCCTAACCCTCTCCTTGTTTTGTTGAATCCTAGTTTCTTCATTGTGTTCTAGTTGAATGTTTATTTCTCCCTTCTGTTGCAAATTGTTTGTGTGCTAGCTTCCTTCCCATCACTGTTGGTTCCCTGTGCATTTTCCTTTATTTCACTTTGCATAGCCTTCACTTTTTCTTCTATTCTGCGATCATACTCAACCATTTCTGTGAGCATCCTGATTACCAGTGTTTTGAACGCTGCATCTAATAGGTTGGCTATCTCTTTGTCACTTAGTTCTATTTTTGGAGTTTTGATCTGTTCTTTCATTTGGGCCATAATTTCTTTGTCTTGGTGCCTCTGTTACATTGTAAGAGGCAGAGCCTTAGGTATTCGCCAGGTGAGGGCAACCATGTCACTGCACTGTGTTGTTGTATGTGGGGGAGGGGTCCAAGAGGGAACAGTGCCACTTGCTCAGCTCTTGGCCAGCTTTCAGTCACTTCTCCTGCTACCCACAAGCAAATTGTGTCCTTCTGGTGCTGATTTCTGGGTGGGTGGGTTTCTGTACATTCTAGGGCCCTTTGGGCCTCTCCAACTCTCCTTATGAGGCTGGGAGTTTTTCACACCACCTCAACCCCCACAGGTTTTTTCAGTCAGAGGTTTTGAGGCTTTATTTTACCACACTGGAACCCTGGGTTGCATGGTCTCTCTCTCTCCCCAGTTTATCTGCATGCAAATGTGGGACCACCCACTCCACCAGCTGCCACCTTGCCTGCTCCTCCAGCTACTGCCTTGCTGTGAGTGCTCTCCACCCCAGCTGCCCGTCTCCACCCCTCCTACTGGTCTCAATGAATGTTTCTTCTTTAACTCCTTGGTTGTCGGACTTCCATACAGTTTGATTTTCTAGCAATTCTGGTTATTCTTTTATTTTAAATTTGTTGTTGTCCTTCTTTTGGTTGTGTGAGGAGGCAAAGTGTATCTACCTATGCCTCCATCTTGACTGGAAGACTATTTCTCCTCTTTCATTTCTGATTTTATTTATTTGGGTCCTTTCTCTTTTTTTCCTTGATGAGTCTGGTTAAAGGTTTGTTCATCTTGTTTATCTTTTCAAAGAATTAGCTCTTGGATTCATTGATCTTTTGTACTGTTTTTTAGATTCTGTTTCCTTTATTTCTCCTCTCATCTTTATTCTCTCTTTCTCCTACTTACTTTGGGCTTTGTTTATTGTTCTTCTTCAAGTTCTTTTAAGTGAGTTAGATTGTTTATTTGAGCTTTTTCTTGTTTTGTATGTGTGTGTGTGTGTGTGTGTATTTTGAGATAGGCCTGTAATAAATGCTATAAATTTCCCTCTTAGGATTGCTTTCCCAGTGTCCCACAGATTTTGGTTTGTTGTGTCTTCATTTTCATTTGTTTCAAGGTATTGTTTGATTTGTTCCTTGATCTCATTGTTGACCCATCCATTGTTTAATAACATGTTATTTAGCTTCCATGTCTTTGTGTGATTTTCAGTGTTCTTGTGATTGAATTCTGGTTTTATAGCATTGTGGTCAGGGAAGGTGCTTGATGTGATTTCAGTCTTCTTAAATTTATTGAGACTTGATTTGTGTTCTAACATGTGGTCTATCCTAGAAAATGTTTCATGTGCACTTGGAAAGTATGTGTATTCTGCTGCTTTGGGGTGAAATCCTCTGAAGTATCAAATAAATCGATTTGATCTAGTGTGTTGTTTAGGGCTACTATCTCCTATTGGTTTGCTGTCTGGAAGAGCTATCCACTGAAGTCAGTGGGGTGTTAAAATCCCTGACTGTGTTTCTGTCAATCTCTCCCTTTAAGTTCATCATGATTTGCTTTACATATTTAGGTGCTTGTATGTTGAGTGTGTAAATGTTCACTAGGGTTCTATTCTGTTGTTGGATTTTCCCCTTTATCATTATATAGGGTCCTTCTTTGTCTCTTACTATAGACTTGGTTTTAAAGTCTATTTTTTTGGATATAAGTACTACTACCCCAGCTTTTTTTTCTTTTCCATTTGCATGAAATACATTTTTCCCTCCCTTTACTTTTAGTCTGTGTATATCTTTCAATCTGAGATGAGTCTCTTGGAGGCAACATATATATGGGTCTTGTTTCTTACCCATTCAGCTACCCTATGTCTTGGTTGGAGCATTTAAGCCATTTACATTTAAGGTGATTATTGATAGATGCATAGGTAGGGCCATTTTATTGTTAGACTGTTTTCCTCTGTTTTTTTTTTTTTTCTTTCTCTTTTTCTTCTTCTTAAAGCAAGCCCTTTAATATTTGTTGCAATGCTATTTTGATGTTAACAAACTCCTTTAGCTTTTCCTTGTCTTGGAAACTCCTTATTTTTCCTTTGATTTTAAATGATAGCCCTGCTGGGTAAAGTAGCCTTGGTTGTAGGTCCTTGCTTTTCATCACCTTGAATATTGCACACTACTCCCTTCCAGCCTGAATTTTTTCTGATGAGTAATCAGATGACAGTGTAATTGATGCTCCCTTCTAGATAACTACCTGCTTTTCTCTTATGGCTTTTAGGAATCTCTTCTTGTCTTTAAGCCTTGTCATTTTAATTATGATGTATCTCAGTGTAGGCCTCTTTGGGTCCAACTTCTTTGGAATTCTCTGAGCTTCCTGGACTTGTGTGTCTTTTTCTTTCACCAGATTAGGGGAGTTTTTGGTCATTTTTTCTTCAAATAGGTTCTTGATCCCTTGCTTGTTCTCTTCTCCTTATGGTATTCCCATGATGCAGATGTTGTTCTGTTTCATATTGTCCAAAATGTTTCTTAAGCTCTCCTCATTTTTTAAAATTCTTTTTTCTTTTTGCTGCTCTGCCTGAATTTTTTTTTTTTTTACCTCATCTTCCCACTTACTGATGTGATCCTCTGCTTCATCTAACATTCTGTTTATTCCTTCCAGTATATTATTTATTCCAGATATTTCATTCTTTATTTCTGACTGGTTCTTTTTTATGGTTTCTATGTCTTTTTTCTTGCTTTTGAATATTCTTATAATCATTACTATAAACTCTCTATCTGATAAATTGCCTCCATTTTATCAGTTCTTCTGGAGAATTCTTTTGTTCTTTCATTTGAGGTCTGTTTCTTTTTCTTTCCATTTTGGCTGCTTTGTATTTTCTGCCTTAGAATGTTAAACCAATCAGTCATCGAGGCGAGGTGATCTGTTGTTAAACTAATCATGCTGTAATCAGTTTTTTAAGTTCCACAGGGTGGGCCAGGATAATTCCTATGGGCAGGCCTCTTGCTTCCCCTAAGTCTGATGCCACTTGGAGAGTTCTCTGCCTGAGGAAGATGCCTTATGCAATATGGGAATGACTCAGCACAGGGATCTTGGAATTCCTTTGGTTCTCTCCCCAGAGCCACCAACCCCAGACTCTCTTCTAGCATCTCTAGTCCACTCTGCCCTCCCACTGCCAGAGCCCAGGATAAGTGGCTGCCAATAAAATTTTGTGCATTGGCCTTTTAAGAGGCTCTCTGCATCTCCAGCTATCTCTCCCTGGTGGACAGAAACCCAGTATAATCACCGCATTGTTTATTTGGGGTAGAACAAACATAATATAAAATTCATCACTTTGACCATTTTAAGTGTCGAGATCATAATGTCAATTATATTCATATTGTTGTGCAATCTCCAGAATTTTTTATCTTGCTAAACTGATACTCTGCACTTATTAAACAATAGTTCCTCCTCTCCCTTTCCCCCAGCCCCTGAAAACCACCATGCTACTTTTCTGTTTCTGTGAATTTGACTGCTCTTAGATGCCTCATCTAAGTGAACTCATACAATATTTTGTACTAACTTATTTCACTGAGCATAATGTCTTCAAGCATCATCCATGTTGTAGCATGTGTCAGAATTTCCTTCCTTTTTTCCAGAGTATATTTTATTCATTATGCTATTTTAGTTGTCCCATTATTTTTCTCCACTTCTACTATGCAGCCCCCTCCTGCCAGAATCCACCCCCCTTAGTTCATGTCCATGGGTCATACATATAAGTTCTTTGGCTTCTCCACTTCCTATACTATTCTTTTCTTTTTTTTTTTTTTTTGGTTTCATATTCTTTTTTTTTCCTTTTTTAAAAAATATATTTATTGATTATGCTGTTACAGTTGTCCCATTTCCCCCCCCTCACTCCACTCCATCCTGCCCATGCCCTCCCTCCCACATTCCTTCCCTATAGTTCATGTCCATGGGTCATACTTATAAGTTCTTTGGCTTCTACATTTCCTACACTATTCTTACCCTCGCCCTGTCTATTTTCCACCTATCATCTATGCTACTTATTCTCTGTACCTTTCCCCCCCTCTCCCCTTCCCACTCCCCTATTGACAACCCTCCATGTGATCTCCATCTCTATGGGTCCCTTCCTGTCCTAGTTGTTTGCCTAGTTTGCTCTTGTTTTTGTTTTAGGTGTGATCGTTAATAACTGTGAGTTTGCTGTCTTTTTTACTGTTCATATTTTTACCTTCTTTTTCTTAGGTAACTCCCTTTAACATTTCATATAATAAGGGCTTAGTGATGAAGAACTTCTTTAACTTGACCTTATCTGAGAAGCACTTTATCTTACCTTCCACTCTAAATGATAGCTTTGCTGAATTCAGTAATCTTGGATGTAGGTCCTTGCGTTTAATCTTGGGTAATGTAATGATGATGTGCCTTGGTGTGTTCCTCCTTGGGTCCAGCTTCTTTGGGACTCTCTGAGCTTCCTGGACTTCCTGGAAGTCTATTTCCTTTGCCAGATTAGGGAAGTTCTCCTTCATTATTTGTTCAAATAAGTTGTCAATTTTTTTCTTCTCTTTCTGGCACTCCTATAATTCGGATGTTGGAACGTTTCAAGATGTCCTGGAGGTTCCTAAGCCTCTCCTCATTTTTCTGAATTCCTGTTTCTTCATTCTTTTCTGGTTGGATGTTTCTTTCTTCCTTCTGGTCCACACTGCTGACTTGAGATCCAGTTTCCTTCCCATCCCTATTGGTTCCCTGTACATTTTCCTTTGTTTCTCTTGACGTAGCCTTCATTTTTTCATCTAATTTGCGACCAAATTCAACCAATTCTGTGAGTATCCTGATTACCAGTGTAGGTTGGCTATCTGCTCGCTGCTTAGTTGAATTATTTCTGGGGCTTTGATCTGTTCTTTCATTTGGGCCATTTTTTTTTTTTTTTGTCTTGGTGTGCCTGTTGTGTAAAGGGGAGGAGCCTTAGGTGTTCACCAGGGCAGGGTAACACTGGTCACTGTGCTGTGATGCTGTATGTGGGGGAGGGGCCGAGAGGGAGCAATGGCGCTTGCTCCACTCACTCTCTGCTGGATTTCAGTCACTCCCTTCGCTACCCACAATCAAATTGGGACCCTCTAGCGTTGATTCCCGAGTACGTGGTCTTGTGCATACTCTAGACCCCTGTGGGTCTCTCCAACAACCTCTCCTGTGAGGCTGGGAGTTTCTCCTGCTGCCGCCTCAACCCCACGGGTGTTTTCACTCAGAGGTGTGAGGCTTTATTTCCCCAAGCTGGAGCCATGGGTTGCACAGTCTGTTTGCTTCCCTGCCGTTCCTCCTGGTTCATCTATGCGCAAATGTGGGGTTGCGGGGTCTGCTAGCTGTTGCACTGCCTGCCCCGTTTGTTCCACAATCCGCCACCTCTCTGGGTCCGGCCGCGTTGCCACGCATCCTCTCCACCCCGGCTGCTGGTGTTCGCCCCTCTTACTGGTCTGGATGAATGTTTCTTCTTTATCTCATTGGTTGTCAGACTCCCGTGCAGTCCGATTTTCTGTCAGTTCTGGCTGTTTTTTGATTTTAAATTGTTGTCCTTCTTTTGGTTGTGCAAGGAGGTGCAGTGTGTCTACCTACGCCTCCATCTTGGCCAGAAGCCCCTATTCCCATTTCTTGAAATTCTGTTTTCTTTTTGCTGTTCTAGTAGGGTGTTTTTTGCTTCCTTATAGTCCAAATTGCTTGATTCAGCTTCATCTACTGTACTGTTGATTCCCTGTAAATTATTCTTCATTTCAGTTAGTGTATCCTACATTTCTGACTGCTTCTTTTTTATGGTTTCCTTGTCCTTTTTTTATGCTGTTGAAGTTCTCACTAAATTCATTGAGCAGTATTTTGAACTCTGCATTTAGTAGATTGCTTGTTTTTTTTTTGTTGTTGTTCTTTTTCTGGAGTTTTGTTCTGTTCTTTCCTTTGGGACATGTTTCTTTGTTTTCTCATTTTGGCAGCCTCCCTGTGTTTGTTTCTGTGTATTAGGTAGAGCTGCTACATCTCTTGATCTTGGTAGAGTGGCTTAATGTAGTAGGTGTTCTATAAGGCTCAGTGACACAGCATCCTGATTACCTGAGCTGGGTGCTCCAAGTGAATCCCCCATGTATATCCTCCTATTGTAGTTGAGTCTTGACTGCTGTTGGCATGTCAATGGGAGAGATTTACCCCCAGGCCAGTCAGCTGCAAAGACTGGCTGTCACCACCATGGGAGATTAGCTGTGCAGGAGCACAGCCCTTGGAGCTGTGAGGTACAGCCCTTTAGTGAGGCCCTGGTGCCCACTGAGTTTGCCCATTGAGTGTGTTGCTTGTGGAGGTGGTGTGGTGATGCTTCAATGTGGTATGAATCTGTCCACAGGGTGCAGTGGCTCTGGAGCCTCCTGGGAGGTGCAGGCCAATGTCAGCCACCACCTGTGTTCTGCCTTGGGCCACCCAGCATGAACTACAAAGTGATCTTCAGATGGCTGCTACTTGTGCTGGCCTTAGAGGTGCCCAGGCAAGGCCAAGCTGTGAACCAAGGCCTTCTGCTGCTAGTGCCAGACCTGGGGCCACTTAGCAAGTGGTGTGGGCCATGCTGAGGCCAGATGTTATTTGTTTGAGAGATTTTAGGAAAGTTTGAGGCATGAGCCAAGATAGGCCATTTGTATGGAAAGCCAGTGGAAAGAGCGTGGCCAGGCCTACAAGTTGGGTGGGAAGGGGTCTCAGGGAATCACCAGGGTGGTGCAAACAGTGTTAGCCAGGTTGATGGAGGCTCATATGGTGCCCGCCTGTGGGCAGTGTGGTCAGATGGCTCATAAAAGGAACAATGGCCTTTGCTGGCACTTCTGTCTGGGAGAAAGCTGCCCCTGCAGCCATTGCCCTGATGCTGGACACTTCAGTTCTTCCCTGTATGTCCTTGCTGCCCCCATGTTGGAGCTCAGAGAGAGTGAGTCTGAGTAAGTACCTATGTATTGGACATTTAAGAGGAACCACTTAGACTCCAGAAGCCTCTGTCTCACTTGGCCATAATCCCTACAGGTTTTCACACTCAGAAGTTATGATGAGTTCTCTTCCTGGCACTGGAACTCTAGGGTGGGTGTGCTAATGTGGGGCTGGGATCCTTTGCTCCTCAGGGGTGACCTCCACAGCCAAGATATCCCTCCTGATTTTTATCTCCCGCACATGGGTATAGGACCAATCTGTACTGCATCTCTGCCCCTCCTACCAGTCTCAATGTGGCTTCTTCTTTATCTCCTTAGTTGTAGGACTTCCGTTCAGCTATATTTCAGACGATTCTAAAGGACGGTTGTTCTGTAGTTTAGTTGTAATTTTGATGTCCCAATGAGATCCTTTTTTAAACCTGACATGGGTTTATATTCATTTTAGCTACTTCCATTTTCAGAATAGTGATTTCTGCTGACTAAACACAAGAAACTTGGGGAAAGTGACAACTTCAGTTTTGAAAATCATTGTAATTAGTAACAGTATCAAATCTGGAAAAGTAGTATGTAAATGCTATAAACTATTACATTTTTATCTATTTTTATAACATTTTCTATAACCATAAAACAGTATTTATATAAAAATTCACACAAAGTTGCTAGAGAGTATACAATTTCCAAAAATGCCCTGGGTTTTTGTTACATTCAGTTTTCTAAGAATGCACTCAGATCAATCATAAAATACAGACATTATATGATATTTCATTATGTTTGGAAAAACTGTTCTCATTATTTTGTCTCCTCACAGTATTAACTCAGCTGTCCATTTTGTGCAGGGTTTGCTATCACTGAAATGTCAGAAACACATTAAGGCTGTATCCGTGCATGGTGAGTATTTATTTTCATATGGCAGTAATAGCCCTTGAGCCCCCACACCCACTTTACATCATCTATCTAAACAGGCAGGGTGAGAGCTCAATGACTGCCATTTGAAGTCTCAAGACCTCCTCTCAATCAGGCAAGAAGCAAATATTTGGGGGGAAATTATTACATTTTAAAAGCATTAAAATATTCAATTTAGAAATTTTTAGCATGGGAATAAGTAGATGGAAAAGCATAATGTGAAGCTGCTTCTTGACAAAACCTGTGTATTGAGGCAATAATTTATGAATTTGGGTCATGTTCTCTTTTTACACATCTAAGATTAAAGTGTCCCTTCAGGACTATTAGCACTTTTTGAAACTGTTACTTTATCAACATTTTGGCTATACAAGCAAATGTGGAAAGGCTTTCCAGAACTTCAACCACTAATATGCATTAAGTTTTTAAACATGATGAGAGCACTTTGTCTTATGAGAGTTAAGTTGTAAAATGGGCTAGACACATAAAGAGCTTATTTACTATAGCCCTTTCTTAATTATCCTGCTTTATATGCAAGGATGTTTTATAGAAATAATAAAACAGGATAAAACAAAGCTATCAGCTGTTGGCTATTCTAAAATTAATTGATTGATAACTTAACAATTTAAATTTGGATACTTTGTACACACTAAATCAGCTTTAAAATATAGAAACACTTTATTTCTTTACCATGACTTGTCCTTCCAAATAATGTATTGTTTTAAATTTGATCCATTTTTCTAATTTGTTTGACTGGTTGCCTAGCACCTGTGGTTACATAGAAGAAACAAGACAGGTGCCAATTATTTACTCAGGTGAGGAAGTGAGAAAAGCCATCAAATTGTGATTTTTCTGGTTTCTAGGGTGCATGCTGCTTCTATACAAAAATTTCAGATTCTATGCACCTAATGACTAAAACAGATAACTAAGAAGGGCCCTAGGAACTTGGCAGGAGGGAAGAACACTGGGGTTGGGGTTGGCTGGAAGATTTTGTGGGGGATAGGGACATGACCTGGCTTTAAAGATGGGGCAGGACTTTCATATGTGGAGAGTGGGAGGGAAATCTCTGGGGGCTACTCTGTGGAGGGGCCAATGAGAGCAAAGGCATAGGAATTCCATGAGGAAGGATTTGTGGCAAATAAGACTGGATAGTACATTGGGGCCAGGCCACTGAGGGCCTTATGTGACAGGGTAAGAAATTTCAGTTTAATCCCATACACAGTAAGTTTCATTTAGAAGATTCAGAAGAGCAACAAAATCAAATTAGATTCACAGACTAAACTTAAAAACAACAAACAAAATATAGTTAGCTAAAACCAAAAGCTTCTCAATAACTATATTATTTATAAAAATTTGTTTCTACAAAGGTAACATGCTGTCTCCCAGTGTTCCTGTATGTATGGAAACAGGGAAGGGTTTGTTTTCTCTATTAGTGTTTCAGGAAACACTTTGTTTTCTCCACACCCTGTGGCTTAAACATTTAGGTTGTCACAGATACCTCTATTAGAAGTATGTCCCGAAATACCAGGGGAATAGCCAAGGGAGAAAGCATGGTAGGGTTGGACAATGGAAATCTCAGCTAAGTCTGAGAGAAAAGCTAATTTACAATTCTTCCAATTCAAAGCATCAGAAGGGCCTGGAGGTCATATTACCCATCACATTTCCATAGGTGAAATATGGTTTGTTCCTTTA
Source organism: Desmodus rotundus (assembly GCF_022682495.2). NCBI lineage: Eukaryota > Metazoa > Chordata > Mammalia > Chiroptera > Phyllostomidae > Desmodus > Desmodus rotundus. The sequence goes on along the minus strand of NC_071394.1, from coordinate 73,811,655 downwards.
AGATACTATGTGGTGAATTACAGCAGAAGAGATGGAAGATGAAAAAAATGGAACCATAATAGTTAACACTTCTATCGTATTTATTGTTATTTAGCAGAAGAAAGCAATAGTGAAGCAAACATTTACAAAAAGTTTTTTTACCTTCTGTGCTGGAAACATGGTTAAATTTCACCATGGTTAAAGTTACTCAAATAGATTGGAAGTAGAAAACATTGCCCCTGAATGTTAATATTTAATCTCCTTCCCCTTCCTTTTCAGCAACTATTTTTTCATGGGCTAAGCATTCTGCCTTTTATAAAATTCCCCCATCAGATGTTAGCATTGTTCCCAGTTCCACCTGGATCCAGAACTATGCTGCTGATACACAGGCTCTAATCCAAGAGTCGTCCTTTCAATTCCTGTTCTTCTAGATTATTCTGTTGCCTCTTCTTATTCCAGTCCTTTTGGCAGTTGCACCTGTGATTTAGGCATTTAAATAAAAAGGAAAAAATTAATCATGGAAGTTCAAGAACTTTACAGCAGGAATGACAACACTTACATGCCTCGAAAGATGCGTAGCGGATTAGAAATTCTAGATAGCCCCAAAGTTATGATAAAACAACAACCACAGCCACCATTCGTTGGGCATTTGATAACAGGAACTGATCCAAAGGCTTTGAGCACCTGGTGAAGCATATCATCGAAACAAGAGGGCAAGTGCTAGAGCCACCTGTGTTCAACTCTTGGGACTAGTGCTTACTAGTTGTGCGGTGTTGAACATCAATTTTCTCAGGCATAAAATGACAATAGTAGTATCTAACTTACAAGGCTATTTTAAGGATTAAAGGTTAGTAATTAATGTTAACACTTATTTTTTTCTTTCATCTTAAAATTTTTTAAATTACAGTTAGCATTAAATATTATTCTGTATTAGTTTTAGATGTACAGAATTAGAAAATCATGTACCTTATAGAGTGGTTCCCCCCAATATTTTAAGTACCCACTTGGCTCCATACATAGTTATTACAATATTATTGACTATATTCCCTATGCTGTACTTTATATCCCCAGCACTATTCTCTAACTACCCATTTGTACTTCTTAATTCCTTCACTTTTTTCCCCCAGTCCCCCAATGTCCCTCCCCTCAGTCAAACACCAGTCCATTCTCGGTAACTGTGTGTTTCCATTTTGTTTGTTTTGTAACACTTATTTTTAAAACATTTTCTCATTTCATCCTACAAAAGCCTTGGAAAGAGTGTACAGGCTCAGACAGGGTAAATAATTTGCTCAACAGTGTGTAGTATGCACATGTATGTATAGCATTACACATACATACACTCATAGAGAATGGGACTGGTTGGGCATGGCAGGAGGATCCATTTCGGCACAGGGTATTTAATTCCTCTCACGTGGGTGAGTTCCTGCTCTGGATCAACACCCCAGTGGGTGTCCAGGATAGGGGTGTGGAAGACCTGAGGAGACTTACATTGTGTCCACATAAGGGCTCTCTCAACCTGAAGCAGAATGTGGGAGATACTGAGAGAGGTACAGATAGAGGGCAGTGGAAACATTAAGGAAGAGTACTCACTCCTGATGTTCTGTGTGGTTTCTTTTGTTGTTGAGAGAAATCACATTTCTCTGGGTAGATTTCAACAGATAGAGATAAAATAAAAGGTAATTTGAGCAGAGAGTAGTATGGAGGCAAGAAAAGAAGGCCTGCCAGGGAAAATATCAGGAATATGGATTGCCATGGATGTCCTAGAGCTGCTGTGGTGGTCAAAGTACAGTCACCAAGTAAGCAGCAGCACCAAGAAGCTTGTCAGAAATGCAAATTCTCAGGCCCCATCCAAGACTTACTGAATCACGACCTATTGAATCAGGACCTGTAGGGGTGGACTCAGTCATCTGTATTTAGCCTTCCAGGTGGTTTTGATTCATACTAAAATTTGAGATTCACTCCCACAGATGTTTTCTAACATATATACAGGGTGGGGCCAAAGTAGGTTTATAGTTGTTCATATGGAAATAATACAGTAATTAATAAATAGTAACACAAGAATAAACTCTGTTTCGAGTACTCACAATTAATTATAAACCTACTTTGGCCCTACCCTGTATCAAAAACTCTAGGTATTGGTATCTTTTTCTCTCTAGGTATTTGAGAAAGGCATTTTATGGTCTATACAATTCCTGGTGAGTATATGCTCTTTTGAGATGAATTTGAAAGGTTACATTGCTTTCTCCTATGGAGAGATTCCCTTTATAAGGAGCAGAACATTTCCAAAGCAATGACGCAGTTTAGGCTTTGGGGCTTGTAGATTCTCCTGGGTTCTTTTTGGAGGCAAAAAACAGGAGCAGGAAAATAGTTAAAGACAGCTCTGGGGCTTTAGACCGGAATGAATGAAAGAATGGAGCTACGAGGGAAAATGGGAACCAGAAAAAATGACCAGGCCTAACAACGAAGAACTTGGTTTGGGGACAGATTGAATGAAGGGGCAAGAAAATCCTGAGTGATCTAAGTTGAAAAGGAGATCTGGGATTGTCCCAGATTGTGTGGTAATTGAAACAAAGGAGAAGAGAAGATGGGAAGGAGTAGAAAATTGCTGAGGGAGAGGATCTAGAGAACCTAGTTAAAGAGAAAGAAGAAGATCTTATAAATGAGATATAGAAGAAGTGGCCAGAGGTGGAGATGAAGGCTTGAGAGTATATAATCTTACATGTTGTAATTGTAAGGATTGTTCAGGTGTCATAGACTCTTTTGGCTAAGGAAAGCTGTTCATGTCATTATTAAACTGAAGTTTTTCCAAAAGAGAATTTAGCACTGTCTTTAGGCACTGGCTGGAAGCCCAAAGTGAAACTGAGTGAGGTTAAAACTTACCCTGTTTGGCACAGAAGCTTGTGCATGTGACATACACACAATTAGCCTCAGTGAAAAGTGTAAATACTCATCTGAGATGGTGGGCAGTGAGTGGGTCACAGAATTTTGGAGTGAAAGGAAATCATACATTTGCCTTGAGGGATAAGCCCATACAAACCTAAGGTCTTTGTTTTGGGCTGTTATCATGTTGATTGAAAGTTATTCACTCATAGTCATTACTTTATAAATTCAATTTGATAGTTAAGAGAAAGACTTTTAAAACATAGCTAAAAACAACAAGAGCAACAGAATTTAAACATTACTATGGGAGCAGCGATGGGAATGAGTGGAGCAGGCTAGGTGTTAGGCAGTAGGACATGGTGGGACCTGAGAGACCGCAGAAGCCAGTACACAGCTCCCCTGATCTGTGCTGTGAAATGCAAGCCCAGTGGGGCCAGAAATGAGGTTTCAAGTGGTGCCAGATATCTGGGATTTTTAATGTGATATATTTTTTTATATGATAATACTCAAGCCAAATAAAACAAGCTTTCAGATCTGGCCTGTAGGCCACCAGTTTTCAATACCTGGCCTACAGAATATCTCTCTTTTAAACTGAATTAAATGGGCAGTTTCTTGGAGGAGGTAACATGTGAGCCAAGCAAGTAACAGATTTTCCTTATTCTCTGCTGGCAGCTTCATTTTAGATATCTTGGGCCAGAAGTATGTGGTAGAGAGAGAATAAACATTCAAATGAAAAAATACCATCTTAAAATATAAACAGACTACTTAATGGCATATACTCTAGAAAATACAAAAATAATATTTATAAGTCCATGAGATGAGAATAGTCTTTTTTAAGTTTTCTAGGAATAACTAATTTGTAAGTACATTTTTGGCATTTAACAGTCTAGTTAGGAACATCAGTAATAAACATCCCACAAGATTTCAAAATTGTATTTTAATTTTAACCTCATCTTTGAACATTCAGGGGTTTGGAGGGCATCTCTGTCCTTCAATGCAAAAGGGAGAACCCCCAAACTTTTAATTTCACTTTCTCCAAATGAGCATCGTTGTGTCTCATTTGACTGACCCAAAATACCCCTTTTTACTGGGATTTTTTTACATCATCACTGGTGGCATTTATAGTATTTCATTGAGTCTAAGATGCACATTTTATGACGTTTCAACCACCCTGAAAACAGTCAGTGTTATTTACAATAGTTGGCTGCGTGTGCAAACACAGACACATCGGAGCCTTTCTTCTTACTGTTTGTGCCTCCATTGAGGCCCCCCTGTTGGCATTAACCGTGCACAGGTGTGTTTCCATTTAAAAACCTTTTAAAGAATGATAAAGCAAATGTGGCAAAATATCATGAGTATGTAAGGATTTGTGTACTGTCTTTGAACTTCTGTAAGTCTAAAATGATTTCAAAATAAAGAGATTTAAGAAGTCTTTTAAGGATTACACTATGGTTTGGCATTAAAGCAGAAATTTATTGTGTATGTAGGAAGGCACAAAAACAAGAGCACCGGGGAGCCAATTGACATTAGTGAAATGAATTTTTACCAGTGGAAAACTGCATTTTCATTTTCCCCACGGAACACTTTACAAGACTACATAGATGATGTTGTGTGACATTTTGCCTCTAAGGTACATGCAGGCCAAGCCAGGCACAGAAAGCAGCCGGAATTACCAGTCCCTTAGAACACATAAAGACATTCTGATGCAGAGGCCAACATGCAAGACTGTCATTCAAAAATTAGTTGAGAGTGTACTTTGAAACATTCTTTTCTTTATTAGTGGCCATTAAAAAAAAGCTTAAAATGGATAACACTTTAGAATTGATTGAAAAAGTAAAATGTTATATTTAGTAGGGTGGTACATTTTGCAATTATCATCACAAATTTAATGTCTTTTGGTTTATGATCTGGACTTAAAACAAATGTTCTCAATTGAGTAAAAGGCAGAGTATTTTGACTGTGAATGTTGTAAAACCTACATTTTAAGCTCCATTAAGTGGAGACTGTACCTGTCTTATCCCTGCTGTAGTCCTGACCCCTCTGAGGGCGCCTGGCATGTGGGAGCACCATGCATATATCTGTTGCATAATGAGAGAGTGAATAATTGGAGCTGAACAGACTCCAGGGAGGCAGATTTGCTCAGTAGAATATTCCTGTAGAAGGCACGGAGTTGGATCAGATGACCAGTTGAACTTCATTCTCTCTTCTACTCTGAATCTACATGCCATCTTTAACATAGATTTTAAAAAGAGTTCTCTTCATTCTTTTCAGACTAATGTTATTTTCGGACTGTGTAGCCACTAAGGCAGCTTGGATATGCTTTACTGATGACTGGTTACAGAAGTGACAATTTCTCTCAAAATGACTCCCTTGCCCACTCCCTACTGAGGTCTGACTGCCACAAGAAGAGCAGGTGTGGCAAGTCAAGGGCAGGCAAAGAACTCTCACCTGACCTCATGTGACCTCCAGTGTTCTCATCCTGGCTCCTGCTCCAGCAAAAGTCAGAGTCTCTCTGAATAAAAGTAATTTTGTATGCATTATTAGCAGATGAGAATAAGGGACTTACATATGTATGTGTATACATATATGTATATATACGTAACAGCTATCTTATTTTATAATGTATAGCTCTTTGAAGCAGAAAAAGAAGCAGCTTACATGGAAATTTGTTTAAAACATTTTGAAAAAATTGTGATTCCCTATGATAAAATAATATATTAACTATTTTGTCAGTGTCATCTCTTGGTAAATTCCACACTAGATTTTAAAATAATAGTTAATTAAAATGCTGTCATAGTAATAATGAAAGAAATTTATTCCTGTAGTTTAAGCTACAAGGAATAGAACATTTTCATATATCAGCAGCAGTAATAGTGAATCATAGTAAATATTAAAACTGAAATAATGGCAAAATATTTTAAACTCCATTAATTTGTGGTGACACTAACCTGAGGTTTACCATTTGTCTGCCTGTCTAAACAGTGAAAAGTATAAATGCAATGCCAGTCATCTCTCTTTATCTACTAAAAATTAACCAACAACCAAAGTAGTTTGGAAGCACTCAGATATCTACAAATGACTGACCTCCTTAGACTTCATTCTTATGCCTACAGCAGATTCCTCAAGACTTGATTGTCAGCTGTGTGTCTCCTGGATAAGTGATTTAACTTCTTTAAGCCTTAGTTTCTTTCAATGAAATGGGGAGAATACTAATACCTACCTTATGGGGTTGTTAAGATGATTACATGAGTTAATTTATATAGTGAATTTGGCCTATTGTTAAGTGCTTAGTAACTGTTAGGTGTTAATACTGTTACAGAAGTTACATAGGTGTATGTCCTTGGGGATAATCAGTAATTTAGATTGCCAGTTAGTCACAATTAGTGAGGCCGTCCTGGTGGTAAAACAAAGAGGAATAGAGTTGAGATACATTTATTGTGGTGCTTGTTCACCGTTTCTCCCTCCTTCTACTTACAGGTTTAAGATAGGCGACGTTGCTGTGACGAATGTCGTTCAAGAGCTGATCTCTGGGAGTGATTTCCACCAACGGGGGTGGCCTATTTCTGGGCACTGGTTTCAGTGTTTTGATCACATCTTTGAGGTTGGTTTTTTCAGGTGCTTCTCTGGCTTCTGGCATCCGAGATTTGCGCTGGGTTCTCTTCAGCTTCACTCCCCGGAAGGAGTCAGGGTCTGTCCTGCAAGGAGGGGACTGTGATGGCTTTTTTATCACTTCATTTCGTCGACTGAAAGGGACTGCTGGGGGAATGGGAGGACGAGGAGGAGGTTGGAGGAACTCCTGCACCCTGGAATCTGGCATCGGTCCTCCTAGCATCTCCCACATCCCAGGTGGCAGCCCCAGCCCATTCTCCAACATGGCTATTAACCTTCTTTGCTCTTTGAGTTGTTGCTGTTTTTGTTCTTCTTGTCTTTTTTGCCTTCGTCTATCCTGATTCCTGGTGAGCAGATTGGTCACCACCATTCTGGGACCTGGGAGCTCAAAATGGTAGCCCATCTTCAGGAGAGTGTTGTTTGCCTTCAAAAGCCTGGATATTTCCATTTCGGCATGGTGGCCCAGCATGTGCCTTTGATTGTGAAACCGCAATTCAGTCAGTGTCTCATTAAACTGGAGACACCTCATTATGGCCACAATTCCTTTACCTGTGATGAAATTGGACTCTATGTTGAGTGTGGTAATGCTCCTGTTTTCACGCAGCATGTTAGCCAAGGCGAAGGCCACATTCTCATCTGCACCCACGTTCGCTAAACTGAAGGTTTTGATATGTTTGTTTTTCTTCATTGCATCGACAAAGTCCAGTAACATTTCTTTGGGGATGTTTTCAATGTTGTTCAGGTTGAGTTCCTTCATGTCAGGATCATTTTGTCTAACTCGCCTCAAGCTTCCATCTAGGTCAGTTTGGTTTCCTGAAGGCCTTGCACTTACCTTCAGAAAACTGGTATCTAGAGCTAACTTTTTAGGATTTAATTTTGATATCTTTTTTTCGATTTGCTCTTGGGCCTCTGGTCTGTCCTTTTGTCCTTCAAATGCTCGGTCCACTGCCTGCTGGTGGCTCTCGCCATTTCTAATTGGCTCCTTTCCTTCGCCTATCTCTTCTCTTTTTGCTTTTTCACCACTCCCTTCACTCTCATTTTCTTCATCATCTTCCTCTTCTTCACTTTCATCTTCCTCTTCTTCACTTTCATCTTCCTCTTCCTCATCTTCATCCTCCTCCTCCTCTTCATCTTCATTATTATCTTCATTATCTGTTTCTTGGACATTGTTACTGCCCTTTGATTCTCTCTTATTTGCAATGATTTCATTATTGAGCTTTTCTTTTAAGTACTGGGACACCTTTTTATCACCTCTGTCCATTTCTTTATGCTGCTCTTCAGTGTTTTCCTAAAAGAAACAGTGAAGAAATATATAATAGAGCTATATGTACTATAGATAAAAAGATCTATTATTGAGAAAGATATAAGCAAATAAACTGTATAGTATTCTGTTATGTATATACATATACACATAAACATACATACATCATATAAAATCTTATAAATGTCTAGGAAAAAGTCTGTTGTATTCATCAAATTAGTAGATCGCTCTTAGGAAGAGAGGTAACCATTAAGATAACTGAGGAGAAGAAGCATTTGGGGGAATAGTCACTTGTTACAGTATATAATCCTACAGTGATTGAGCTTCTTAAACAAAGTTTAAAACACATAGTAGTTTTGTAAGCAAATACAACCAAAATAACAATAATTTTTTTGAGACACACATACAGAAGTGCCCATTTTGGGGCTATGTTTACCTCATCCTATACATTAAAATGAAACATAGTACCTTTTGTGTTCAGATTCTGTATTGTTTTTTAAAATGCTGTACAATTCCAGAAGCAGCTAATAATTATGTTTTTTGAAAACCTTATGGAGTTATCTACCAATACACTGAAGTCTCTGTTTTGTTTACAGCTGAATCGTCATCTTTGTATTCACTAGCCCTGAGTTACACAATAATTTCCCCATTGCCATAACTAAAATTTGCATTCCTCACCCGCTAGCTAATCTAGTACACTGTATACGTCAAGTTTTCTTAAGAACATAAAATATTGTGTGGGAAATCAGAGCAGTTTGATATTTGGAATATACCAAAAGCCTTGACTTTGATTTTGTCTCCTTGGCTCTGTAAAAACTGCCCTGGCTACTACAACGACAGGTTCACTAGTTCAGTTCCTTTTTGAAGGAAGGTATGTAGGAGGCAGAGCCAGCTACAGAGGGGGACAGGATTATGCAGAGATTTAGAAACAATTGCTTAGTCTGGGAAGAAAAATGGCAGTCTTTATCAGTAATGTTTATTAGATTGTTGCCCATCAGTTTGTGTACTTTCCTATACAATATGTATACCTCAGACGTGTCATTTTGAAAGATGGTTAGCAGTTGGAGTCACAGGTTCATCTGAACAAGAACTTGATCTGACTGCATATAACAGATTATAAATTGAGATTGACAGTTGACAATACCTTAGCAATTGTCATCTTCCCCAATAGGGGGAGCCAGCTATCAAGTTGTTTAAATTCTAGCAAGAGAAGAAAAGGTGTGAAAAGTACCCAATCAATTTTCTTTTTCTGAAATTGTTCATATAGGTTTGGCTTTTACTCCAATTGTAATTGTACCTTAAACTCCAACCTTATCAAGCCAGCAATTTATTTCTTGAGTTCAGTATATGTTTATTCTCTCCTGCCCATAAAACCAGTTTCCAACTTTTCTAATTGCAGACAGTGCGACAGTAATGTCACAAGATCTGTCTATGTCAGCAGGCGTAACTAAGAGAGACTTTACCTGGGATCTCTTTTTTTCTTAATATTATCATATTAGAAAACATGCTAATATACAATAAGTTCATAGATTTAACCTCAATTCTACTTTTCATGTAATAACATTTAAGAAAGAACTATCTTTAAAACAGCTTAATAGCTATTAATTTTTAAGTTAATCACTGATATCCACTGCACTATGGGAATATTGGATATTTTCAGTTATTTGACTTGGGTTAATTGTAGGGTATGTGAATGGACTTTAGGGGGACTGTGATATCTTGAAATTGTATTTGAAATACAGCATATGTGTGTATGTGCCAGAAACAAAGGGTACAGAACTTTCATTAGCTTCTTAAAGGGGTCTGTGAGCCAACAAAAATTAAGGACAACTCCTTTGGTATTATGAGTTAATTCATTAAATTCTGTGACTGTAGACTACAGACTTTTCTACAAAGCAAACCAAACAACAATTTTTAAAAAAACAGAGGCATTTACCTAAGATGATCCACTTTTCCCTCACAGCTATATCATATAGGTATTTCAGAAATTTCCAATATTAAACATTAGATTTCATTTTTAAGTGGCAACAGAACAACTCAAAATATGAAATCCTGAGAAATGGCAGTTGCCACATGGACACCTGCCAGCCCAGGCGCCCTTTCTCTGTTGTACACAAATCCCTGGTTACCTGGGATGGCACAAAGGTGACAGGAATGCGCTCGTCTTCCAGCATGCGTCTGGATGCCTTTTGCCAATACATATAATCAACAAGAGACTTATGGTTGAAGCTTCCTGTTGGTGGCTTGCCGGTTTGATCTTTCTGTATCATTCCCACGGGAAGCCTGGGGTCAGGAGCCATGACTTCCATTTCTGACTGCAGTTCTAACAGCTCTTCCGGGGACAAGTTGGCCAAGATTTTATCTTCATTAATCTCTTCATCAAATTGTTCTTGATCTGAATTCCTGCTGTGCTTGGACATGATTTTTTTTTCTGTATTTTTTTCTATTTTACTAGAAAAAGAGAAATAATTAAAGATGATTTTTAAAAACCTCTTAAAAAGTTTCCCCAGTTAACAAGTATCCCAGGGTCAACATCCCTTTGAGAGATTTCTCCCCCCCAAGAACCCCAATGGTGCTTGCTGAGCAGCAAGGAGTGACTGAGGCTGAGCTTACTCTGTCTATATTAAGCAGGGCTTGGCTGGAGATGGTCAGTTTATGGAGCAGCTATGCTGCCCTCTTTTCAGCAGCTTGAGTCAGCTGTGCAAATCCATCTGACATTTCAGTGCAGCTGCTAAGGTTTGCCAGTGACAAACAGGTCTGCAGAATTGCTGCAAGAATAAAGAGTTCCTTTCTTATGTACTCTCACACTGTCATACATGAGTTCACCCCCCCCCTTATACACACCCCACTACACAGGAAGACCATTTCTTTTTTATTTAAATGATTAAAGCAACTTACAATATTTCAGAAGGAAAATCCAACCAGTGGCTCGGGTTCTACTGACGTGAAAAATTCATGTGAAGGAATATGTCTCTTCACTACAATGTGGCTCTGGGAGCAAATAACCGGCACATAGCAGAGCAGAAGTCTGGCTGGTACTCATCTGCTGTGTAAGCTGAACCTTTGCAAGTCGTCCTTATTTGCATCTAGATCCTGTGATCTAACAGATGGGGACGACCAGCACTTGAATTTCCACTATGAGTGGACAGTTTAATATTTTAAATAATTTGTTTTTCTTAAGTATTCATTAAGCCAGGATAAATGTAAAAGGATCTGAATTGAAGTATAACACACACAAACACACACACACAAACCAAAAACCAAACAAACATTAAAGTGCCAAAAGAGAACATGAGAAGATATTTTCATAGCTTCAGAATATTGCAATAATTTTCAAATGGCAATGTTTATCCAAATGACAAATGTAAATTTCTTTTGAACTAGCCATTCTACTTGAAGAATTTTTTATCTGACTCTTTTTAGGATTAAAGAAAGGTTTTAGAAATTTTTATCCACATTTTTATCCTACGGATATATGCCTACATGGGTGGAATGATAGGTGTATGAGATTATTTAACATAGCAAAGTGAAAAACAGTGTATATTGTATGCTATTATTTGTGTGATAAAAGGTAAAAAGAATATGTTATATAAATAAATTTTATCAACATAATGCATCCTTGGAAAGATACACAAGAAACCAATAACTTTGAATAATATTGAGGGAATGGGTTGTCTGAGAAGTCCAGGAAAAAGACTTTGTTACTGTATACCATTTTATAATTGTCAAAATTTAAATGTTGTAAATATAATATTTATTAAAAAACATATTTTTGTACAAAATTAGGATAACACAGAGAAGCACAAAGAAAATAAAAAATTTCCCCTTATCTCACTACTAAGATCTTATTACTATTAACATTTTGGTTTATCATTGCAGTCCTTTCTGCTAGGCATATAAACTTAATATCTTTTGTAAATTTTTTTCTTTTCTTGCTTAGAAAACCAGGTTTTTTCTAGGATATGGTGTATTTTACATATATTCTACTACTACAATATTATTGCAACCCATCATATATACATATATATATAAAATTATTTACAAAGTATATACATTTTACTATTGCAATATCATACATAATTTATAAATATTTATAGTATGTATTTGAGATATAATCAAATAATATATTCTTAAGTATTATCATAGTAATAAACATTTATAAATAAATTTATAATTTTGGCATATATTTTATAAACATACACATATATAACAAAACATGTGAAAAAATTAAATGAGTAAAGTTTTAAATTGATTTTCTAATATTTTCTTCTTACCCCAGTGGTTTATGTTGAACTCCTCAAGGTTGAGAAGCTTTTTGTTTATACAGCTAAATGATTCCCCAGAAAGTTATTACCCATTTACCTGAGTAATCATTTATAAAGTAAAGAGCAGAGGAACACAGTGGCAACTTACAGTCTTTAACAGCTTTCAGATCTTCCTTCTGTCGTGTAAAAGGGAAAATAAAAACTTGGCTTCAGTGGGCAGGGAGGTTCGTAAACCACTTTTCGGACCACTGATTTGCAGGGGATTATTTCATAGATTTAGTTTGCAGGCCAGTAGTCAAAAAAGACTTGACCAAAAAGAGTTTTGTGTTCAAGGAGGACTGGGGAGTGTTATATTCCATGTTTGTCTTTTAGAGATTTATAGAGCTTATGACCTTTTAGGTACTCTGAGAAATCCTACAGGAAAGAAACCCATTTGTTTAGCCCAATATTCTCCAACATTATTTAGTTAATTCACACTTTTTTCTTTTACAAATCCCTTAACAATATCCTTTGCCATTAACTTTACAAAATTCATACTTTGGGAAATATTGATCTAAATATAAAAAAGGAAGATCTGGAATCAGTCTGTGGGATTCAAGTTCCAGTTTCACTCCTGAGTAGTACTGGGCAACTTATTCCTACTTTCCTCATCATATAGAAGGGATCTGAGAAAAAGATTTACTATATACAGCTACTGAGAGAACTGCGTGAGGTTCTATAGAGGTATACATGTAAATTAAATGGGATGCTGCATGACACAGAATAAGTCCTCGATAAATGTTAAATATTATTCTTGTACTTCATGGATAACCACAGAAACATCTGAAGAAAAACAAATGCAATTGTAAAATGCAATGCATTTTATAAACCACTTCCACAATAGAAATCACTATATTAAAGACAATACACAAAAGGGCTTTTTAAAAATCTTGTCGCTTTTACAAAAAGCAATTCTGAGACTTTCAGATGGAGCTGTTTACAAAGAAAATAGAAAATCACCATTTGCTCATAAATATGAAGCTCTTCCAGAAAATGATCTGCATTGTTGCCAGTGAGCTTTCAGATTCAAATTCTATTCTGAGGAATTCCATCCACTTCTTTTAATGTGATCAAATGTTCTGGCTGATGAAGCAGATTTGGGAACACCTGTAAGAGGCACTCCTTCAGCAAATGTCCATCCTCTAAATCAGTGTGCAGAGTGGGCACATCTCTCCCAGCTTCTCCAAGGTGCGTTTGATCCGCATTCCGACGAGGAGGGTTCCTGTGTAATTAGCCTTATTTGACACACAGATGATTTAGTGGTGCTTTCTCTGACTGATTTTCTGTGGCTGTCACCTCAGCAGCTTCTCACATCAGAAGGGTGCTATGATACCGCAATCATATTTTTATCAATGATATCTATATTGATATAGATACAACATCTCTATTAACATAAAACAGATATTGATAGAGACATGTAGTATTTATATCAATATGAAACAGATCCTGTTTTCTCCTTTAAACATTTCCAAGTTTTTTGGATATTTTGCTAGTATATGTAATTTTATAGTCAGAAAAACCTGAAACTATGTTCTTAGTGTGTATTCATATGTAGGTAATATCCTTGTGGGTATTATTATATGGAGACTAGCATGTCCCTCTGTTTTACTATCTTTAAGTAAAAATGTAAGAATTAAGGCAATATATGTTTTAAGGAGAAGAAAATGAGTAAATGTGTCAGGGAGACAAATTATGTGGGAAAAAAATCATAACCAGCAAAATCAGTATTTTGAATACTTGTTCACCACAGATTAATTTATAGATTTTGATAGACTTTAAATTTTTAGGGTGTTCAGAGTAATTAAGTATAACTTCTATTTGAGAAGTCATTATATGTTGTATACCTGAAACTAATAGAACACTGTATGTCAACTGTAATTGAAAAAATTTTTTGAAGAAATTATATACCATTAAATAGAAAAATGTAAAAAGTAAATTAAAAATCTTGGAAATAAATAATATAGTTATGGAAATAAACTATGTGTGAATGGGATGAACTCTAGCTGGATAAAGAGTGCGCTTTTACACTAGAACATAGCACTGAGGTGTTCAGAATGTGGTGGGAGCCAAAAGGCTGAAGGAGCAATTGTGGTACAGAGAATGATTCTAAGGCTCTCACATTTGTTGAATAGAAATTCCAGAATAAGAGAGTGGAGAGAATGGTGAAGGGGCAATATTTGAAGAGAAATTATTACTAATTTTCCAGAATTGAAGAAAGATGTATGGCCTCAGAATGAAAGTGTTTTCTGAATACTGAGCAAAGTTAGTTTGACAACATTTAAAAGCATTTGTAATTTGAAGACATCTGGACCTGGCCATACTTAGACAACCTGTAGTAAAACTGGAGGACTTCAAGAAACTATCAGAGAGAGAAAAAACATTATCGAGAGAATAACAGAAAATCAGAGTAAAGTAAGACATCTTATCCACAGTGGTAGATACAAAAAGTCAACAAAGTAATATAAAAACATTCATGGGCAAGAGAAGCACCAGATTCAGGATTGTGGCTCTGTCTGGGCAGAGCAAGAGGGGAGTGAAAGGAAAAGCTAACCTAGTACCTCAAATGTAACTATGATATTTGATTCCTTCAAAAGATATTTAAAGCACTGTTGGTGGGAATGTAAAAGGGTACAAGCCACTATGGAAAAAAGGCTGTCAGTTTCTTAACATGCTAAAAATTAAACTACCATATGATCCAGCAATCCCACTTCTGAGTTTAAGTCCAAACTTATTGAAAGTAGGATCTCAAAGAGATATTTGTACATCCATGTTCATGGCAGCATTAGTCACGATAGCCAAGAGGTGGAAGCAACTCAAAACATTCATCATCAAAAAAATAGTTAAGCACAATGTGGTATATACACTCAATGGAATATTATTCAGCCTTTTAATAAAAGGAAATCTTATCATGTGCTACAACATGAATGAAACTTGAGGATATTATGAGAAGTGGAATAAACCAATCACAAAAAGACACTATAGGTTTCTTCTACAGTCGTCAGATTCAGAGTCAGAAGGTAGAATGGTGGTTTCCAGAGGGTGATGGGAGGGCGAAATGGGAAGTTGTTTGGTGGGTACAGAGTTCTAGTTTTGCAAGATGAAAGTGTTCTGGAGAGCCAAAGGGGTGACAATGTGAATATACTTAACATTACTGAATTGTACACTTTAAAATGGTTAAGATGATGAATTTTATGTTATATGCTTTTTACCACAATTTTTAAAAAACTTGAAAAATATTGAACAGAAAATATTAGAAGCAAATAATTAGAGGATAAAGATGTTCCCACTAGTATTTATTATATGAGATTCTATTATTTCTGAATTATCTCACAAAATAAAAAGCCACTTTTTAAAAAGTTGATGAATAAGTCCCTCCACAGAAGAATGGGTAAAAGAATTGTGGCTTAGCCAATCAAGGGAGACTACTCAACAATGAAAATGAACCACTGGTAGACACAGCAACGTGATTCCATTTCAAGAACATTAGGTTCATTGAAATAAGCCAGATACAAAAGGATACGTGCAGTAAGATTCTATTTAAATGAAGATGAAGAACAAGCAAAGAAAAACCATGGTGATAGAAATCAAAAGAGCACTTGCTTCTAGAGGGTGGGGATTGACTGGAAAGTTGAAACTGGGAAACTTTCTGGGGTGACAGCTGTATCTTGATTGGAGTATTGGTTACATAGGTGAATACATTTGCTATAAGTCATCTATTTGTACACCTAAGATCTAGGCTTTGCCTGCAATGCACATTTCATATCAATATATAAATAAAGTTTTAAACAAAAAGTGTAGCTAGAAAAGAATGTAGGGCTGTTCCGAATCCAAATCCGCCCCCCCCCCCCCGCCTTAACCTTGGAGGCAACCACACCTGACAATACAGGCAAAGGGCACTTCAGTTAATTGAAATGCAGGGAGAAATTTAGATATCACAGTTCTGTTACTCAAGAAGCATTAGGACATTGGAGAAAAGGCCAGAGCTTCAAGTAATGTTAGAAGCATAACCTGAAACCGTGTTCAGTGTCTCAAGAATTTTATCAAATCTTACTAAGGTACAAGAAAGCCTCCTCTCTGGTGCCTTTCCAAAGAAAAGGCTGAAAAATACGGGCATTTAAAATAAGTTAATTATTTTCTCTCTTTAAAATAATTTGATTTTAATTATAGAAATCATATGTTTGTTATAGAAAAATAGAAACTATAGATAAGCAAAAATCAAAAATTGAAATCACCAGTTAGATAATAACTCTTAACATGTGGTGTTTGTTTAATGCTGTATAACTTTTTCTTTTAAGATTGTTCCTATCTTTTCTATGATGTAAGTGAGATTCTCACTTTGCAGAAACCTGTGGCTGCCTTTACTGGGGAGGATCCAACAGTTTGATCATGTAATTAATCATATTTGAGTCTAGACTCATGGTGTGATCTTAAAATTCTTTCCTCAGTTTCCCTTTTTCTAAAGATGAGAGCAATTGATTTTGTCTTTCAAATGTTAGCATTTATGACTTGGAACATGTTCTAAAATTTCAAAGTAGTATTATTTCTCCAGGAATGATTTCTTCCTACTAATATAATGCCATCACCTATACCTGTGTAGGAAACATGACTACAAATGGCTGTAAAACATGGGATGTATGTATGTATGTATGTATGTATTTATTTATTTATTTGGGTACAGTGAACTTTATTGATGGTACATGACAAGGTAGAGCTCCCTAAGCCCCTCCCCTTCTTCAGGGGGTATGGGATGGAAACAGTGGAGATCAGAAGATGCCCTGTGTTAGGGGTTGATTTGGGGCAAGGACTCCCCAGCAGCTGAGGGCCTCTCTTCCTCTTACTGGGGCCTCTTACTCTTTGGAGGCCATCAGGTCCACCACTCTGTTGCTGTAGCCAAATTCACTGTAAGACAATGAACTTGACAAAGTGGTCATTGAAGGTACTGTCAGCTCCAGCATTGACGGTGGAAGACTGGGTGTCACTGTTAAAGTCACAGGAGACAGCCTGGTTCTCAGTATAGCCAAGGATGCCCTTGAGGTGACTCTGATGCCTGCTTCACTACCTTCCTGATATCATTGTATTTGGCACCTTTCTCTAGGCAGCAGGTCAGATACACAACTGACACATTGGGAGTTGGGACATAGGAGGCCATGCCAGTGAGCTCCCCATTCAGTTCAGGAATGACCTTGCTTACATCCTTGACAGTGCCAGTAGAAGCAGGGATGATCTTCTCGACCATCTCGTTGCAGCTTCCCAGAGGGGCCATTCACAGTCTTCCAGGTGGCAGTGATGGGAGGGACTGTAGTCATGAGCCCCTCCACAATGCCAGAGTTGTCATGGATGACCTTGGCCAGGGGGGCCAAGCAGTTGGTGGTACAAAAGGCATTGCTGACAATCTTCATTCAGGGAGTTGTCATACTTGTCATGCTTCACACCCATCACAAACAAGGGGGCATCTGCAGAAGGGGCAGAGATGATGACCCTCTTGGCTCCATCCTTCACGTGAGCCCCAGCCTTTCCCAAGTAACTGAAGACACCAGTAGGCTCCACAACATATTCAGCACCAGCATTAGCCCATTTGATGTTTGTGGGTTCTTGCTCCTGGAAGATGGAGATGGATTTTCCATTGATGACAAGATTCCCATTCTCAGCCTTGACTGTGCCTTTGAATTTGCCATGAGTAGAATCATACTGGAACACGTAGACCATGTAGTTGAAGTTACTGAAGGGGTCATTGATGGCAACAATATCAACTTTGCCAGAGTTAAAAGCAGCCCTGGTAACCAGGTACTCAACAGGCCAAATCCATTCACTTTGACTTTCACCATTATGTCTCAGGGTTGCAGCTTACACTACACAGGAAAAAGTGGCTGGCTGTTGAACGTAAGGAGAAGAGAGCCTGAAACATAGTTTTTAAAAGTGAATACACTACAGTTTATAAATTCAGTGAGCTTGTTCCCCTCTGTGGTGATTTTGGTAGGATGTGTACTTATCCAAATTGTTCTGCCACTCACCAAAGCATCTTAGCAATATCTCTAAGCAATATCTGAAAGCTGTGTTAGCCCATGATGGATGCTTTTTTTTTTTTTTGCACGCCCCCTAGTGGGCACCTGACCTGGCTGGCAACCCAGGCATGTGCCCTGACTGGGAATCTAACCACCAACCTTTCTTTCTTTTTTTTTTTAAAATATATTTATTGATTATGCTATTACAGTTGTCCCATTTCCCCCCACCCACTCCACTCCATCCTGCCCACCCCTTCCCTCCCACATTCCCCCCCTATAGTTCATGTCCATGGGTCATACTTATAAGTTCTTTGGCTTCTACATTTTCTGCACTATTCTTACCCTCCCCCTGTCTATTTTCCACCTATCATCTATGCTACTTATTCTCTGTACCTACCCCCCCTCCCCCTCCCACTCCCTTATTGACAACCCTCCATGTGATCTCCATCTCTATGGTTCTGTTCCTGTTCTAGTTGTTTGCCTAGTTTGCTCTTGTTTTTGTTTTAGGTGTGGTTGTTAATAACTGTGAGTTTGCTGTCATTTTTACTGTTCCTATCTTTGATCTTCTTTTTCTTAGGTAACTCCCTTTAACATTTCATATAATAAGGGCTTGGTGATGATGAACTTCTTTAACTTGACCTTATCTGAGAAGCACTTTATCTTCCCTTCCATTCTAAATGATAGCTTTGCTGGATACAGTAATCTTGGATGTAGGTCCTTGCGTTTAATCTTGGGTAATGTAATTATGATGTGCCTTGGTGTGTTCCTCCTTGGGTCCAGCTTCTTTGGGACTCTCTGAGCTTCCTGGACTTCCTGGAAGTCTATTTCCTTTGCCAGGTTAGGGAAGTTCTCCTTCATTATTTGTTCAAATAAGTTGTCAATTTTTTGTTCTTCTTTTTCTCCTTCTGGCACCTCTATAATTCAGATGTTGGAACGTTTCAAGATGTCCTGGAGGTTCCTAAGCCTCTCCTCATTTTTCCAAATTCTTGTTTCTTCATTCTTTTCTGGTTGGATGTTGCTTTCTTCCTTCTGGTCCACACCGTTGATTTGAGTCCCAGTTTCCTTCTCATCACTATTGGTTCCCTATACATTTTCCTTTGTTTCTCTTGGCATAGGCTTCATTTTTTCATCTGGTTTTCGAACAGATTCAACCAATTCTGTGAGCGTCTTGATAACCAGTGTTTTGAACTGTGCATCCGATAGGTTGGCTATCTCTTCGTTGCTTAGTTGTATTTTTTCTGGAGCTTTGAAGTGTTCTGTCATTTGGGCCATTTTTTTTTTTTTTTGTCTTGGCGTGTCTGTTACTTTAAGGGGCAGAACCTTAGGTGTTCACCAGGGCGGGGTAACGCTGGTTGCTGCGCTGTGACACTAAACGTGGGGGAGGGGCCAAGAGGGAGCAATGGCGACCGCTTCACTCTCCTCTGGATTTCTTTCTTTTTTTTCTTTTTTTTTTTTTTTTTAATATATTTATTGATTATGCTATTACAGTTGTCCCATTTCCCCCCCCACTCCACTCCATCCTGCCCACTCCCCTCCCTCCCACATTCCCCCCCCATAGTTCATGTCCATGGGTCATACTTATAAGTTCTTTGGCTTCTACATTTCCTACACTATTTTTACCCTCCCCCTGTCTATTTTCCTCCTATCATCTATGCTACTTATTCTCTGTACCTTTACCCCCCTCTCCCCCTCCCACTCCCTTATTGACAACCCTCATGTTCTAGTTGTTTGCCTAGTTTGCTCTCGTTTTTGTTTTATGTGTGGTCATTAATAACTGTGAGTTTGCTGTCATTTTTACTGTTCCTATTTTTGATCTTTTTCTTAGGTAACTCCCTTTAACATTTCATATAATAAGGGCTTGGTGATGATGAGCCTCTTCAACTTGACCTTATCTGAGAAGCACTTTATCCTCCCTTCCATTCTAAATGATAGCTTTGCTGGATACAGTAATCTTGGACGTAGGTCCTTGCGTTTAATCTTGGGTAATGTACTGATGATGTGCCTTGGTGTGTCCTCCTTGGGTCCAGCTTCTTTGGGACTCTCTGAGCTTCCTGGACTTCCCGGAAGTCTATTTCCTTTGCCAGATCGGGGAAGTTCTCCATTATTTGTTCAAATAAGTTTTCAATTTTTTGTTCTTCCTCTTCTCCTTCTGGCACCCCTATAATTCGGATGTTGGAACGTTTCAAGGTGTCCTGGAGGTTCCTAAGCCTCTCCTCATTTTTCCAAGTTCTTGTTTCTTCATTCTTTTCTGGTTGAATGTTTGTTTCTTCCTTCTGGTCCATACCATTGATTTGAGTCCCAGTTTCCTTCTCATCACTATTGGTTCCCTGAACATTTTCCTTTGTTTCTCTTAGCATAGGCTTCATTTTTTCATCTGTTTTTCGAATAGATTCAACCAAGTCTGTGAGCATATTGATAACCAGTGCTTTGAACTGTGCATCCGATAGGTTGGCTATCTCTTCGTCGCTTAGTTGTATTTTTTCTGGAGCTTTGAAGTGTTCTGTCATTTGGGCCATTTTTTTTGTTTGTCTTGGCGCGTCTGTTACTTTAAGGGGAGGAGCCTTAGGTGTTCACCGGGGCGGGGTAACGCTGGTCACTGCGCAGTGATGCTGTACGTGGGGGCGGGGCCGAGAGGGAGCAATGGCGCCCGCTTCACTCTCCTCCGGATTTCAGTCTTTCACTCCGCTACCCACAATCAAACTGGGCCCCTCTGGTGCTGGTTCCCGAGTAAGTGGGCCTGTGCACACTCTAGGCCCCTGTGGGTCTCTCCAACAACCTCTCCTGTGAGGCTGGGAGTCTCTCCTGCCGCCCCAACCCCCAGGGGCGCTTTCAATCAGAGGTTTGAGGCTTTATTTCCCCGAGCTGGAGCCCTGGGTTGCGCAGCGGTCTGCTTCTCTGCCCGCCGTTCGTCCGGTTTATCTGTGGGCGAATGTGGTGCCGCAATGTGCTATCCGCCACTCTGCCTGCCCCACTCTCCGCCACTCTGAGTCCGGCCCTCTGGGTTTATCTGTGCAAATGTGGGACCGCAGGGTCTGCTAGTGCTCGGACTGCCTGCGCCATTTGTCCCACACTCCGCCAGTCTCAGTCCCGCCACAGCCACGCGAGTCCTCTCCACCCCAGTGCCGTCTCCGCCCCTCCTACCAGTCTGGATGAATGATTATTTTCTGTTTCCTTGGTGTTGGTCCCCCTTGCTGTTTGATTCTCTGTCGGTTCTGGTTGTGCGAGGAGGCGCAGTGTGTCTACCTACGCCGCCATCTTGGTTCTCCACTCTCTCCTCTGGATTTCAGTCTTTCACTCCGCTACCCACAATCAAACTGGGCCCCTCTGGTGCTGGTTCCCCAGTAAGTGGGCTTGTGCACACTCTAGGCCCCTGTGGGTCTCTCCAACGACCTCTCCTGTAAGGCTGGGAGTCTCTCCTGCTGCCGCCCCAACCCCCACAGGCATTTTCAACCAGAGGTTTGAGGCTTTATTTCCCCGCGCTGGAGCCCTGGGTTGTGCGGTCTGCTTTGTTCCCTGCCATTTGTCCGGTTTATCTGTGCGCGAATGTGGGGCCACAGGGTCTGCTAGTGGTCGGACTGCCTGCGCAGTTTGTCCCACAATCCGCCAGTCTTGGTCCCGCCATGGCCACGCGAGTCCTCTCCGCCCCGGTGCCCGTCTCCGCCCCTCCTACCGGTCTGGATGAATGTTTATTTTTTATTTCCGTCATGTTGGACTTCCTTGCCATTCGATTTTCTGTCAGTTCTGGTTGTGCGAGGAGGCCCAGTGTGTCTACCTACGCCACCATCTTGGTTCTCCCAATTCTTTTTTTTTTTTTAAGTTTATTATTATTGTTTTTATTGTTGTTCACCTACAGTTGTCCCTACTTCCCCTCCCCCATCAGTCTCCCCCAAACACCCACCTTCACCCCAATACTGAATCCTACCCCCACTGTTGGCTTCATCCATGGATCCTTTATACATGTTCCTTGACGACCTTTCCCCTTCTTTCCCTCGTTATCACCCTTCCCCTTCCCATCTGGTTGCTGTCAGTTTGTTCTTTATTTCAATGCCTCTGGTTATATTTTACTTGCTTGTTTGTTTTGTTGATTAGGTTTCATTCATAGGTGAGATCATATGGTATTTTTCTTTCACCTCCTGGCTTATTTCACTTAGCATAATGCTCTCTAGTTCCATCCATGCTGTCACAAATGGTATGAGTTCCTTCTTTCTTTCTGCTGTGCAGTATTCCATTGTGTAAATGTGCCACAGTTTTTAGATCCACTCATTTACTGATGGGCACTTAGGTTGTTTCTAGCATTTGGCTATTATAAATTGTTGTGCTATGAACATTGGTGTGTATAGGTTCTTTTGAATTGGTGGTTCAGGATTCTTAGGGTGCAGTCCCAGCAATGGAATTTCCAGATCAAAAGGCAGTTCCATTGTTTTTCAGGAAATTTCATACTGTTTTCCACAGTAGCTAGACCAGTCTGCATTTCCACCAACAGTGCTCTAGGTGTCACTAGGGTTCCCTTTTGTCAACAACCTCACCAGCACTTGTAGTTTGTTGATGTGGTTATGATGGCCATTCTGACCAGTGTGGAGTGGTAACTCATTGTGGTTTTAATTTGCATCTCTCTGATGGCTAGTGATGGTAAGCATCCTTTCAAATGTCTCTGGGACCTCTGTATATCTTCCTTGGAGAAGTGTCTGTTCAGGTCCTTTGCCCATTTTGTAATTGGATTGTTTGTCTTCCTGAAGTGGAGTCATGTGAGTTCTTTATATATTTTGGAAGTCAAACCCTTGTTTGAGGTATCATTTGCAAATATATTTTCCCACATTTCATGTTGCTGATGTTTTCTTTAGCTGTGCAGAAGCTTTTTAATTTGATGAAGTCCTATTTGTTTATTCTTTCCTTTATGTCCCTTGCTCTAGGGGACACACCAGTGAAAATATTGCTTCATGGAATATCTGAGATTTCCCCCCCTATGTTATACTCTAGAACTTTTAAGATGTCATGACTTATATTTAAGTCTTTTATCCATCTTGAGTATATATATATATATATTTATTAATGTCTGGCTTTATTTTTGGTTGAAGAAGGTATTCTTTTTATTTATTTATTTATTTATTTATTTATTTATTTATTTATTTTTGGTCCACATTCTTAGTTGAGTATATTTTTGTATATGATGTAAATTGGTGATCAAGTTTCATTTTTTGTATGTAGCTGTCCAGATGTCCCAACACCATTTGTTGAAGAGGCTATTTTTACTCCATTTTATGCTTCTGCCCCCTTTGTCAAATATTAATTGACCATAGAGACTTTGGCTTATTTCTGGGCTCTCTATTCTCTTCCATTGATCTATGTGTCTGTTCTTATGCCAGTACAAGAATGTTTTGAATACTGTTGCCCTGTAATATACTTTGACATCAGGTATTGTGATCCCTCCTACTTTGTTCTTCCTTCTCAAAATTGCTGCAGTTATTCAGTGTTGTTTATGGTTCCATACAAATTTTTGAAATGCTTGTTCTATGTCTGTGAAATACATCATTGGTACTTCAATAAGAATTGTATTAAATCTATACATTGCTTTGGGTAGTATTGCCATTTTTATGATGTTCATTCTTCCAATCTGTGAACATGGTAAATACTTCCATTTGTTTGTGTCTTCCTTAATTTCTTTCTTCAGTGTTGTGTAGTTTACTGAGTACAGGTCATTTACCTCCTTGGTTAGGTTTATTCCTAAGTACTTTATTTTTCTTGTTGTTATATCAAATGGGATTTTTTTTGCCTGATTTCTGTTTCTGATATTTCATTGTTGGTGTACAAAAATGCCTTCAATTTCTAAATAATGACTTTGTATCCCACTGCTTTGCCAAATTCATTTATTAGGTGGAGTAGTTTTTTGGTGGAGTCTATAGGGTTTCCTATGTACACTATCATGTCATCTGCAAATAGTGACAGTTTTACTTTCTCCTTTCCAATTTGGATGCCTTTTATTTCTTTTGCTCATTTGATCACTGTGGCTAGGACTTCCAAAACAAGGATGAATAGAAATGGTGAAAGAGGACATCCTTGTCTTGTCCCTGATCTTAGTGGGAAAGCTTTTAGTTTTTGCCCATTGAGTATGATGTTGGCTGTAGGTTTCTCATATATGGCCTTTATTATGTTGAGCTATGCTCCCTGTACTCCACTTCACTGAGTGTTTTTGTCATAAATGGGTGCTATACCTTATCAAATGCTTTTTTCCGAATCTATTGATATGATCATGTGAGTTTTGCCTTTGCTGTTGTTTATGTGGCATATTATGTATTGATTTGCGAATATTGTACCATCCTTGCATCCCTGGGATGAATCCCATTTGATCATGGTGTATGATATTTTTCATGTGTTGTTGGATGCAGTTTGCCAAATTTTGTTGGAGATTTTAGTGTTTATGTTCATCAGCGATATTGACCTGTAGTTTTCTTCCATTGTTATGTCTTTATCTGTTTTGGGGATTAGGATGATGCTGACCTCATAAATAGAGTTTGGGAGTCTTCCTGCTTCTTGAATTTTTGGAATAGTCTGAAAAGGATAGACGTTAGCTTTTGCTTAAATATTTTGTAAAATTCTCCTGTGAAACCATTCAGTCCAGGGCTTTTGTGTGCCGTGAGTTTTTTAATTTCTGCTTCAAGTTCATCAGCTGTTATTGCTCTTCTCAGGTTTTCTGCTTCTTCATTCAGTTTTTGAAAATTATATTTTTCTAGAAATTTGTCCATTTCATCTAGATTTTCAAATTTCTTGGCATATAGTCCTTCGTAGTAATTTTTTAATAATCCTTTGTATTTCTATGGTATCAGTTGTAATCTCTCCTCTTTCATTTATAATTGTGTTTATTTGGATCCTCTCTCTTCTTTTCTTGATGAGCCTGCTTAAAGGCTTGTCAATTTTGTTTATCATTTCAAAGAACCAGCTCCTGGATTTATTGATCCTCAGAATTGTTCTTTTAGTTTCTACATCAGTTAATTCTGCTCTGATCTTGGTTATTTTCTTCCTTCTACTTGCTCCGGGCTTTGTTGTTGTTCCTCCAGTTCTTGTAGATACATAGTTAGGTTGTTTATTTGAAATGTTTCTATTTTTTTAGTTAGGCTCTCTGAACTTCCCTTTCAGGACTGACTTTGCTGTGTCTCATAGGTTTTGTACTGTTATGTGTTCATTTTCATTTGTTTCCAGAAAATTTTTTGATTTCTTCCTTGATCCCATTTTTAACCCATTCATTGTTTAATAGCATGCTGTTCTCCATGAATTTGAATGTTTTGAGTTTTTTCCTTGAGGTTGGTTTCCAGTTCAGGCTTTTGTGGTCTGAGAAAATGCTCTACATAATTTCAATTTTCTTGAATTTGTTGAGACTTGTTTTGTGTCCTATCATGTGGTCTTTAAAATGTTTCATGTGCATTTGAAAAGAATGTGTATTTTGTTTCTTTGGGATGAAAGTTTGTATGTATATCAGTTAAATCCATTTGATCTAGGGTGTTGTTCAATTCTGCAGTATCCTTACTGATATTTTGGTTGGAAGATCTACCCATTTTTGACAGTGGTGTGTTAAAATCCCCCAGTATAAGTTGTTGCTGTCAATATCTTTCTTGAAGTCCTCCAAAATTTTCCTTATGTATTTGGGTGCTCCTATGTTGGGTGCATATATGTTTATAATGTTTATGTCTTCTTGATGGATTCTTCCCTTGAGTATTTTAAGTGTTCTTCTTTGTCTCTTTTTATGGCTTTGTTTTGAAGTCTATTTCTGTATGATATAAGTATTGCTACCCTGGCTTTTTTTTCCCTGTCCATTTGCTTGGAAAATTTTTTGAACACTTCACTTTCAGTCTGTGTAGGTCTTTTGTTCTGAGGTGGGTCTCTTGTAGGCAGCATATGTGCGGGTCATGTTTTCTTATCCATTCAGGTACTTTATGTCTTTTGATTGGAGCATTTAATCCATTTACATTTAAGGTTATTTTTGATAGGTACTTATCATTTTTCCCTGTGTACCTGTGCTCCTCTCTCTCTCACTCTTCTTCTTCCCCTTCTTAAAGCAGTCTCTTTAGCATATCTTGCAATGGTGGTTTGGTGGAGGTGTATTCTTTCAGCCTTCTCTTGTCTGGGAAACTCTTTATTTCACCTTCTATTTTAATTGAGAGCCTTGCTGGGTAGACTAGTCTTGGTTGCAGACCTTAGCTGTTCATTACTTGGAATATTTCTTGCCATTTCCTCAGGCTTGTAGTGTTTGCATTGAGAAATCAGCTGCTAGCCTTATCAGAGCTCCCTTGTATGTTATTTCCTGTTTCTGCCTTTAAGATTCTCTCTTTGTCATTAAAATATGTCATTTTAAATATGATGTGTCTTGGAGTAGGCCTCTTTGAATTCATCTTGATTGGGACCCTCTGTGCTTTCTGAACTTGCATGGCTTTCCCCCTTTCCAGATTAGATAAGTTTTCTGTCATTATTTTTTCAAACAGGTTTTCTAACCCTTGCTCCTTTTTCTCCTCCTTCTGGTATTCCTATGATTCTAATGTTGCATTTCAGGTTGTCTTGCAGTTCCTTTAAGCTATCTTCATAATTTTTTTAGTGTTTTTTCATGCAGCTGCTCTATCTGGGTATTTCTTTCTACCTGGTCTTCCAGCTCACTAATTTGGTCCTCTGCTTCATCCAGACTGCTTGTAATTCCTTCTAGTGTGTTTTTTGTTTCAGATATTATATTCATCATTTCGTCCTGTTTTTTGTTTATAGTTTCTATTCCCTTTCTCATGCTGTTATAGTTCCCACTCAGTTCCTTGTCATTATCACTGAGTTCCTTGAGCATCCTAATAACCATTCTTTTGAATTCGATATTTGAGTGTTTGTTTGCCTCCATTTCATTTATTTCTTTTACTGAGGAATCTTTCATTCCTTTCAGTTGCTAGTTCTTTCTTTGTCTCCTCATTTGAGCTGACTTTTTGGTTTATTCTGTGATTCCAGATGCTCTGCTTTACCAGCTATTTTTGTAGTGTGAACTACTGTGGTAGGGGTTCTGTGGGACTCAGTGGTGTGGTCTCTTTGATCTCCTTTTCTGGATGCTCTAGGGTTGCCCTTTCTTCCACTTGGGTTGGCTCTCTTGTTGTACTTGGGCTTTACCATTGGTGGCTCCTTTTTTGGTGGGTTCTTCCCTTTAGTGGGTTTACTGGTAGTCACAACTCCCACCTTGTCTTGTATGATGTTGTACAGGTGTTGGTTAACAAACAGTATTACCAGAAAACCAGATCTATGCCAGCAAAAAGAATCCCCCTACCCCATCAGCAATCTCAACTGCAATTGAACTAAGATTAATAAAGGTGAAGAGAGATTGCGGCTATTATAAGACATGACAAAGGGAATATGAGATGACTAAGAGAGGGGAAAATGTTCTTGAGTGTAAGAGGGAGGAGAATTGACAAGAGTTTGGGGAGAACTGAGGTGAAGAAAGGGAGAGAGCAAATTTTACAACACATATAAACCAGAAAAGGAAAGGGCAATGGGAACAATGGGGTAAGAAAAGGGAAGAGTATACTATGAGGTTTGAAGTAAAAATCAAAAGGTACTGGACCAATAGGAGCAAAATTGCAGAAAAACCACAGCAGGGTCTATAGTAACAACAGCTGAATGGAGTTTAATAAAGGTGGAATGAGAATAAGAATATTATAGAAAAATGAAAAGTGAATATCAGATGTCTATGGTAAAGAAAAATGATTCTGAGAGGATAGGGGAAGCAATCTAATAAGAGTATGGAGTAAAGCCCAGGTTGAGAGAGGGGGAAGAAAGGGAAAAAAAGGGGGAGAGAGAAAACAATGAAATAAAATTCCTCACTCAACTGATGAGGGTCAAGGGGAAGGTGAAATGGAGTAAGACAACAGGAGAGTATTCTATGGGATTTAAGGTACAAACAAGTAATGAACAAATAGGAATTCCTTTGGAGAAGTACTGCAATAACAGTGGTATATACCCCAACTAGCTACTATTTATGAAATGTGGAAAAGAAATAAGACTCTTATTAGAAGGGGAAAAGAATGTGAGCTGACTTAAGAAGGAAGAGTGCTTATGGGAGGTTACATGGAGGAGAAATAGTGAGAGTAAAGGATAGGAACTTGGTGGAGTGCGAGAGAAAATAAAGTTAATCACAACAGCAATAAAGCTGAGAAAGGTAGAAAAATGGATTAAGACCAGGGAATGGTGCTGTGTGGGATGTGGAGGAACAATATTATAAGAAATCTATAATCAGAATAAAAAGTAAAGGACAAAGAATACTGTGTTATTTGTAATATGAGCAAAAAGAAATTAGAAAAATTAAAATGCAGCCCTGGCTGGTGTGGCTCAGTGGATTGAGTGCCTGAGAACCAAAAGATCACCAGTTTGATTCCCAGTCAGGGCACAAGCCTGGGTTGCAGTCCAGGTCCCCAGTTTGGGGCATGAGAGAGGCAACAGATCAGTGTTTTTCTCGAACATCATGTTTCTCTCCCTCACTTTCTCTCTCCTTTCTTCTCTCTCTAAAAATAAATTTAAAAATCTTTAAAAAATTAAAATGCAATATGAAAGGGAGAATAGAAAACAAAAAAAAAAACCCTAAATAAACAGAAAGAAGAGAATTTAAAAAACCATGCAAATTCTGAAGGAGAGCAAAGTGAAATTTGTCTCAGCTGTTGGTGTTCACCTTCTGGATCTGTCTCACAGCTCCAGGTCTTATTGTGTTACTCTTGAAAAAAAAATAATAAAAGCCTCCTGTTGATTTTAAACCTGCCCAACCTGTTTTGCAGATTTCCCGCCCTCCTCTCACTCATCCTTCAGGCAGTGTAGGGGGGGGCTCCATTTTTTTCCTTTCCTGTGGTTCTGCAAGATTAGGGGCTCAGTCTGGGATACAGTAATCACAGGTGTCCAGTTTCCAGCCTACACCCTCAGAGCAGTGTGCAGTCCACACTGTCCACTCTGCACATTTGTATTAGGCTGGCACTGATAATCCACCTCATTTTTCACCCCTTTGATCAATCCGTGAGGTACACTGAGTGGGAGCAAACTGTGTCCACAGTCCTCCATCTTTGTTGGCCTACATGCTGTGCATGCCATGTCCCTTCATGGCTGCTCAGTTCCCCTTTTGGAAAAAGTCCCCTTGGGTGCTGCTGCCTCTCCTAACCACCTCCTGGCTTTCCACACAGACCAACTCTCTGACCAGTCCAGAGTTTATTTGTGTCATGGACAGTCATGGCCCAACTCTTCTCTGTGCCCCAGGAGTCACCTGGTTCTCCAAATTCTCTGGTACTGTCCCAGCTGGCAACTGCTACCCCAGCCTGGGTATGTTGCTGGCTATGTGTCACTTGCTGCCTTTTTATCCCCCTCCAGTGACTTTATGCATCTGGGTCTCTCCTGGCTGGGTCTGGGACTTCCTGCTCTGGGAGGGAAGGGAGCCACCAGGCTACTATCATTGACCTGGCTGTCCACCAATGCTCCTGCAGCAGCCATGGTCTCTGGTGCAAGGCCTGAAGACCTTCCTGTTGGCCTACAAAACCTCCTTACTGCCTGTTTTGAAGTGTCTTCTACACACTTTGTCATCCAAACTTCATATCAGCTGGAATTTTGTTGGCTGTTCATTCTGTTCTTTTCAAAATCGGCTAGGTGTCCAGGTTGGGTGCACTAGTAAGCTGGCTCAGCTCCCACCACATCGCTTCCATCTTCCTGAGTCCCCTATGATGAATTCTGTTCAATACTTTCAATTTGATTATTCTCCATTAGAATACAAGCAAAGTAAGATCAGAGACTGTATCTGTCTCATTTACTTTGTTATCCCAGAGACTAGAAGAGGTAAAGAGGGGTTTGAAACTAACATATTGAATGAATGGTAATACATTTTCATGTATTGAGGATCAACTGATAACTGATATAATTTATAGTTTCCCAGGATGACTATTCCTCGTCCTCCTTCCCACTTCCCTTCTCCTATTTTAGTGTGGCTGGAGGTTAATGATTGAGGGTGACAGTGACAGGAAGCAGATCAGGGGAGACAGGTGGGGGTTAGATAATGTAAGGGGTTCATATTTTATGCTAAATTTAAGTGCAATTGGAAGGCATTGCAAAATAATTAAAAGGGAATAAAATGATTTGGGTCTTAAAAAGGTCCAGCTGACTGCATGAAGGGAATAGATTTCATGGGGGCAGAAGTAGAAACAGGGAGACATTTAGGAAGCTACTGTGGAAACCCAGAAAGAGAAGATGACAGTGTGAGCTAGAGAGGTCATAATAGCAATGGTGAAAAGTAGATTGTTTCTTTTTTCTTTTTTGAATTATTAATTTTAAAATAGGAAGAAGAGAGAGGCAGAGAGAGAGAGAGAAACATCAATTTGTTGTTCCACTAATTAATGCATTCCTTGGTTGATTCCTATTTGTGCCCTGACTGGGGGTTGAACCTGCAAACTTGGTGTATCAGGATGACAGCATCTAGTCATCTTAGCTTGGATGGCCTGGGGAGGGTGGAACACCTTGGCTGGTGGCTCCACAAACACTCCTATCCAGTGAAGAAAAATTATTGGGGTGATGGTATCAGGAAGAGAAGAAATGGTTGCTGGGTTGGCAAAAACACAATAAACATTCTCTACTTGTGTGCTAAGTTTATAATCACATCTTTGATTTTTGTAGAAAAATACCATAGCATATTATTGAACATGTTAAATACTAGTTAATAAAGAAAGCATTGCCATATTTTTCAGACTATAAGACACACCTAGGTTTTAGAGGAGGAAAATAGGGAAAAAATTTTTGAAGCAAAAAATGTGGTAAAATATTTAATAACATAAATAACCACTCCCCCCCCCACCCGCCAGTGAGCCAGGTAAGCTACATTTGGACTATAAGACGCACCCCCATTTCCCCTCCAAATTTGGGGGAAAAGGTGCGTCTTATAGTCTGAAAAATACAGTAAATTTACACACAAGTAAAATAGCAACATAAAAATTAAGATATTAATCCCTAATATTTTCTCATTTAAGCTGCTTCCAAAATTAGGTTCAAACTGACAAAACTTTGCTACATTAATTTGAAAAATTTAAGTCCCTTCCACTGCAATTTTAATTCTAGTATGCTTTCCAGAACTCAGGTGAACACTCCAGAATCAGTGATCAAATCACAATTTTTTTTTAAGAGCATCCCAGGAGTTGCTCCTCTATCTCATTCTATCTCTGTTTGCTACTCTCTTAGCTCATATTGTACAGGGCACTTTGTATTATGGCAGCTGATTCCAAGTGGAGGCAGCTGGAAAGGATAGAAAAACCACTGAGTTGGGTATTAGAAGGCTGCAGCCTGTCTCATGAGCTCTTTCCTGTGTGCAAATCACTTACTTCTTCTAAGTGAAGTTTCCACATTTGTAAAATATTATCGAATATGTGTACCTGACAGGTTGTTTTGGAACTGACTGAGAATGTTTGTGCAAGCGCTTAGAAAATTGTGAAGAACTATACAAATGTACATTATGATTATTAATGTAGACTATTTCCTATCATGTTCTCTATCTTAGCCTCCCTTGTTTATACATTTGACTTGGAATATCATCTGTGCTCTGTTTTCCTAGCTGACCTCACTCTAATTTTCAAAAACAGCTTAAATGTCACCTCCTCCAAGAACCCTCATCTATTCCTCCCCTCTCTGGAGGGTGCTTCTTCTTTGGACCCTCAACTGTCTGTGCTACCATTTCATGGATGTGAGGCTCTCTCTTATTAACTCTATTTCCTTGTGCATTAGTTCATCATTTCACAACCTTGTCTTCCTCTCATGATGTCATTTTTTTCACCTGTTCAATGACTTGAGTGCACGTGTGCTCCCCTTTGCATTTGAGGTGAATTGTTAGCCTGTCATGAATGCTAATATCTGCTACCTGCAGCCAGACTACAGTGATTATGAATAAAGTCTGGGCGTGATGCTGGATAGGATAAACCAGTAGCTTGTTCTCCAAATGGAAATGTTTTCAATTAACATATTGTTCCCTTTCTGCATAGTGTAAAATGGAGAAGAGATGACATTCTAACATATAAAAGATAACTATTACCTAATGATCTAAAATTTACTTTGTTATTCCTTACATTCTTTATAGCAAAAGATTTGTCAATGTCTCAAGCATCAGAAACCTCTATAAGGACAAGGAGTATATCTGTTCCTTATGTCTTCATATGGTACAGTACAAAAACTTATCTAGTATTATGATTGAATGAATGAATGAGCCACTTGGGGGTAGGAGAGAAAAGGAAGACATGTATAGTACTTGTCAAAAGCATCAAAAGTACTTAGCAAAAAAATTTGATAAATTTACGAGGCCAATAGGAACACAAAAAAAGCCATAACTCATGTGTCCCCTTCTCTGTCCTGTTGTTTAAAACCAGATCTTCCCATCAGAGTGTCTACTGTGCAACAGAGCTCACACAGGGGATTTCACCTCCTCCTCCATCAGAGCTCAGATATCATCACCTTGCAATTGTATGCAGCCTGGAGAGGAACCAGAGTGTCGGTTTACGTAGCAAGGCATTGGAGGTTGTGTGACAACTTTTAAAACAATTGAACCAAAAATAACCAAGAGTAGTTCAAAATAGCTAACCATACTGTAGCGGGTACTTAAGTTGCAATTGCAAGTCACAATCAATTCACTGTAAGAGCTCTTGTTATTTTAGAAAAAATGTGGCATTAGAGGTAAGAAGATGCCACAGATGACTAGAAGTGAGACTGAGTCATTGTTTCTCCAGTTTTTAAGGCACATCCAATATGCAGGATTATTTCAGGGCTTTTCAGTTTCACTGGTTCATATTACATTTCTTAGTAAACCATTTCATTGGGCTATGGATACTTTTTAGTAATATGGTTCATACTATCTTCATATATTTCATACTATCTTCAGAATTTCATATTTGAAAACATGTTTCCTTGTAGGAGTTCAGAAATTTAACCCATCCAGAAAGGAGAAACAACCACAGAACCATTAGGAGAATTCAAACTGGAGATTGATTTGTGGTCATCCTACCACGACCATTTTTTAAATTTATTGATTTTAGAGGGAGAGAGGAAAGAGGGGTATAGGGCAAGAGAGAGAGAGAGAGAGAGAGAGAGAGAGAGAGAGAGAGAGACTGATTTGTCATTCCACTTATTGATGCATTCATTGGTTATTTCTCGTATGTGCCCTGACTGGGGATTGAACCCACAGCCTTGGTGTATTGGGATGCTGCTGTAAACAATTGAGCCACCCAGCCAGGGCACCAACCTTGTTTTTCTTCTTTTTAAGTCACAGTGAGGTTGTCTCCCTAATCTTGTGACTAATGTCATTCTTTTCATACTTCACATGTTTACTGGGTTCTATTTTTAAATTAATGAAAGCATTATATACTAAATGCTTCAAAACAAAATTTGCATTGCTGGCTTCAAATTTTGACCCTAATAAATGTCACAAAGTACTTGGTGTCTTTGATTGCCAGACATTCCCTGACTTTGCTCAGGAAATGTTTGCATGTAACACAAACTAGCATCACTTAAAAATAAAATACTTGTAGGTATGATGGAGGCTTCTAAAATTGAAGACAATATTTATCTGCTTCTGTCCAACTGAAATACACTGAAATGCAATCTGGGGATTATAGAGGGTCAGATGGTGCCTTTAAAATAACAACCACACAGCAACTAGAGGAATACAAGTGCAAGGCTATGAGAAAGAGGCAAGGGCATGGGGACATGGGAATTTGCATGTTTAACAGTTAGTGTAGATACTAATTTGGTGGGAGAAATTATCCTGCTGTAATTTTTACTAAAATATTTTTTGAGGCTTTTTGTATGTCATGGCATGTATAATTTCTATTAATATGATCTTCCCTTTTTTCCAAAAATGTATATTTCTAGAATCAAGAGAAACAACATCCCAAAGTTTCATGAAAAAATAAAAATAAGGTAATCATTAGCATATTTAGACCTAAAGTAAATTTATTTTTGCATTCATTCTAATACATATTCCATCTTTTTTGGCATCAGAATATATTTTGAAAGTTTTAATACTTCTTGAGAGCTCAAAAATGTGTGTATAATTAAATCAGTTATTTAATTTAATCAATAACTAAATTAATCAGTTATTTAAATTAAAATATAATTTTAGTTAGTGAAAAATTAATTCTTATACATTAGGGAAGATAAGTAAACAACAAAACAACCCAATCGCTACCAAGGCATCTGAATAGCTTAGTCAAGGTCATGTCCGGGCATGACCCAGCAGAAAATTATAACTACTACTACTGACTCAGGTTTATATTACAGATCAGGGATGACAAGTGCATGGCACTTGTATTGCCACTCCTCTATATTATGTCCACGGCAGACATTACTAATTAATCATGGCATTCTCTCTAAGCCCAGGAATAACCTCAGAATTTTTTACAGAGCCCCATACCAGTCAGCCACTATCAATCAATTTGGTGCCCGAGATAAAGGCTATATTCAATCCCTAATTAAAATAATTTATTGAGCAATGTGGCCAAAAAAGATGTTCCTCACTTGTATCCCCTTCAGCAACAATAATTTGGCATTCATCCATGGACAAAAGTCCCTTTGTTGGACATTTGGGATTGAGGTAGGAGACTGTGAAACCCTCGTGCAGCCCCAAGAGTGAGGAGAGCTGTTTGAAATGGCAAGCTCACACCCAGCTGGCTAACTCACTGATCAGGGAGTCTCAGCTATTGATTCAGAAATTGCTCAGTAACCCTGAGAACTTGGCTACAACCTCACTTGGCTTTTATTTTGTCACCAGCACCATATGCCAAGGGACCCATACATCAGATAATAGGAATAGAGACTTTGATCCCAGCTGTGGACCCTGAAGTAGACCATGAGCTGGCTCTATCCTTTCTTGGCTGCAGCCTGGGAGCCTCTGGAGGTAAACTTGACAAACTCTGTAAGACTGTAGATTCTGAAAGGGCCCTGAAACTGGGTCCCAGCCCATCCCAGCCACAATTCATATGCAGGTCTGCTGGCATAGGGGCCCAGCAGGAAACACTTCTGCCTGTGCCACCAGACCTAAAATATCCCTATACGTAGCTACAGCACCCACCCTCCCACCATAGCTACAGCCTAGTAGCAGTCAAATTTGGTCACAAGAGACAAAGAAGGCCACTATATAGAGATAAGATAGTGAATTCATCAAAAAGATATAACAATTGTAAACATATGCACAAAACATTGGAGCACATAAATGTTTAAAGCAAATATTAAGAGAACTGAAGGAGAAATAGACATCAATACAATAATAGAGGGCTTCGATGCCCCGCTTTCAATATTGGATAGATCATCCAGACAGTAAATTAATAAGGAACCAGCATACCTGAACAACACTATAGACCACCTAGACTTAACAGAAATATATAGAACATTTCATTCAACAGCACCAGAATATACATTTTTCTAAAGTACACATGGAACATTCTCCAGGACAGAATATATGTGTGGCCACAAAGCAAGTTTAGCAAATTTAAGAAGATTTGAAATCATATCAAAGATCTTTTTTAACCACAATGGTACATGAGTAAACAAGTGGAACTACATCAAACTAAAAATGTCACGCACAGTAAAAGAGGCAACCAACAAAATGAAGAGGCAACCTATGGAGTGGGAGAAAATATTTCTAAAACTTATATAAGAAGTTAATATTTGATTTCCGATCAAGATGGTGGAGTAGGTAAACGCTGTGCTCACCTCCTCCCATGATCATATCAAAATTAAAACTAAACCACAGAATAACCATTACTGAGAACCATGTGAGGTAATAGCTGAATAGAAGCTACATCAAGACTGGCAGGAGGGGCGGAGACGCCGATCAGCCTGGTCTCACACCTGCATGTGGCAGACAAAAATTGGGAGACATATCTCAGCTGCAGAGTTCCCCGCTGAGGAACAAGGAGTCTCAGCCCCACACTAGGCCCCTCAGCCCAGGGTTACAGTGCCAGGAAGAGAAGTCCCCATAACTTTGGACTGAGAAAACCAGGAGGGATTGTGGTTGAGTGAGAGAGAGGCTTCTGGAGTCTCCCGGCATTCCTCTCAAAGAGTTCATATTTGGATTTACTCCCTGACAGACCCACTTGCTCTGAGCACCAGTGCTGGGACATTGTTGCACTTGTTAAAACATATTGTTGATCAGAATCTAAGGACTTTGAGTTTGGAACTATTTTCTTTCTCCTCCAGGGTTTATTTGATTACCTCACTAGCCTTATGGCATAGTAACTTTTGATACTGCCCCAACATAGACACTGGGCTAAAGATGTCTGCATCACTTGAGGTGCTTGGTAGATTTCCAGCCCAAATTTTCCTCTGTTAAGTCTGTGCCAGGTATACAGTACATGTCAAGCTGAAAGCTTTTGAAAGATAGATTGGACCATCATTGCTGGTCTAGCATTATTTATGTATCAAATCTATACATAACCATTTGGTTATCACAATGCTTGTGTTAGTTGAAACCAGACTTTTAAACTTGAGACATGAATTCCATGAAGCTTTTCCAAATGGGTCTGTAGCCTAAAGGTATTGATTACATGAGTAACCAAAGGGGATCTTTACAGAAAGGGTTCAAATATCTATCTAACATGGTCAAATATCAGGGAGAGGCACCAGTGTGTATAGATCATCTCCTCTGTTAGGTACTATACATGTGTATTTCCTATCCACGTCTCAACAACAAATTAGCTTCCTCATTTCCTCTTAAGGGATGAAGAAAATGACCTTGGGTATATAACTTAATACAGCATCACTTTGTTTATCTATAAAATGGGAGTGATGATACTACCTAATGGGTAGTATCTTAATGGGTATGTTGTGATGGTTAAATGGGATAACATGTGGAACCTAACCACGTGACAAGAGCTTAAGTACTTTTAGGCCTTATTATCATTATCTCTGCTAATATGACCGCAGTGAAAGAAAGTGACCCCAAGGTCTGTTCTTTTCACTGCACCACATGCCCTCCAATAACAGAAGCCACAATTTTTCAGTTATTTACATGTAATCTTAAGGATGGCTCAAATGGACCATACACATTGACCTTTATCTATCTCCCAAGTTTAACTTATTATTTATTTCTCAGAACCTCTTCCTCCCACCATAGCACCCCAAAAAGAAGGAAAAAATCCTTCAACTAAGCAACTTGTGAGTGCTTTCCCCTAGTCTTAAGGTATCCTTTATTTCAGAGTTTAAGAAAATCAGGATTATTTTAGTCTGGTGTGCTTCAATTACAGGAAGATAAAGGACTCATTACAGTAAGGATCGTTCTGTAGCTATGGTTCCTGGACAAAAACCTGTTAATTAACAGGTGCACCACAACGTTAATACCACAAATTTCTCACTGCTTTCTCTGCTCTTGGATGGCTAATACCCAGTATTTTCTGGTACTTAATGGTGATTACAGAAGTAATACATTTCCTCTTTTCCCTCCACCTCCTTCTTCTTTTAGTTTCACAAGATAATAGCAATCTTGAACATACATATACACACAAAGATCACTTCCTTGAACCCATCCTGCCCCCAGCTGGATTGGCTGCCCATACCCAGTTCCCTTTGTGTCCCTGATCACATCACTTTGCACTATACTACAATTACCTATGAACTTGACTGACTTAATGATTTGACAGAAAATTTCTAAGGAATGGAGCCTTTGTCTGAGACTGCATTTTTCCCATTGCCCAGCACATTATAGGTAATAATTTATAAATAAGTTTTTGAATAAATAAATGAAGACCATGTGAAAAAACAAGAAAATAAGAATGAATACATAGT
This sequence comes from Desmodus rotundus, assembly GCF_022682495.2. NCBI lineage: Eukaryota > Metazoa > Chordata > Mammalia > Chiroptera > Phyllostomidae > Desmodus > Desmodus rotundus. The sequence goes on along the minus strand of NC_071394.1, from coordinate 73,773,832 downwards.
GTGTTTGTATCAAGCATGAACACATGCTTGCCTGGTGGCATCAGAGAGAATGAGGAAAGAATGGGGAGAATTTTGAATAGAGTGAACAGTGATCCCTGGAGATTAATTAAGCAGTAAAGTGAGCTAGAATATAGTAGATATATTCAGATCAGTACAGAACCATTTTTTCTTACTTTTTAAAAAATTGTGGCAAAAGATGTATTACATAAAATTTGCTATTTTAACTATTTTAAAATAGCAATTCAGTGGCATTAGTTACCTTCATAAAATAATGCAACCATCATCACTATTTGTTTCCAAAACTTTCTCATCACTCTAAACAGAAACTCCTTGACTACTAAGCAATAACTCCCCATTCTCCTGCTCTACTCAGCCCTAGTCAACACTAGCCTACTGCTGTTTTTATAAAGTTGCCTCTTCTAGACATTTCATATAAGTGGAGTCATACAGTATTTGTCCTTCTCTGTCTGGCTTATTTCACTTAGCACAATGTTTTCAAGATTTATCCACATTGTAGCATGAGAAGCATTCTAAAGCAGAGGAATAGACTGAGTAAAGACCAGGTTAGAAGATGAATGTTAGTAAAGTGTGGACTTGTTTATTATTCATACTTTTAGTGACTAGAAACCTAAACACCCAGATCTGTGTCACTAAATTTTGATCAATATAGAGAACTTATGTTTTCTAGGACTAAGAGCACACATGGTTTACAGCAAAACCTGTCAGATGGTGATACTTGTTATAATGACTCAGCCAAAGTTGGTCTACAATTGCTAGGAGAGGAGCAGTGAGCATCAAGCTGGAGGTAAAGGAAGAGTGCTGTAACCGTGGATGCTTCTAGAGATGAGCATCATTATGCTGCAGTAGTGGTCATGTGGTAATTCTTGCTGGATTGTTTATAGCTCATAGAGCCTTTAATACTTTCTAGTGGCTGCCCAAAATGCTAGAATTGGAGTATGTGCTATATAAAAGATTTGAGAACAAACCTAGAGTCACAACATGCTCACATTTAATTTGTGAAAAGTGAACTTTAAATGCCAGAGAGAGAGAGAGAGAATGAGAAATACTTTAAATTGTGCAAGTGATTTTGATTGCCCTTTCACTCAATGAGCTTGTATCCCAGAGTGAGTCTGGGAAATATGCATCTATTTTCCATAGAGTTATCTGTTGTACAGGAACATGAGTCTTGGGTTTAAAAATAAGTATTCTTTATATAAACTGGTCATGAAATACAAGCTACTAGTTCGTTCATCTGGGTCTAAGGGGAGAAGTATTCATGTATTCCAGTTGACCACGTAATGTTGGCCTTACTGAAAGGTGGCATACCACTTTTCATGTGGCTCATTTCTAATGAATTTTCTGGCAGCATTTTATTTATTTATTAAAAAAATTTTTATCCTCACATGCAGATATTTTTTATTGCTTTTAGAGAGAGAGAAAGGGAGAGAGACAAATATCTATGTGAGAAACATCAACTGGTTGCTTCCCATACATGCTTGGACCAGGGATTGTATGTGCTCTGATCAGGGATCAAAACTGCAACATAAGCATGTTCCCTGACTGGGAATCAAACCCACAACCTTTTGGTTATGGGACAATTCTCCAACCAACTGACCCACACCTGCCAGGGCTGGCAACACTTTTCACCAGACACAATTTTCACCTTATGGGCTGTGTTTAGAAGCTCCTTCAATTCTAGATTAGTCTTTGTTACAGGATATGGTAGGAAAGCTATAGCATCTTGAGAGTTTTTGGGGTGACAAGTAGCAGAATCTAAGTAGAGCTAGTTCAAGCTTAAAAAAATATAAGGGGTTAGTTGAGGATATTTCCTAAGAATCTGCATTTGTATATACAGTTATGAAGATGTGAACATTACCCTGTAGGAAGACAGCAGACTTTCCTTTAATGTCAAGCAGTACTGTGCACCTTGTTAAAAATGCATCCTTATTCAGTAGGTCTCAGATGAAGCCTGAGATAGTGTCTGCGAGGAGGCACAGTGTGTCTACCTACGCCTCCATCTTGGCCAGAAGCCCTAGCCCCTTTTAAATACTAGAACAAACAAAGCCAGCTTAAAGCCAGAAAAATATACAACATAGCATAATTCTGCTCATGAGAGCCCACTTCATGTTATGGGAACAGTTTATTGGACCCAGTGTCAAGGCTATGAGAACACTACAGGCCCATTCAAAGTTATGGGAACACTGCTTCCCTTAGTTGCCCAGACACCTGGGTGAGGAAGCCAGACTGCCTCCACTTACCCTACAGATGCCTAGTGACCTTCCCAAGGTCACACAGCTAGTAGGTGTCAGAGCTAGGTTTTTAACATACACTGCCTGACTCCAGAGCCCCTGTGCTCTATCAACTTTAAGATTGGACAGTGGAGAGTGGGATCCCTGACTGTGAGGGAATAGTTCATAGAGAAATCACTGTCTCCTGGGCAGCAGTACCCTGGAAGAGTTACTATACAGTGTTACATTAGCATTTGTGAGTCAGTATAGAGGAGGGGACCAGTTAGGGTGTTGGAATTTTATGGTTTCTCAAATAAATAATATACCTCTTTCACTCAATTTCAGAAAAAGGACACAGGTGTAATATGAAGACCAAAGCATGTATAGTATTCAGTTGGCCAAAAAGTTCATTGTTTCTTCCTGTAAGATGGTTCTAGTAGTGCTTGGTTGTCTTTAACTTCATTAGAAACAATTTCAATGAATTGTATTGTGACAGCTGTCATATCAGTGTGCATTTTAAAACACTTATCAAAATTGGTGAATTTTTGTGTAGCCACTTTTATGTTGAAGATGGAAGAAAATACACAACATTTTAGGCATATTATGCTATATTATTTTAAGAAAGGTAAAAATGCAAATGAAATGCAAAAAATAGAATATTTGTGCTGTGTATGGAGAAGGTGCTGCGACTGAGTGAACATGTCAAAAGTCGTTCGCAAAGTTTCATGCTGGAGATTTCTCACTGGACAATGCTCCATTGTTGGGTAGACCAGTTGAAGTTGATAGTGATCAAATTGAGACATTAACTGAGAATGATCAATGTTACACCACACAGGAGATAGCTGACATACTCAAAATATCCAATTCAATAAAGTTATTGCTGAAAATGAGAAATGTGTCTTTTATTTTACAGAAAAAACATACAGAATTTTTGGCCAACCCAATATGTTTAGTGATAAAGCTGGGTTGAAAGGGATGGTTTATTGCCAGCTCCTTGTTACTTCAAGTGTGAGCCATAGTACATAGGCATGCCCTGGAAGGACATTCCCACTGCAGGTTCTCCACCACCACCCCAGACCTCCTGAATCAGGACTCCAATGTTATCAAGGTCCTAGTTGATGCATGGGGCTTGGGTTAATCAACACTCCCTGGAATTCCACAAGTAGCTCAGACAATTGCAGGACTCTCTCCATTTCGCCTGTAGACACCTCCATGCTAAGTTTACCCCAAGGCTGTGGGGAGTTGACTGTACCCTTTTCTCTACGCAAGCATACTGAAAAAGGAGGAAGAGGGTTCCCTGATAATAGTGGGGAAGAGGTGGTGAGAGGCCAGGCCTGGCTCAGTGGTTCGCATTCCCTATGCTGTGCTGCCTATTACTATCACCTGAGTACTTAATGAAAGTCAGTGTTTGGGTTTACCCTTGGATATTCTGCTATAGTTGGTCCATTGTAGGTCTGGGGCATCAGTATGTCTTTTTTAAAGCTTCCTGGATGGATATAACATACATGTGTCTAGCTTAAGCCCCTCTATGGGAACATAAGGAGTGGGGAGTGAGTATGCCTTCTTAATAATTACTTTACTATTTTGGGTGAAATGAGGCAAAATGAACAGAGCAAGTCTTAGACTTTAATGTGCCTGAGCACCAGCTGAGTGAGGATCTTGAGTTGACTCTGACTCAGTAGATTTGGTCTTATCAATACTCTTTTCTTGACAATCAACATCCTGATGTTGAGGTATTTTTGCTGTGTATATATTTTTATAACCAGAGCCTGTTAATCTATAATTCTATTTTATTCAAACCTCAAAAAACACATCCTTTGGATTTGGGTGATTTTTCTTTTTCATTTGGTAGATGTTATGAGTTGAATTGTGCCTCCAAAAAAATAGACATGTTGTAGTCCAAGCCCCCAGTACCTGTGAATGTAACCTTGTTTGGAAAATCGGGTCTTGACAGATGTAATCAAGTTTAGGTGGGTTAAATTAATATGACTGGGATGCGTAGGAAAAATGGACATTTGGACACTGCAACATGCACATAGGAAGGCTGCCATGGGAAGAGGAAGGCAGACAGCAGGGTGATGCTTCTACAGTTAAGGAATGCCAAAGATTGCCAGCCAGCCTTCAGAAGCCAGGGGAGAGACAGGAACAGACTCTTCTTCAAGCCTCAGAAAAACCAACCGTGCCCATGCCTTGCAGTTGGACTCCAGAACTGAGACAAAATATTCTATTGTCTAAGTCACATAGCCTGTGGCTTTTTCTCTATAGTAGCCCTAGTAAACTAAACAGTTAGGTATATACTATGCAATTCCACAAGCACTAGCTGGACAAGGAGTTAGTTTTAGATCCTAAATGAAACACATATTTAAATACACATGGTCCCTGATTTCTAAGAGCTCACAGGTAGAGGGGTAAGCATAAGTGTGCACCTACACAAACACCAGTAATCCAGAAACTGGGGGATCATGTGAAGTGTTAAACAGTACTCTGACAAGGATCCTTTTGTCTCAAAGGGATGTAGGAAAATTTCACTGGATAGGTGGGTATGAATTAGAAATTGAAATGGTTGTCCAAATCTTGCAATTTCCTAAAAATCCATTGACATGTTTTAATGATTCACTCTTATATAAATAAAAACCTAATTCCTACTGGACCTCCAGTCAAAATGGTGACATAGGCAGACACAGCTCATCTCTTCAAATAACCATATAAAGTAACAGCTATAGAACAACCATCATTCAGAACTGTCAGAAATCAAGTTGAATGGAAATCTGACAACTATGGAATTAAAGAAACCATGTACATCCAGGGTGGTAGGAGAGGCACAGATGTGGAAAGGACTGGTGCCTTGCCCACGTGTCATGGATACAAATCCCAGAGGGATATCTAAGCAGCAAGGAGTCTCAGCCTCACACCAGGCCCCCAGCCAAGGGTCCCAGGGCCAGGAAGATAAGTTCCCATGACTTCTGGCAGCAAAACCCAGCAGGGATTGAGTTGGTGGAAGAAACTTCTGGAGCCCCAAGCAGTTCCTTTTAAAGAACCCACACATGGATTCACCTACTCAGCCTCACTCCCTCTGAGCTCTATCACTGGGGTAGCAGCTTGAAAGGTACCAGTGGTATACAGGGAGAAACTGAAGTGTCTGGCATCAAGGCAAGCAGAGGCCCTTGTCCCTTTTATAAAAGCCACAGAGCCAGCAAGCTGGTGCCATATCTGAGACCTCATCAACCTGGGTAACACTGTTTGACCTGCCTTGGAGATCCCCAGAGACTCTACCCCACCCAATTTATGGGCCCACCTGAGCTGCTTTTCCATATGAGTGACTAGTCTTGGCTCAACTTCCTAAATCCTCTCAAACAAGCACAGCTGGCCTCAGTGAGCCCCAGGCCTGGCACTAGCAGCAGCCAGCCTAGATTCAGAGCTTGGCTTTCCCTGGGAATCTCCAAGCCCAGCACAAGTAGAAGCAATCTCAGATTGCTTTATTGCTCAGGCAAGATGGGCAAAACACAGATCCGGGTTGATCTTGGCCAGCACCATCTGGGAAAACCCAGGGCAAGTGCACACAGCTGTCAAGTACATAATCACGATGGAGTACCACCACCCTGCACCTGCACAGCATATCCTCCACAGAGGGCGGAGATTGGTGGTAAATGGTCATAGTGAATCTTTGTGGCTCAGTGGCCTGGGTAAATCCCTCCCGTTGATCTGCCAACAGCAACCAAGGCTCAACTACAAGAGGAGGGTGTACTGAGCCCACACAAGGGTGTGCCTTGAGTACCCAGCTTGGGTGAAACGGGAGGCTGTGTCACTGGACCCTGCAGGACACCTACTATGTTAGGCCACACTACCAAGATATGGAGTCAAAGCAGCTCTACCTAATGCATAGAAACAAACACAGGGAAGCTGCCAAAATGAGGAGACAAAGAAACATGGTCCAAATGAAAGAACTAATCAAAACTCCAGAAAAAGAACTAGACAAAATGGAGATAAGCAATCTAATGCAGAGTTCAAAACACTGGTTATAAGGATGCTCAAGGAACTTAGTGAAGGTCTCAACAGCATAAAAAAGATTTAGTCAGGAACGAAGGATAAACTTATTAAAATAAAGAACAATTTGCAGGGAAACAACCATAGAGCAGATGAAGCCAAGAATCAAATCAATGATGTGGAACATAAGGAAGCAAAAAACAACCAATCAGAACAACAAGAAGAAAAAAGAATCCCCCCAAAATGAGCATAGTATAAGCAGCCTATGGGACAATGTTAAGTGTTTCAACACTTGTATCATAGCGGGGCCAGAAGGAGAAGAGAAAGAGCAAGAAATTGGAAATCTATTTGAAAAAATAATGAAAGAAAACTTTCTTATTTGGTGAAGGAAATAGACATGCAAGTCCAGGAAGCATAGAGTCCCAAACAAGATGGATGCAAAGAGGCCCACCCCAAGACACATCATAATTAAAATGCCAAAAGTTAACGGTAAAGAGAAAATCTTAAAAAGCAGCAAAAGAAGTTAGTTACCCACAGGGAATTCCCATAATACTGTCAGCTGATTTCTCAAAAGATATTTTGCAGGCTAGAAGGGATATTCAAGAAATATTCAAAATCATGAAAAGCAGGGGCCTACTGTGAAGACTGCTCTACCCAGCAAAGAAATCACTTAGAATTAAAGGGCAGATAAAGAACTTCCCAGACAAGAAAAAACTAAAGGAGTTCATATCACCAAACCATGATTATATGAAATGTTAAAGCGACTTATTTAAGAAAAAGAAGATCAAAACTATGAACAATAAAATGGCAAAAAATATATCAAGAATTAATCTAAAAAATAAAATAAGCAAACAAGAAGAACAGAAACAGAATCATGGATACAGAGAGCATTTTGCAGTTGGGAGGAGGGTGTGGAGGAATAGATGAAGAGGTGAGGGGATTAAGAAGTACAAATAGGTAATTATAGTATAGCCATGGGGATGTAAAGTGAAGTATAAGAAATGGAGTAGACAAAGAACTTATACGCATAAACCATGGACGTGAACAATGGGGAAAATTTCTTGTGGGAGTGGGGTTCCTTAGTGGAGGTGGGGCAGAGGGGGAAAAATCAGGACAACTGTAATAGCACAATCAATAAATTATAATTAAAAAATAAATCTTTTGCCCTGGATGGCGTGGCTGAGTGAATTGAGTGCTAGCCTGCAAACCAAAGGGTCACCAGTTCAATTTCCAGTCAGGGCACATGCCTGGGTTGCAGGCCAGGTTCCCATTTGAGGGCTCATGAGAAGCAACCACCCATTGATGTTTCTCTCCCTCTTTCTCCCTCCCTTCGCCTCTCTCTAAAAATAAATAATCTTAAAAAATATATATCTTTTAAACAAGAAAAACCCCAGTTCTTCAATAGTACTTAAAGTCAGGTTAGCTTTGTAATATTTTCCACTTCTCCATCTGCGTGCAGCAGCATTATTAAAAGAAATAATTGCTGACAATATATTTAATTTGATTAGCCCCAAGGAGCTAAAATTTGCTAATGTTTCAATTCTAGGTGGGCAACATGATTACCAGTATTTTTAAAGGCTGAATTTCATATGGTCTTATTCATTTTCATTGTACTGTGAATGAAAGCAAATCTTTGGAATTCAGAGTATTGTTCTGCCAAAGAAATAATTTATGTTGCCCAGAGCTGGAGATCTCAAAATAACATTTGCAATACATGCAACATGGAACACCTAAAACATTTTCTTCATTTTAATCCAACTCAAGCTTGTAATTTCTTGTCCCAAAGCATATCAGGATTGGCCAAAACTGGGCTTTGGTAAAGCCAGATGAAGCTCAAACTGTCCCATTGCTTTTAAGTCTAAAACACTAAGCCAGTTTTCTACATATTTTCTTGGCCCTTGTTATTCTTTTGAAGCCATTTTATTCCTGGTCTTTTCTTAGAACAGAAACAGTAGGCTTAATCCAGTGGATCTGTTACATTTTGAAATTGTGAGCTTCCTTTACTAAATTGTCTGATCACCTTGGTGATGTGACGTGCAGGAGGATTGTTCTATAAAATAAAGAATGTGCATGTGATGTGCACATACTACAAATTATTTGTGTTTTCTCAACTTCAAGTTTAATTGAGTACTCTTCACTTTTATTTGGTAAATGTGGCAACTCTAAATACAGCACAAGTGTTAAATTATACCCTGGGTGGAAAAAATTTAGTGTACATCACTTTGTGAATGCGAAGTGTGAACAGAGAGAAAGGGCAAGATGTAAGCTTTAGAACCATTCCAATATGCAGACTATTTCTGGCTCTACACTTGATGATGTGGCCCTGGGCAGTGTTTCTGAGCAGTCCCTCAGAGCTTCCTTTCTCACATCTGTAAAATGGGTATACACAACATTTGCCTTCCCCAGTCATTAGGATTGTGTCAGCACAGTGAAATGCAGTGCCAAGCCATACTGGAGACTGAGTCAACAGGAAAAACCAATAATATGGCTGGAAAGATGGTGACAAGATAGGTGGGAACGGAGTCCACTTCCCCTCAGCACCAGTGAAATACCTAGCTGATCTGAGGAACAGAGCGAACAGCCAATGGTATTCCAGCATATATGAAGATCGGAGACCAAAGATAGAGGACACTGAAAGATCTGACAGCAAGAAGAGTGCTTAAGGACAATAAGGTCCCTGGGACCTGCGAGGGGACCAGGGAGGCTGAAGCCCTGGCCCGGGCGCAGGGTCTGCTGCAGTATTCTTGGGAGAGACTCAGGCTGGGCTGTGTGAAAAACCAGATGCTTGTTTGGACCAGGGCGGCTTGAATAGGAAGAATTTCTCCAAAAGAAAAAGAGAAAATAGAGGCACTCACCAGCTAGTTAGAGAACTCTCTGCAGCAGCCGTGCCTCTGGCGCCCCTCCCACCTCAGCCCCTGGATTGTGAGTGCGGAAAAGCAGCCCCAGCGCTCACCTGAAGCCCAGCTGGCCTGCACCCAGATCAGCGGACTGGGGGCCCACAACTGAAACCCCAGCTGGCCGCCCACACCTGAAACCCCCACGGGGTGCCCACACCTGAAACCTCGGGTGGGTGCGCACTGGGAGCAGAGGCTAGCTGCCCCATGCACAGGCCCAAAGCCGCGTACCACCTGGCCGCGCGACCAAGATCCAAAGCGGTGGACCCCCAGCCACGCGACCCAGGCCCAAAGCGTGGATCGGCTGATCAACGGCCTGGCTGCCTGTGAGGGACCACACCTAAAAGCACCGGTTCTGAACAACTCCTACCTAGCCCCTGCGCACAGAGCCCTGCAGGGCCTACTGGCTGTCTAGGACCAAGGCAGAACACCCAGCAGAGGGGAGCTGCAGGGCTAGGGTAGACTGCGTTCCCCGGAAAGACTCGACCCAGTAGGGGGCTGAACTACCCATAGCAGCACCAAGACCCCTAGCATCTAAGACAGCAAAGAGCAAGAAGGGGGAGTGTGAATTGCCCCTAATTGATGCAACTCAAGGACAGCCAGCACAACTGGTGAACTAAAGGCCTAGTGGGGAGCAGAAGGACCCTGAGGAACTGGACTGGAGGCTGAACAACAGCAAAGAGTGTGGCTCAGGAGGGGAGAAAAGTGAAACCAATCCTTCCAACCACCCCCTCCTGTTTCACAGACAGGAAGACCAGCAGAAATAACCTGATCTGTTTAAAGCCAGCAGAAGACTTTCCCGCCCCCCTCCTTTCCTTCTGAATTCCTTCTTCCTTTCTGTCCTTCTTTCTTTTTTCTATTCCTTCTTCCTTCCATCCTTTACCTTTCTTATTCCTTCTTCCTGCCTTCTTTTATTTATTCTTTTGTTATAATTTTTGTTAAAATTCCTTCTTATCTTGCCTCCGATCTTTCTTTATTACCTCTTCCTTCCTTCCTTACCTTTTCTATTCCGTTTTTCCTTCCTTCCCTTCTCCTTCCCCCCTTTCTCTTTTTCCCACAGGTGAGACAATAAAACTTGCAGGGCTGAAAAGACCAGAGTTAGACCGTGTTAGACCCATAAATGTCAGCTCAAGACCAGTGAGCACAGGAGATTAAGGAGACGGCACCACTGAATCCCATTGGCATTCTACAATAGAAGTTCATACCATAAACCCAGGGAGTCAGAACAGATCAATTTAAGAAGCAGAGGCTAACAAGAAGAGTCTCACGAGCACTGGGAAGACAAAGAAACAATCCCCAAATGAAAGGAAAGGAGGAAGCCTCAGAAAGAATGCTAACTGAAAAAGAGGCAACTCAACTATCAGATACTGAGTTCAAAGCAATGGTTATCAGGAAGCTCACTGAGCTCACAGAGAACTACCAGAAACTACAGGGAAATTACAATGAACTCAGTGCAAACTATATCAACATGAAAAAGGAAATAGAAACTATCAACAAGGGCCAAGAGGAAATGAAGAATACAATTTCTGAATTGAAGAACACAATAGAAGGAATCAAAAGCAGACTTGATGAAGCAGAGGATTGGATCAGAGAGCTGGAGGACAAAGTAGAAAAAAGCACCCTCAAAGAGCAAGAAAAGGAAAAGAGGCTCAGAAAGAATGAAGAGGGATTAAGGGAAATACAGGACAACATGAAACGTAACAATATCCGTATAATAGGAATACCAGAAGGAGAAGAAGAAGGGCAAGGGATAGAAAACCTGTTTGAAGAAGTAATCTGATAAGAGAAAAAGTCACACAAATCCAGGAATCACAGAGAGTCCCAAGCAAGAGGAACCCAAAGAGGCCCACTGCAAGACACATCATCATTAAAATGGCAAATTTCCAAGACAAAGAGAGGATCTTAAAGGCAGCAAGGGAGAAAAAGGAAGTAACATACAAGGGAGCCCCAATAAGGTTAGCAACTGACTTCTCAATGGAAACGCTCCAAGCCAGAAGAGAATGGCAAAAAATATTCCAAGTAATGAGAACCAGAGGCCTGCAACCAAGGCTACTTTACCCAGCAAGGCTCTCAATCAAGATAGAAGGCCAAATAAAGAGTTTCCCAGACAAAAGAATTCTAAAAGAATACACTTCCACCAAACCAGCTCTGCAAGAGATGCTAAAGGGACTGCTTTAAGGAAAGGAAGGAAAAGAGAAAGAGAGAGGAACACAGGTAGGAAAAAATGGCAATGAATAACTACCTATCGATAATAACCTTAATTGTAAATGGATTAAATGCTCCAATCAAAAGACATAGAATAGCTGAATGGATGGGAAAACATGACCCACACATATGCTGCCTACAAGAGAACCATCTCAGGACAAAAGACCTACACAGACTGAAAGTGAAGGGCTGGAAACAAATTTTCCAAGCAAACAGACAGGAAAAAAAAAGCAGGGGTAGCAATACTCGTATCAGACAAAATAGACTTCCAAAGAAGGGCCATAAAGAGAAACCCAGAAGGTCGCTTCATAATACTCAAAGGAAGAATCCACCAAGAAGACATAAACATTGTAAATATATATGCACCCAACATAGGAGCACCCAAATACATAAAGAAAATCTTGGAGAACTTCAAAAAAGATATTGACAGCAACACAATTATACTAGGGGACTTTAACACCTCACTGTCAAAAATGGACAGGTCTTCCAAACAAAATATCAACCAAGATATTGTGTCACTTAACAATACCCTAGATGAAATGGACTTAACTGATATATATAGAGCTTTTCATCCCGAAGAAGCAAAATACACATTCTTTTCAAGTGTCCATGGAACTTTTTCAAAGATAGACCACATGATAGGACATAAAGCAAGCCTCAACAAATTCAAGAAAATTGAAATCATACCAAGCATTTTCTCTGACCACAAGGGACTGAAACTAGAAACCAACCCCAAAGGAAAAAACCCCAAACACTCAAAATCATGGAGTCTGAATAGCATGCTATTAAACAATGGATGGGTCAAGAACGAGATTAGGGAAGAAATCAAAAAGTTTCTGGAAACAAATGAAAATGAACTCACAACAACCCAAAACCTATGGGACACAGCAAAGGCAGTCCTGAGAGGGAAGTTCATAGCAATACAGGCCTACCTCAAAAAGATAGAAACATTTCAAACAAACAACCTAACCCTACGCCTACAAGAACTCGAGGAACAACAACAAAGACAGCCCAGAGCAAGCAGAAGGAAGGAAATAACCAAGATCAGAGCAGAGTTAAATGACATAGAGACTAAAAGCACAATTCAAAGGATCAATGAATCCAGGAGCTGGTTTTCTGAAAAGATAAATAAAATTGACAAGTCTCTAAGCAGGCTCATCAAGAAAACAAGAGAGAGGATTCAAATAAACACAATTAGAAATGAAAGAGGAGAGATTACAACTGATACCACAGAAATACAAAGGATTCTAAGAAATTACTACTAAGAACTGTATGCCAAGAAATTTGAAAACCTAGGTGAAATGGACACATTTCTAGAAAAATATAATGTTCCAAAATTGAATGAAGAAGAAGCAGAAAACCTGAATAGACCAATAACAGCAGACGAAATTGAAGCAGTCATCCAAAAACTTCCAACACACAAAAGCCCTGGACCAGATGGTTTCACAGGAGAATTCTCCAAAGCATTTAAGGAAGAGCTAACCCCTATCCTTCACAGACTATTCAAAAAAATCCAAACTGATGGAAGACTCCCAAACTCTTTTTATGAAGCCAGCATCATCCTAATCCCAAAACCAGATAAAGACAAAACGAAGAAAGAAAACTTCAGGCCAATATCGTTAATAAACACAGATGCTAAAATTCTCAAAATATTTGCAAACCGCATCCAGCAATACATTAAAAAGATCATACCCTATGACTAAGTGGGATTCATCCCAGGGATGCAAGGATGGTACAATATTCGCAAATCAATAAACATAATACATCACATCAACAGCAGCAAAGACAAAAATCACATGATCAAATCAATAGATGCGGAAAAAGCATTTGATAAGATACAGCACCCATTTCTGATAAAAACACTGTGCAAAGTGGGAATGAAGGGAGCATTCCTCAACATAATGAAGTCCATATATGAGAGACCTACAGCCAACATCATACTCAATGGACAAAAACTTAGAGCTTTCCCACTAAGATCAGGAATAACACAAGGATGCCCTCTCTCAGCACTCCTATTCAACATAGTATTGGAAGTCCTAGCCACAGCAATCAGACAAGAAAAAGAAATAAAAGGAATCCAAATTGGAAAGGAGGAAATGAAACTGTCACTGTTAGCAGATGACATGATAGTGTACATGGAAAATCCTATAGACTCCACCAAAAAACTACTCCATGTAATAAATGAATTTGGGAAAACAGCTGGATACAAAGTCAATACTCAAAAATCAAAGGCATTCCTGTATACCAACAATGAAAGTGCCGAAACAGAAATCAGGAAAAAAATCCCATTTGATAGAGCAACAAGAAAAATAAAGTACCTAGGAATAAACCTAACCAAGGAGGTAAAAGTCCTGTACTCAGAAAACTACACAAGACTGAAGAAAGAAATTAAGGAAGACACAAACAAATGGAAGCATAAACCATATTCATGGATTGGAAGAATTAACATCATCAAAGTGGCCATACTACGCAAAGCAATTTATAGATTCAGTGCAATCCCTATTAGAGTACCAATGACATATTTTACAGATATAGAACAAACATTTCAGATATTTATATGGAACCATAAATGACCCCGAATAGCTGCAGCAATTTTGAGAAAGAAGAAGAGAGCAGGAGGGATCCCAATACCTCATACCAAACTGTATTACAAGGCCACTGTAATCAAAACAGCCTGGTACTGGCATAAAAACAGGCACATAGACCAATGGAAGAGAACAGAGAGCCCAGAAATAAACTCAAGTCTTTACAGTCAATTAATATTTGACAAAGGAGGCAGGAGCATAAAATGGAGCAAAGACAGCCTCTTTAACAGATGGTGTTGGGAGATCTGGACAGCTACGTGCAAAAAAATGAAACTTGATCACCAACTTACGCCATACACAAAAACAAATTCAAGGTGGATAAAAGACTTAAATATAAGTCATAACACCATCAAAGTCCTAGAGGAAAACATTGGCAGGAAAACCTCAGACATTCCATGCAGCAACATCCTCACAGACATGTCCCCTAAAGCAAGGGACATAAAGGAAAGAATAAACAAATGGGACCTCATCAAAATAAAAAGCTTCTGCATGGCTAAAGAAAACAGCACCAAATTACAGAGAGAACCAACAGTATGGGAAAACATATTTGCCAATGATACCTCAGACAAGGGCCTGATCTCCAAAATATATAAGGAACTCACATGACTCCACTCCAGGAAGACAAACAACCCAATTCAAAAATGGACAAAGGACTTGAACAGACACTTCTCCAAGGAAGACATACAGAGGGCCCAGAGACATATGAAAAGAGTCTCAGCATCACTAGCCATCAGAGAGATGCAAATTAAAACCACAATGAGGTACCATCTCACACCAGTCAGAGTGGCCAACATAAACAAATCCACAAACAAATGTTGGAGAGGATGCGGAGAAAAGGGAACCCTAGTGCACTGTTGGTGGGAATGCAGACTGGTGAGGCCACTGTAGAAAACAGCATGGAATTTCCTCAGAAAACTCAAAATGGAACTGCCCTTTGACCCAGCAATTCCACTGCTGGGATTATACCCTAAGAACCCTGAAACACCAATCCAAAAGGACCTATGCACCCCAATGTTCATAGCAGCACAATTTACAATAGCCAAGTACTGGAAGCAACCTAAGTGCCCATCAGCAAATGAGTGGATCCAAAAACTATGGTATATTTACACAATGGAATTCTATGCAGCAGAGAAAGAAGGAGCTTATACCCTTTGCAACAGCTAAGATGGAACTGGAGAGCATTATGCTAAGTGAAATAAGCCAGACGGTGAGGGACAAATACCATATGATCTCACCTTTAACTGGAACATAATAAATAGAAGAAAAAGGGAAAGAAAATATAACCAGAGACATTGAAGTTAAGAGCAATCTAACAATAGCCAGGGGGGAGTGGGGAGGGGACAGTGAGGAGAGGGGATTACAGGAACTACTATAAAGGACACAAGGACAAAATTAAGGGGGATGGTGAAGGGGGGGGAGGGAGAGGGGTTCAGCTGGGGTGGGGTGGTGGGATGGGGAGAAAAGGCACACAACTGTAATTGAATAACAAAAAAATTAAATTAAAAACCAATAATATTAATCTAGTCATTACTTAAATATTTGATATTTTGTTCATGATTGATTTTCTTTGTGTTTTAATTTTTTAAGATTGCACTAAAACATTGTCAGCTAGGTTTCCTGATGCCCCCTTACATTTTGTACCTGAGTGAATAACTCACTCATTTCATCCCAATTCTAGCCCTGGTACTCAATGAGTGTCAAATATTAATACTATTTAAATGTTGTTAATATTTAATAATAATTAAATATTATGAATAAAAACTCTTATATCCCCCATTTTCACAGTGTCACCTTAGGAACAATAATGACAACACACATTTATAAGGGCTTACTGTGTCCCAGGCATTGTACTTACCTCAAGTGCGTAGTTTTATTGAATTTTATAATTCTGAGAGATTGTTACAATTGTTATTTCTGTTTATAGAAAAGTGATACATAAAAAAATTTAAACAAATTCCCCAAGAAGACACAGCTAATAAATCAAGATGTCGGCCATTAGAAATTAATTTTTTTTTCCTGCAGAGTTCTTGAAACATTTCAATTCAGAATCAGACCTCCTGCCTGCAATAACCCAAGTAGGCCTCTAGGCGACCTCATTGACCAATTTTATAAATACCAAAATTCCAGGCCATAGAAAATCACATTTGGGAAAGAATGGTTTTCTTAACATGTTCTTCCAGAAGACCTTCCACACATCTGTGCATGCGTACGGAATAAACTGGGTCTGACCTAGAAGGTTTCTGGTGTGAAGAAAGGCTCTGGATTGAGCAGGGCCAATATATCCTTGGGTGGGGAGGATGTGGCATGAATCTTCCTAATGCCAAGACAAAGACGGCCTCAAGCATCTACTATTGTACCACTTGATCGTGGGCAGAGGTCTGGCAAGTAAGGTTGGCAGGTGTCTTGTATCTATCTATCTATCTATCTATCTATCTATCTATATATATATATGGCACATTCTGTATTTATTGATTTTGTTTGGTGTCTCTTACTGATTTTTTTTTTCAGGATGCCCTAAATGTCCTATATTCAACTTTAAAAAAAGTACAAAAATTTTAATATTTCAGTTATTTTACAAATTTAACTGCACATCCTGTATTTTCATTTGCTGAATCTGGCCACCCTGCTGGCTGTCTTGCTTGCATTTTTAGGCATAGGAGGCAGGCAGCAGCCCTTGAGCCAGCAGCAGGGCCAAGTCCAGGATAAAGCAAGTGAGGCAACCAGGACGCCCATTTGAGGAGGCACTCACTCTCAGGCTCTTGCAAGTGCACCTTGCCCTAAGTCTCTGCCTTGCACGAGAGCTCTGGCTGAAGGGTCAGGAACACACCTTAAGTGGCTTGACTCCTTGGTGTAGCCTCCCTCCATTGTGGACCCCAGAGTGGCCAACTTCATACTTTACAAAATTTGTTTTATGCATTTGTGAATTGCATTTCAGACCTGGGTCCCTTCTAAATATGTAACTTAGACAAACTACCTCACCTCGCTGATCTTTCCTTTGGGATTAATGATTACAAATTTGCTCTAAGGGTTAAATAATTAAAAAATAATCCAAGTGCCCACGACATTGCCTGAGAAGTAATCAGCCCTTGACAATGATAAGCTATTTCAATAGTTTTTTGTTTCAGTGGCTAAACTGTGCAATCCTCAGAATCCCCACTTTCTAGATCTCATTTAATACTCAACATCACTTACCAGCTTTTTCCCAGGAAATAACATATTATGAAGCATGTGTTGGGGACTAGATGGTTTGCTGAGCTGTTCATGTGCATTATCTTGTTCGGTCCACAAAATACCTTTGTGTAACATATACTGGAGAGGAAACCAAGGCCCAGGGAGTTTAGAAAACTTAAGCTAGTTGGTGAGAAGGCTGGGGTTAATTCTGAGCCTGGCAGCCTTGTTTCCAGGTCAGCCTGACTTCAAAGCCCACACAGTTAACCACTGCTTTAAAAGGGTGGTGGCATCTGCCTAGACACCCACTATCAGCTCCCAGAACGGCTCCTTCCACGGTAATTGAAGGGCTTGGGGAATGCCCTTCCCAGTCTCGCCTGAGGGTATCCCTAATGAGAGCTTTCTCACTCTGGCTTCCCATTCTTTGATCTCTTTTCCTTATAGAGCCATTTTCAGAAGAAAATAACAATAAAAATTTTAAAAAAATAAATAAACAGTACCCCCCCCCCCCCAAAAAAAAAGAATGGTTTTCTGGGAAAAGTTTAGTGTTTGTGTTGGGAGGGGCCAGGAGTGGAAAGCTGCACTACTACTCTAATCTTGAATCAGGAGTCTTTTGAGAGCACATTCCTCAAATGCCTTTGCTCTTTTCCTCCACCCTTTTTGCAAAGGTAATTCAAGCCTGGTTGGCTGTTAACTGGCCCTCCATTAGGTATGTTTTCCAGCTATGCCCTGATCAGAAGTGTGTGAATTGTTGAATTTGCGGCCTGAAAATGCACAGAGCCCAGCGCCGAGCAGACTGTAGGTCGTCTTTTCCCTGGTTACTTTCACCATGCCAATCTAATTTCCCACCCACTCTGGGCCCTCCCTCCCTCCCTCTTCCTTCCTCCCCAGGATGACACTTTAGTTTGCTTCTTCCTGTCCCTTTTCATTTTCTTTGATTTCCATTTAAGAGGTGCTAGGTGAGCAACTACTTTTTATGATGTCATGGTTAATAAAAATCATGAGATTTGGAATCAGACAGACATGGGTTTGAATATTAGCTTTGCAATTTACTGCAAGGTTATGTAACTGAGGCCATGGCCTTTTGATCTTCTCTCTTTAGATGCTTTTCTGGGAAAAGGACCACCTCTGGTACCCAGTTGTAGGAAGAATTAAATGAAGTGATGTGCAATAGCAGAGTCCCATTGTTGGGATATGGGGAGCGCTCAACAATGGTGCCCACCTTTCTTATTCCCTGTATTTCTTTACTCCTGGCATAATCTTTTCTATTCTTATAGTTTCTAAAACTGGCTAAGCCTCTCCAAGCTTTAGAGCCTTGGTGAATGTCATAATGCCATTGTGCCATTCTCTTAGCCCTGAGAGAGCTTCATTTCCTTTTTGCTTAACTGGATCCTCTTACCTACCCTGAAGTCTGTGCTTAAGCATCACCACCCCAAGGGGCCCCATGTGTCCCACCAATCCAGGTGTTATCCACATCTCCTTTCTTCTCTCACCACTCTTGGTTTTCAAAGGACTAATGATCATTTTAAGTTATTTAAATTGTTCACTTTTGTTTCTCCCTCACTGGGCTGTCATCTTCAGGAAAGCATTCTATCCTCACTGCCTAGGAAGGACAGTGACTGACTGATACATAGTTGGTTCCAATTATCAGTTGGATATATGTTTTTTTAAAATGACATACAATCTTTCCCTCACTCTCAGAAAACAATTGTCTTCACTTCCCCTTCCCTCCTTCTGAAACTGAAAAATCTATGCTTCAAACACTGGAAGACAGCACACAGAGCTGGATCTAACAAACACCTTTTCCTATATAAGTCACCCAGGGTTTTTCAGTGGGGTCACATTGGGCCCAGCAACTATATGCTGTGGGGGGACATCCCATGCTGTGCAGTGTGGCTAATGTCCCTGGTTCCTAAATGCCGGTAATAACTCCTTCCAAATCACTGGGAGATTCCAAAACACAGCAACACATTTCCAAATACCCAGAGAGAGTGGTACAGCCTTAATGAAAATCACATACCTTTTTAATCTTGGGTAGTTCATGAGTGTTACAAGCACTCAAGAAGAGATAATTTTCTAAAACTCTGAAGTCAGGTCAACTTTCACCTGCTTCCGGTCTCAGCACACTGTTTTTTAATCAAGGCTTCTGATATTCAAAAGCAAAAAGAAATGGAGAAAATGTGTTTATATGTGTGTTAATGTTAAGAATCATGTAATTATTGCCAAAATTAATCTTGGTGCATGTTTCTTATTTTCTTTTGCAGGGAAGTCTCTTTCAATAAATCACCAAAGTTAGAAGAGGATGAAAGTGTTATAAGGTCTTTCTGGCAGTGAGTTCAGGTTATAATGGGAGATCGATCTTACATTCACACTTTCCAAAGGGAAACAAAATGTAAGCTTACAGGACATACATCTAATAGAACTGAATTCCGAGAGGACTGCTCAAGGCTTTGGGAAAAAAGCCTATAAACTTCATATTATCATACTGCCCTGAGCAATCAGAAATGGGGATGGATCAACAGATATTTTCAGTGCTGCTGATCAATATTTAGTTTATTATGGCTATCTGTTATTGTAACACATATATTTATTGGTGTGAGATTCTATTGATGAGAAAATAATTTAAGAAATGTTCTTCATCCCCTGATAAGCTCACAAAGCAGTAAATAATGTGGCCTAGCGGGCAGCCACCCAAGCCTAGGTAATATCTTAGATAATGGTTATCTTGACCTGGTTTGGACTGAGGCTTTGCACCTCTGTTAAACAGAAGCAAATTAGGCCCATTATCTTTAGAAAGTAATAAGCAAGGAAAGCTGAGTTTAGCATGTATTCACTCAAATTTTTATTAATATATTTTTTAAGATATTGTTTACTACCCTTACTGTAGAGAAATTGTTCATGGAGCAAGGCAGTTTAGAATTTGGAGTTTGAAAACTCAGGATCTATTTTCTGCTTTTCTCCTAATAGCTGTATAACTTCAGGCAAATTACTTGACCTTTCTAATTCTCAGATTCTTTATCTGTAAAATGAAGATAATAGCACTATATTCCTCACTGAGCTGTTGTGAGCAGTAAATGAACAAATAACTTGTAAAGCACTTCAGCACAGTGGTCTAGCACACACTGAATTATAATTAACAAATGCTAACTCACTTTTGCAGGACCTACTTTTCTTTTTTCCATTTCAGAGTTGCGAAGGATGGGGGTGGAGAGAAGGCAGAATGGTAGGAAAGACCTATGGGAATTCAGAGGAGAGATTTATACACTTTGAGCTGGAAGATGACTTAGTTTTTAGCTGGAAGATGACTTAGTTTTGCACCATCTTCTTTGCACCACAAGGTGGACTCATGTATGCGTTAAGATCTTTCTCTTTGGATACAGACTGCACCTACGTGCCCTGTGAGATAACAAGGGACAAGTGACTTGCCTTATTAACAAGTGTGGATAATAGCACATCCTATGATATAGCCCCAGGTCAGTGCTACTCAAAGGGTTGTCTCGCAGTTTTGTTACTGGAACTTGGGATAAGATAAGTATAGAATCTGAGGCCAGCATTTGAAACCTGACAGAGTAATTTTATGTCAAATGAATCTACTAATAAATAGAAGTATATATTTTTGTATGTTTAGTTCCCCTATCTAGCAATTTATTTTTTAAAAATAACTTTTTACCTTAGTAATTCACTTTTATTTTAAAAAACTATAGACCTGCAATGGTTGAAAACTTTAAGAATTGGTCTTTCACCACTGATAGTTTGAGAACCACTACTCTAGAAAATAAACCAAACTTTTTTACTGAAGAAAGTGATTATTCTAATTATTAAAGTTCTTAAAGACTGACATTTGAGGGGAAATTCATTAGTTTGAACATTTTTCCTAAGAACAGGCCAAACTACTAGTTTAAAACAATTCTGGAATTATTATTATGCATAATACTAAGTTTTTATAAATATTAGAAAGAATTTTGAAGAATTTACTTAAATATAGAAAAAATTAAGATACAAGGATGAAGCAATTTTTAAATCCACCTTGTAAAACATAACACAGACCTTTATGAGGTAAGATTGATATATATATATTCTGGAAAACCAAGATGGAGGCGTAGGTAGACACATTGCTCCTCCTCGCACAACCAAAAGAAGGACAACAGTTTAAAAATGAAAACAACCAGAACTGACAGAAGATCAAACCACAAGAAGTCCCACAAACAAGGAGATAAAAAAAGAAACATTCATCTAGACCGGTAGGAGGGGTGGAGATGGGCAGCCAGGGCAGATAGGACTCACCTTGCTGTGGCCAGACCCAGAGACTGGTGGATTGTGGAATGAAAGGGGCAGGCAGTGCGACAGCTAGCAGACCCCTGCGGCCCCACATTCACGCATAGATAAACCAGGAGGGCCGGACCCAGCGTGTTGGCGGAGAACGGGGCAGGCAGTGCGGTGGGTAGCAGACTCTGCGGCCCGCATTTGGGCATAGATAAACCGGGAGGAATGGAGGGGGAGTGAAACAGACTGTGCAACACAGGGCTCCAGCTCGGGGAAATAAAGCCTCCAACCTCTGATTGAAAACACCCGTGGGAGTTGAGGCGGCAGCAGGAGAAACTCCCAGCCTCATAGGAGGGATCATTGGAGAGACCCACAGGGGCCTAGAGCGTGCACAAGCCCATGCACATGGGAATCAGCACCAGAGGGGCCCAGTTTGATTGTGGGTAGCGGAGGGAGTGACTGAAATCCAGCAGAGATCAGAGCAAGTGGCATTGATCCCTATCGGACGTGTCCCCCACATACATCCTCACAATGTAGTGATGTGGGTTGCTCCGCCCGGGTGAACACCTAAGGCTCTGCCCGTTACTACGTAACAGGCTCACTGAGACAAGACAAAAAGAAAAGAAAAAAAAAGGCCCAAATGAAAGAACAGATCAAAGCTCCAGAAAAAATACAACTAAGCAACGAAGAGATAGCCAGCCTACCAGATGCACGGTTCAAAACACTAGTAATCAGGATGCTCAGAGAATTGGTTGAATATGGTTGCAAATTAGATGAAAAAATGGAGGCTTTGCTAAGTGAAATAAAGGAAAATGTACAGGGAACCAATAGTAATGGGAAGGAAACTGGGACTCAAATCAACAGTATGAACCAGAAGGAAGAAAGAAACATTCAACCAGAACAGAATAAATAAAGAAACAAGAATTCAAAAAAATCGGGAAAGGCTTAGGAATTCTGGGACAACTTTAAATGTTCCAACATCCAAATCATACGGATACCAGATGGAGAAGAGGAAGAGCAAGAAAATGAAAACTTATTTGAACAAATAATGAAGGAAAACTTCCCTAATCTGGCAAAGGAAATAGACTTCCAGGAAGTCCAGGAAGCTCAGAGAGTTCCAAAGAAGTTGGACCCAAGGAGGAACACACCAAGGCACATCATAATTACATTACTCAAGATTAAAGATAAGGGGAGAATCTTAAAAGCAGCCAGAGAAAAGGAGACAGTTACCTACCAAGGAGTGCCCATAAGACTGTCAGCTGATTTCTCAAAAGAAACCTTGCAGGCAAGAAGGGGCTGGAAAGAAGTATTCAAAGTCATGAAAGGCAAGGACTTACATCCAAGATTACTGTATCCAGCAAAGCTATCATTTAGAATGCAAGGGTAGATAAAGTGCTTCCCAGATAAGGTTAAGTTAAAGAAGTTCATCATTACCAAGCCCTTATTATATGAAATGTTAAAGGGATTTATCTAAGCAAAAGAAGATCAAAAATATGAATAAAATAACAACAAACTCACAGCTATTAACAACTGAACCTAAAAAAACAAAAACTAAGCAAATAACTAGAACAGGAACAGAATCACAGAAATGGAGATCACATGGAGGGTTATCAGCAGGGGAGTGGGATGGGGATAGAGGGCGGGAAAAGGTACATAGAATAAGTAGCATAAATGGTAGGTAGAAAATAGACAGGGGGAGGGTAAGAATAGTATAGGAAATGTAGAAGCCAAAGAAC
Organism: Desmodus rotundus; assembly: GCF_022682495.2. Taxonomy (NCBI): domain Eukaryota; kingdom Metazoa; phylum Chordata; class Mammalia; order Chiroptera; family Phyllostomidae; genus Desmodus; species Desmodus rotundus. Next base: position 73,750,769 of record NC_071394.1, on the reverse strand, counting down.
TCATATATATGACCCATGGACATGAACTAAAGGAGGGGAATGTGGGTGGGAGGACATGTGCAGGGTGAAGGGGAATAAGGGCGGGGGGAAATGGGACAACTGGAATAGCATAATCAATAAAATAGATTTAAACAAATAAAATAAGAAAGAAAAGAAAATTCATTCCCATGTGAGGTACTTGCTTGGAAATATTAAGATCTCCCTACATTTCATTTCCAATTCCTCTTCTCCCATTGCAGGATAAAAAGATGTCAGGTGGAATATTTTCCTGAATTTAAAAGACCTGTTTGCTAGTCAGCAAAACTAGGATGAATCACATGTTACAAAATAAACAAGAATTGCAAGATTTGAAAGCCTAAAAATTCACATCAGTCAGGCAATAAACTACTGTATTCCATCAATTTAAAGATGTTATTGTAAGACACAGCATTATTTTATGCATCACTAAGAAAGAAAAAATACTGCCAAGTCAACTAGAACATGCCATCAATCAAAAGATCACCCTGATTTCAGATACATAAACATAAAACACTTGTATCTTGAAAATAACTCATGGTAATACTATATAACTAAGAATCTGCAATCTTGTCCAATATGATTACTTGAAGTAGAGCACCTTAAACTGCTTTGTATGAACCGTGAACATAAATGGAGAAACACAGAAACATTTTCAGTAGCACACTTTTAGTTTATTGACCTATGTAAAAAAAATAGGCCTTAAAAAGTCAGAACAGTAAAAGAATATGCAAAAGGGCATTTCTGTTTCTAGAAGGCTACACAAATATGCAAAAGGAATAAATTATTATTTTTTTTGCATGTCCTTTTTTTGTTTCAAATTTTTTCCCTCAAACCTCATTTTTAATGATACAAATGACTAAGGACCAGTTTAACAAATCAACTTTATATATATATATATACATGCTTTGGAATACAGATAGGAAATGTTCCAAAACAGGTGTGTAGAAACTTCTCTAGTCACAATATAAACAAGAAACCTGTATAAAAGGGGGGAAGGAGCACCTTTTATGGAACTTTGAAGCAGAGGAAAGATTACAAAATGATGTAAATAACTGTTTAGAAAAAAACTCAACCATGAACTATAGCTAATTAGTTCTTCCACAGAAAGTATGAGGTAGTTTTAGCCTCATAATTAAATCTACTGCAGCTTGGAGGGTTTGTGTTTTTTTTCTTGTAACGGACTAATCTCGTGTTTGTCACTTGGTGACTTAGAACTACCTGTGGAATCCTGAGGATATGCTTACTTTTCCAATGGTCACCATTTTAAGGCACACAAATCATCTAAAATGATGTTGGTGTTTTTTCCTTGATTTTGTTTTGGGTTCTTTTCATAACACTTTAAAATACTTTTTCAAATTCTTGATTAGAAAACTTTCTATATCAAATTTGCCATTTCAAATGACAGCCAAGTTAGAGTTAACAGCCTGAATAACAACAGCTCATCATACCACTAGCATAGAAAGAAAAATGGAGCTCAATGATATTGTATCTCAGAAAATTCTCCAAGCAGATTTTGTCAATTATTCAGTGGGCTGCTTCATTTTCCCCTATCTGCTACCATAAAGTACGTTACAGGATGCTGTGGCAATAAGTCTTTCTAGAACCCATTTTATGGTGCTTATTAAAACCATCACTCTTTATAAAATCCTAAAAACATTTACACTCATTCAGAACTTTATGAAAATCCAGCTTCTCTTCAAGTAATTTTCCAATACTGTCTAAGTTGTTCATGTCCGTGTAGAAATAGCATCATTCTTTGTCAGCTCACAAATCCAAACTTTCTGACGGTGAGAAATGACTACAGAGTTCTGGCTTCCCTCCCTTCATCATTCTGAATTGTGCTCTGAAACTTCCCATCCTTTTTTTTCCTTGGAGATCCTCAAAGCACTTTTCACAGTTTTGAGATTTGCCTTCAACAACGTTTATTCCTTAAAAAGTGCTTGCTATTGACAAAGATTAAGTCCTCCCTTGGCAATGGTTCAATATGTGGTCTGACCTTTTGCTCTGTTAGGTTGGCGTCCAGACTTTGAAAGGCAGGTTGTCCTGCAGGGGCTTTGTGCAGCTTAGTGTGGGATTCACGTCTGGGGCAAGGTGAGTCCTCACTTCAACCTCTGATGTCTTTAGGTTTCTAAAGCCAAACAGCTTTCTGGGAAGACGAACACATTTTGCAAGGCACACTAGTGTGAGAAAGCAGTGCTTGGTCAAGAGGTCCCGCTGCAGTTCAGACTAATGTTCCGGGCTTTGAATCTTCATGCCAAAAGAGCCTCTGCTCACTACTCTCCAGGCTGTCTGGTTCCAACTGGTTTCCATCTGCACTGTCCAGTTGACTGGTCTCTGTGTATTGTCTATTAGAGGAAACCAGAAAGTTACTACCTGTGGTCATTTAGTTCCCAGAATACAAAAAAAAAAAAAATTACTACACTCAAAAGAAATTAGTAGAAAACCCTGTTAAGAAAATTATCCAAAACTTGGAAATAAGGCAATGGAGGACCGTAGTTGTTTCAATATCACCCCAGAGCACTGTCTAACAGGCCCATGCAGGAGTATTTGATTCTCTAACTTACATTTACCATTGCTTAGGACACAGATTATGTTAAGTTAGACATTAATTTAAGAGTTTTTTGTTTTTGGTTTTTGGTCTGGAAGAATACAAATAATTTTTGTGTAGTAAGAGAGATTATGGTTATAGTTATATTGCCCAATAGGACATAAACTGGTTTTGTATCTAATCTAGTAATCTTGCCCCAGCATTTTCTCTTTCAGTGTGTTGAATATATTCTCTCACATTCTCTTGGAACAGCTTTCCCATTCTGTCAGTTCTCTCATTAATGAGTTACTGTATTTTACCATGTATAACATGAGCTTTTTGCCACAATTTTTGAGGGAAATATAAGGATATGCATTATACATGGGTATAATGATTACATACTATGGGTATAACAATGGGTATAATAATCCCGTGTATAATGTGCACAAAAATGTGGGTGCACATTATACATGGCAAAAAATGGTAAATAAATCTTTGACACATGCCCATTTTCCATTTATGTGAGAGTCATATTTTTAACTTTTTAAAAGGTATTTTTGACAGCCACATTTTAAGCATTCTTCTAATTAAAGGAATATACCAGATGTTTTCCTCACAGACAAAGGAATATATTAAGAGGGCGGCAGGGGCCTCTTGGGACATATTTTAGATCCCTAGGGTTTATGGTTCAAGTATAAATTGGAAATAGCATCATATATAAAATCATAGACATATTTAGATGGTATATCCAAATGAGAACGTCCTATTACACAAAACATTCCAATAAGCAAAACCTCATTCTTGTAGTAGCAGGTTAGAAACGATTAGGTAGTTAGTAGATTTCCTTTTATCTTAAACTTTAATGCCTTTTAGTGAGGGTAATAAAAAGCCTTTGGAAGAAAAGCTTTGGAAATAACCACTATGTGAATCCAGGTATTTAGTGTTTTCATCTAATATAAAAACAAAGTCAGATTTCCATAACTTCACACATCAGTCAGAGCAAGCAGAACTCTTGCTATGCAAGAAGCAACACACAGGTTTGAGCGACTGTACTTACTACAGCTGGCTACACCTAGCAAAAGCGAATTTAAAACTGATCTCATTTCTGGAGACACAACCGCTCTCTGGGACAGAAGCCCTTCATTTTGTCTAGTGATAGGTAGGCTAAGATAAGGAAGAGGAAGGGAAATGGAAAACAGGGAGTGAAAGAAAAAAGTTATTTGAAAACACAATTTCTGGCAGTTGTGCCAAGACTTTGACTTATATTATATACTAGGTAGCACCAGAGACTTTAACATTTCTAATTTTGGAAAGTTTATATTGCTGACAATTACACCATATTATACTAAGAAAACAAATTTTGTTTAAAATTTGTAGCTTTCTGTAGTATTAAGACCTGGACACTTTGGGGAAAAAGATCTTTAAATAATATGCACTTCATTTATATTGATCTAATCACTGATCTATTGCTAAGCACTTCAAATCTTTCACTTGAGAAGATCTTAAGTGTTTTATTTATCTTGAAACCCAATATCTCTTATTTTAAAAATTATGTTTTTATCAATAATAACATGCAACTTTAGGGCAAAACTTCTAAAACTTTATGGATGATTGTTATTATACTTGCCTTGTTAATAGGTCAAGTTGAATTGATCAAACTGCATCATAATTAAAAGAAAATCCTAAATGGACAGATGAATGGAAATAAGCACTCCCACAACTCTGGCTGAGATGATAAACTAGAAAACTTTTCTGGAAAGCAAGAGCTTAAAAAATTATACTTTTTTTGTTTAATCCTTGAAGTCTACTAATTGGAATATATCCTACAAAAATAATCTGGAATTCAGACAAGTATTTTTTACAAAGATGTTATTAACAGCATCATTACTTACAATAAAAAAAGAATGAAAATCCAAAAACCATTCAAATTCAAAATCTGGGTGACTGTTAAAGTATGGTGTATTTATTAATGGAATATCATATTAGCCACATAAAATAGGTTTAAAGAGTTTTTAAAAATATGGGAACATGTTTATGTTATAATATTAAATAAAAAACTGGGATGTAGAATTTCATATATAATAAAAATATATAATTTATATAAAATATCATTATGACTGTGTTAAAAATGGATAGAGAAGAATGGGGGGAGGGTCAAAATGTTAATAGCTGCCATCTCTAGATGGTGGAATTATGGGTAAATTATTTTCTACTTATTTATCTTTATTATTTTCTTATTTTACACAGTGAGCTCATATTATGTGCATGTACACACACACAATAGGGAACTTTAAATAGTTCTAATTTCCTATACCTTGTGCCCCTCGGACATCAGACTACCCCATCAATCCATCTTAGGCTGGCTGAGATAGGTGTGTAAACTAACTAAAAACAGATGTTCCCTAAAACTATTTACCACTTCCTGAATGTAGTGAGTGTGGTGTTAAGGATACTATTGGAACTGTCTTATACACTGAATGTTTTATATCATTTCTGAGTCAAGAAAAAGGGAATGAAATGTATACAAACATGAAAACTATTTGCACATGTATTATACAAAATAAATAGAACTGAACTGAAAAAAATTCAGCACAAATTTGAGCCAAAATCCATTTGGTTCTTGCTCCTAACTCATTCTCAAGCTTCATTTATAGAAATGCAAGCTATGTCACATCCTCTGAAGTACATTTTCATCAACATTCTATTTTGAGTGCACCCTTTGTTGAGGTAAGACAATTGGACTAATATTTCAAGCCAATAAAAACTCCTGCTGAATATGGAGAGGAAAAATAAGGCTTTAGGGGCTGAATATGTCCAATTTGCTTGTAACTGAGTGCTTTAGAGAAACTAACCTCTCAAAAGGTTAAGAAGACCTTTATAATTAGAGTCTGTGTGAGTTGCCTATGCCCGAAGCATATGATTTAAAGAAAGCAAAATAAATTTTCTAAACCACTCCAGAAAATATTCTACTTCTTGCCACCATGGGTGTGGATTATATGCTGTGAGAAAGTGATAGGGAGAAATGACCTCCTCAAACTTAAGTTCTGTGTAATATGAAAAACTGAAAGATATGTAATTCAGACTTTGCAATCTTTTGAAAATCACATTTGAACAAACTGTTCTTATATGTTTCCTCTAAATGTTACAAAGAATTACTTTTTACAAATAGGACAGCTGGCTGTGTCAGTTGTTTCTTAATAAACACAGGGTGAGATACAAAAAGGCAGCAAATGTTTGAAATCCAGCCCACCAACTGTCCATGAGGAATCTTGGTATGAACAGCCTTTTTTCTGGAGCAGAGATATTTTTCCTGCAAGGTTCCAGAAGAGTCTAAATAGATAAATCAATTATACAGTTTTAAGTACTACAATTACCAATAAAAATAAAACCTTCAGACACAAAATTTAATGTACAGAACCCTAAGAACAGGGTCACATTTGAATGAACTAGATTTGAGGGGTCCACAAAGTTTCCTTAAAGGGCCAGATATGAGTGTATCTGGTTGGCCATACGGTCTCTGTCACAATTACTCTGCTCTTCCTTCTTAGTGCAAAAACAGCCATAGATAATATGAAATGAATGAGAATGGCTATTTTCCAATAAAACTTTATTTACAAAAAGCAGGTGACAGCTAGTTTTCACCCATAGGCTAGAGTTTGCCAACCCTTGAGCTAGATTATTCAGCATTCAGAAAATAAAATAGGATTCCTGGATTCTTTTGACCAGGAACAGGCTACTAGAATTTTTGAGCATTGCTTCCTTACCTGCCTGGAGAGGACAAAGGATTATAGATGTTGCCATAGCAGCTGGTGTAAGAAGGATGTGCCAGGGTCTCATATTCAGAAAACCCTACTGTTATCTGGGTCCTCCAGTTCCCAGAAGCATTTGTAGAAGACACTAGAAATAAAAATGGAAAAATAGACAAAATTAGTGGTAATATTTAAAGTGAAAAGTGTTTAGGCTATTTATATGTACCTTGTCATCAGCTATGTGCAAAATAGAGATTAAGAACCAGTATTTGCAATTAATAAAGTTCCTATTCCAGTTTGGTCACTTATTGGCCATGTGACCTTGGGCAAATAGCTTATCCTCTTTAAGTCTCAGTTTCTTCATCTAAAAAGTGGGGATAATAATATAAATATATTTTTACAGAGATAATATCAGGATTAAATAAGGTAATGTATGAGAATATTTAGCACTGTTCCTGGCACAGAGTAGACTCAATAAATGATAACTATTATAACGGGAAGGAGATTAATTAAAAGACATTCTATTAAAAACAAAAAACAAGCCAGAAAAAACCCCTGATAGATTGAGAGAATCCTCCCATTTGGCCTACATTGGCTGGTGCATAAGGCTTCCGTTGTCTAGGTAAGGTAATGACTGAGTTTCCTGAAGGCCGTTTGAGGAAGCATTCTGTAAGTTGAATTGTTGAAACTCGACTGTTCCTCAGCCAAAGGCAATATCAAACACTAGTAGAATCAAGGCATTTTTTTTCCTTTATTAAAAGGTGGAGAGGTGGTGAAGGTAACTAATATTGGAAGGATTTCAGGAAGAATAGATTTAGTTCTCCTGAGGGACTTGTCTGAAACAAGACAAGGATATAATCTGGGAGCAAAGCCCAGTGGATGACTCATCACTGGGCATTTGCTGTCCTCTCTCTAAAACCAGTCCTGTAGCACACCTAGGGTGCACAGGTGAACACAGTGCCATCTGGTCATCTAAGACTCAAATAACCATCACTACTCATGGGTCCTTCCAGCTGTCCTCCATTTCTGTTCCTGGCAGCTAACCCCCTCCTCTTCTCTCTCATATCCACAGAGCACTTGTGACCTGTATGGGACAAACACATTTCAAAACCCTGGATACCACCAGGTTTTGGCACAAAGATGTAACAGTCTCACTTTGAGCTTTAAGAATGTTTCACTGCTATCAGTCGGGGCTGTGAGGCTTGATGGTTAAGATGTCAGAGCTGGGATTGAATTCCCATTCCACTTACTAGCTTTGGGGCCTAGGCAGGCTCATTTATACTCTCTAAGCCAGAAATGCCTCACTGCACAACTAGGATAATAACAAACATAACAACACTTACCGCATAGAACGGTTGCATACATTAAATGGGGTAGTGCAGGTAAAGTGCTGAGTGTGCTGTGTGCACACGGTAAGATACTAATAAATGGAGGCTGTCATACTACTAAAACTGAGTCACTGAGGACCTTTATGTGGCTGGAAGGAAATACAAAACCCCTGACTAATTTGGCAAATAATCAGGAACTTATCTCTGAATGAGAATGAGGCATGCCTGTTATAATACATTTCAGTAGCTATAAAATATAGACAGGAACAAGGAAATTTTCAAAAGCCATTTTGGGAGCACTCTCATTCCATCTCTCTCATTCCTTAGAAAATGGTGCCTTTTGGTCTGTGGGGCCAAATCCTGCAGGTATCAGCAAGGCTCACGTGGGGTCCAAATCAGGACATGTTAACTCTTCTCACCTTTGCTGCAGAACTGAGCCAACTGCTAGGCATGTTGATGGTTCCGGGTTACGCCTGCTGCTCCCTGGCCTCGCTGTTTAAGGAGGAGTTACCCCCCACCCTGATGACCACACACAAACATCTCAGCCCTCTTTGCTTGGTTCTTTCTTTGTAGCACTCTGCCCAGGTTTGGTTTCTGTCAGTTTCTCATGAGATGCCTTGAACTTTAGGGGTGAGAAAGATATTCTCTACATTGGAGCCATAAGTAACAAGAAATAATTACAGGAGACTTCTCCTATGTTAGATGTGGTAATAGATGGGACAGTACTAGTAAAAGTCCAAAGTCCTGCACAAACAGAAGAGAACTCAAACCCAAACAGAAATCACCATGGAAATACCTCTGGTCAACAAGCTTCTGAAACTTTTAAAGGTACAGTTTTCACTGACTAATTATACCAGGATTTAGGAATCCTGTGCATGTCTTACTAAAGAGTCATACTTGAAGGAGGGTGCAAGACTCACACTCTCAGGTTTTCATGCTGTTCAAGAATTCATTCATTTCTTAGAAGCTTTAAAATTGCTTAATTTTCATACATTCCTCTGGCTGCTAACTAAAGTGGGAACTCATCAAGGCATGGGACTGTTTCTACATTATCCTGGATGTGCTTGTTGTTTACTAAATAAATTAAACCAGAGACTGACACTCTTAATATCCATTTCTCTACTTCAAGTATGTGGCACAGCTGGAGGGTATTCAGTAAGTTCATCTCAAGTGCTGGCAGAGTTAGGGGCCCACGTCAACGCACAAAAGGGACACTAATCAAAACTATCTTTGAAAATCTCTTAAATTGACTGTAAACTAGACTATATATGATTATTGAGTTGAATCAAGACATGCAAAATTCTTAAACAGTGTCAGAAACAGTACTTAATAATGCCAGCTTCTATTACAATTATGAAAAGCCGTATGCAGGCACCAGAGCATTCTAAACACACTGATCAAACTCCTGGTGGTGCACAGGGAAAGCTGTATAATTGTTTTCTTGGTACCTGAAAGGTTTGGTCTGTTCTTTTAATATATCAAACCTCAATGACCTGAACACATTTAAGAGATGTTACTGTCAATATAAGACCTAGAAAAGATAAGTCATGTGAAAGTTCCTCACATGGGCTGCATATGGAGCAAGCGCTCAATAAATGTTTGCTAGATTTCAATCTACAACTTGCTTCATCAGACCTGTGTAACAGCGTTCTTTGGAAAGCTGGAAGGAACCATTTTTAAGTCTGCAGTTTGGTCCACCCCACGGTACCACCCTCCTGACCTTGGGTACTGCTCTCCTGATCCTTGAGGGATATGGTTTTGGGCGGGAGGGGAACAGGGGTAAGTTAAATCCAGACATCAAGTGCCTCCTCAGTATTCTTACCTGAAGAGTAGGAAGATGCATGACTGCCTGGAGAACAGGGCACTTGCAGCCCGGCAAACCCCAGGCATCCCTGTGACCCCCTGTCCAAGTTAAAGCTGGTATGCGGGCTGTGCCCCTGCTCCTTTTGCCCAGAGGCCCGCTGGTACCAGCCACGCAGGTGCTCTGCAACTAATGCCCTATGGATGTTCTTGGTGATGTGCTCAGGTGCAGCAGCCTTCCTCGGCAGCCTGAGGGTTGCATATGGGTTATGAGGTACCTGGTTTGTCTCATCTTCATGGAAGGACCTGCTGTAGTCCTTCTGGCGGTCATATCCATAGTAGGCTGAGGAGCGGTAGGAAGGATTGACACTGTACTGTCCCTCAGTGTCATTCTCATAGACATAGCCACTACTGTAATAAAGGTCACACTCTGCATGTGGTGTGTACCCAGCGATGTAGTAGCTGGAAGAAGGCTGCTCATCGCTCTTTGCATAGATGCCATTCCTCAGACTATCCCTTTGGGCAAGGTTGGGCATGCTTCCCGAATTCGAAGTGGAAACATTCTGTTTCTTGGACCTTCTCCGGCCCCTGGCACGGGTGTCCAGGGTGTGGGCGCTGTGACAGGGGCCGCTCATGGGTGTCACACAGTAGTACTCAGCGCTGGACTGGCTGGTGCAGGAGGACCCATCATCCAGAACTTCAGTGCTGGTGCTCCTTTGGGATTTGCGGAGGGAGAAGAAGGGCCTGTCGTGGTCCATCTCTGACAGCAGGTGTGACTGGGACTCCAGGCTGCCACTCCGCTGGCGGCAGTGCTGAGAGGACTCTGGCCTGAAATAGAAGAAAGGCAAACTTGTCAAAGAGAAAGGAGGAAAGGGCAGCTGAAATAAGGAAAAAGAATGCCACACTGAAGAGCTTAATAGGACTTTTAAGGTTTCCAAAGCTGACCGCAAAACAGAACCCATTGGTTCATGGACAGTTCACTGCTATGGTCAACATGAGAAAGGAACCTCATTCTGTCAATTGCCTAATCCACATCCTTTCTTGGGAACCAGGAAGATAAACCGATGATGTAAACTTGCATCAACGTCTGAAAAAAAACAGTCTTTGATGGGTCCTGTCTTCCAGCAGGATAGGAAAGTACATGCACAGAGCCTGGACTTGTCTGGCGGAGTCTGGATGAGACTCGGTTCTGCCATTTCCCAGCTGTGTGTGCTTGGCCATGGTATTTAACCTCTCTGAGACTTGCTTCCTCCTCTATAAAGTCAGGACGAACGTATTAGGCTTGTTGTGGGGGCTAAGTAATATGGTGCATATAACATATTAGCACAGCCTTCAGTAAACACTTCAAAATGTCTCTATTGTCATATCTTCAAACTCACCATTACGTACATAACAAATGGTAACATCTCCTTGGAAAAATTAAGGTACAAAAAAATCCCATATCAACTTGAACATAATACATTTTCTTTGCTGACATAAGTGAAACTGTGAGTAGAAAATGTAGATTCACAAAATAGAGAACAGCTACCAAAGTCCCTTAAAATGATTGCAAATACAAGTGAAACACAGCCTTAAAGTAAAGATTAACAAAGCCCAAGTGACTAAACAAAGCGTTCTTACTCCAGGTGGCTGCTGCTGTAGGCATTTCGGGTGAGCACAGGGGTGGTGGGCATGCTTCGTCCTCCCTGGGGCCGCTTTTCCCCGGTTTTGTAAGGGCTGCTGTGTGTCGACAGCATTTCTCTGTGACAGTCGAAAGAATTCAGAAAACAATGAGTTCCCAATATCTCTGGCAAATGTGTCATAAACTGATGGAAAAGGTACACGGGAAGAAACTTGGAAAGCTGTCTTGTTGGTATGGGATCCTGGTAGGTACCAGATAAGTTTTAATAAAATTCATGTGGTCTGACTCTCTGAGTCATAAATATGAAGGAAAAAATTAAAAAGTTTTAAAAAAAGAATATATTGAATAGAATAGCTTGAAAGCAACTAGACCGGGGACGGAAAACCTTTTTTTCTGTAGTCTAATAGTAAATATTTTTGGCTTTGTGGGCCAGGTGATCTGTTTCAACTACTCAACTCTGCCCCTGAAGTGTGGAGGTAGTGCAGGAGATATGTTAGTGAATTAAACTTGAAATTCAAATTTCATAATTTTCACATCACAAAATATTATAGCTTTTGATTTTCCCCTCCAACTACCTAAAAATATAAAAACCATTGTTAGCTCATGAGCCATATAAAAATAGGTTAGCATGAATCTGGCCAGTGGGCCACAGTTTGCAGGCTCATGGTCTAGAAGGCAACATCCTTAAATCCTCTATTGAATGACTGTGATTAACTTTTTACTTATCACAAAAACATGTCAAGTTCATTGCAAAAAAGTTCAAAGATACAGATTAAAAAAATTTTTAATGTCCATAACCTGATACCTTAGATGTAGCCAGTTAATGATATTTTCAGATACTTTTCCAAAGCATATATACTTATGAACAACAAAAATGAGATCTTACTGTATATACTTTCAAAACCCACTTTAAAAATTTTAAATTATATCTAATGTTTCATGTTGCTTAATATTTGTTTACAATTTTATTTTAATGGCTATGTAACATTCCACTGTAAATATTTACTGTAATGTATTTACATAATACATTTGTGTTGCTTTCAACTTGACACTAATATAAACAACAGGAAAAATTCCTGTAAGCGAAATTACTGGGTCAAAGAGCAAACTCACTTAAAGCTATTGTGGATGTGGGCATAATAATTTTTAAGATAATGATTCTTTGTAATAATTCTTCCTTTTGCTAAAATAGCTTAGTTTTCCCTATATAATACGGGGGTGGGCAAAGGTTGGTTTACAGTAATTCATATTGAAAATAATGCAATAATCAATAAATAATAATATAAAAATAAACTCTGTGTTTTGTGTACTCACAACTATAAACCTACTTTTGCCCACCCTGCACACTTGTCCAGTGCTACCTAACAGGACTTCCTTCAGTGATAGAAATGAGCTGTATCTGTGCTGTCCTATAGTATAGACATTAGCCACATGGAGCTATTAGCACTTGAAATGGCTAGTATAACTGAGGAAATGAATTTTTCACTCTATTTGTTTTTAATTATGTTGGATAAAAGAGCTCTAGACACTTAAATCTCTCTGCTGTTCAAGGTGACAGTTCTTAAATGCCAATCCACAAACTAGAACTAGTATGATCTTTGACAAATCAGTTATATAACCAAGGTTGGTTTTACTTTCATGAGTGAAAAATTATTTAATCTAAATAATCTTTTATTTTGAAGCCAATTTCCATCTTCATGAGTTATGGTATAACATATTGCCTAAAATCAGATCACAGGTTTGGGAGTAGGCTACCTGGGTTCAAATCTTAACCCTGACATTTCCTAGTTGATGAACCCAACAAGTTATGCATGCTTTCTGGTCCTCTGTACTCAGCTGTAAATGACAGTGAGAGCAGCAGTACTATCAGAATTGTCGTGAGGATTAAATTCATTAATACACATTAAAGCATCGAGAACCAAGATGGCGGCGTAGGTAGACACACTGCACCTCCTCGCACAACCAGAACTGACAGAGAATCCAACGGCAAGGAAGTCCGACACCAAGGAAGTGAAAAATAAACATTCATCCAGACTGGTAGGAGGGGCAGAGACGGGCACGACGAACAGGGCAGGCAGTCCGACCACTAGCAGACCCTGCGGCCCCACATTCACGCAGATAAACCGGACAAATGGCCAGAGCGAAGCAGACCACACAACCCAGGGATCCAGTGCGGGGAAATAAAGCCTCAGACCTCTGATTGAAAGAGCCCGTGGGGGTTGGGGCAGCAGGAGAGACTCCCAGCCTCACAGGAGAGGTCGTTGGAGAGACCCACAGGGGCCTAGAGTGTGCACAAGCCCACCCACTCGGGAACCAGCACCAGAGGGGCCCAGTTTGATTGTGGGGAGCAGAGTGAAATACTGAAATCCGGTGGAGAGTGAAGCGGCGCCATTGCTCCCTATCGGCCCCTCCCCAACGTTTAGTGTCACAGCGCAGCAACCAGCGTTACCCCGCCCTGGTGAACACCTAAGGTTCTGCCCCTTAAAGTAACAGACACGCCAAGACAAAAAAAAAAAAAAATGGCCCAAATGACAGAACACTTCAAAGCTCCAGAAAAAATACAACTAAGCGAGGAAGAGATAGCCAACCTATCGGATGCACAGTTCAAAACACTGGTTATCAAGATGCTCACAGAATTGGTTGAATCTGTTCGAAAACCAGATGAAAAAATGAAGCCTATGCTAAGAGAAACAAAGGAAAACGTACAGGGAACCAATAGTGATGAGAAGGAAACTGGGACTCAAATCAACGGTGTGGACCAGAAGGAAGAAAGCAACATCCAACCAGAAAAGAATGAAGAAACAAGAATTTGGAAAAATGAGGAGAGGCTTAGGAACCTCCAGGACATCTTGAAACGTTCCAACATCCGAATTATAGGGGTGCCAGAAGGAGAAGAGGAAGAACAAAAAATTGAAAACTTATTTGAACAAATAATGAAGGAGAACTTCCCCAGTCTGGCAAAGGAAATAGACTTCCAGGAAGTCCAGGAAGCTCAGAGAGTCCCAAAGAAGCTGGACCCAAGGAGGACACACCAAGGCACATCATCAGTACATTACCCAAGATTAAACGCAAGGACCTACATTCAAGATTACTGTATCCAGCAAAGCTATCATTTAGAATGGAAGGCAAGATAAAGTGCTTCTCAGATAAGGTCAAGTTAAAGAAGTTCATCATCACCAAGCCTTATTATATGAAATGTTAAAGGGAGTTACCTAAGGAAAAGAAGATCAAAAATATGAACAGTAAAAATGACAGAAAACTCACAGTTATTAACGACCACACCTAAAACAAAAACAAGAGCCAACTAGGCAAACAACTAGAACAGGAAGGGAACCATAGAGATGGAGATCACATAGAGGGTTGTCAATAGGGGAGGGGGAGGGGGAGAGGGGGGGAAAGGTACAGAGAATAAGTAGCATAGATGATAGGTGGAAAATAGGGCGAGGGTAAGAATAGTGTAGGAAATGTAGAAGCCAAAGAACTTATAAGTATGACCCATGGACATGAACTATAGGGGGGGAATTTGGGAGGGAGGGGGCGGGCAGGATGGAGTGGGTGGGGGGAAATGGGACAACTGTAATAGCATAATCAATAAATATATTAAAAAATATATATATATACATTAAAGCACTCTGAGCAGTGTCTGAACAGCTTCTCACCTGGATTGCCGGGCATCTGCAAACTGTTCATTGATGGATGACTTTCTGAAATGGATTTGCTCAATACCGAGAGACTTGGGGGGAAGAATTCTCGGAGAATGAGGTACTGAACTTAATCGCTGCCCAACAAGGGTGAAGGTGTCATTGGCTACAAGAAGTAAATGAATGAATGAATGAATAAGTAGGTAAATAAATAAGTTAATAAAAACCATGCCAACAATCCCGAAAAAGAAACCAGAATACCCGGTGAACAAAGTGTTATTGCAATGATGATGTTTTCATAGACATGGAACTTTCAAAAATTTATTTTTGTATTTTATACACTACAAAAAAGAAGTTACTGAATAGTCTTGTGGGGTCCAATCCAACTTTTGCCAATTCAATAGGTGCTACTCTTGAGCAAAGAAATTACTTAGGTGGTATGGATGATACTATAGTTTTTCAAAAGTTATATTATAGGAAAACCCCAGTGCATACAGGGCCAAGAAGTTGCTCGATTTTACTTTTTAAAGTTCTTAGGCCTCTTTGGCTTACTAAAGTCTCATCCAGTCATTGAGAGTAATGAAACTGATTTATGCTGAGAGACTAGAAACATGTTATGTCTCCCACTAATATTTGTATTTTCAAAGAGGAATGGCAAGTATGACCAAACCTCAGCTCAAAGGAAGATTTCTGAAATGGTGGCATTTCATGTACCATAAAACGTGGGGGAAGATAAAGCAGTAGGGGTCAGAGGCTCCCCCCAGATTGCTTAGATCCCATCAGGTAGAGAGTCACTCCTCTTTTTAGGCACAAAGGATTACAAGGAAACACTGTATCATTTGATAAGAAACCCATTCCGTCATGAAATGTGAATAAACACAGGAAATCACAATATTGTACCTATGTAACTGACATAGTGACATGTAACCTAATTTTTAAAATGTGTATTTATTCCTAAAGAGAATAAACTAAACTCCCAGTTATTGAAATATAGTGATAATTATAATCTACGCTATAATTTCCTGGTGCAAAATATTAGACACCAAATATACAAAATGTCACCACTGGGAAAATCTGGGTGAAGGAGTCTATTATTTATGCAGATATATAATTACTTCAATAAAAAGTTTTTAAAAAATTTACAAAGTCTTCCAATTCCCAGAGTCATGCAATTTGTAAGGTATTTAATGCTAACCTGTGTAGAAGTACATTGTAACCCCCCTTTCTCAGCCTTTCTGCATAACTGTGAGTTGATTCTACTGTTCCCTGAAGAGTAACAAATAAGCTTTAGTTAACTAAAAAATTATCTTACTATTTCAGAATATGTAATATTTAAACCAAAAAAGGTGAGTTACTTACAATCATCACCAGTGGTAGTGTCGGACAAGGAGCTACTCTCTGAGGGGATTATGTCTTCTGTGAAAAACAATGAATGCTTTTAGTATAATTGTGCATTTATACACCTATTGTGAGTTCAATAAAGCAATTCCTAGTGGAGCACATCTTAGTTAGATAAATGTAACTACAGTACATTAGGAATAATTACTATAAGAAAGCAACAATTTACTACTGAAGATGTAAACATCTCACATATTGTACACACGTTATATTGGATTATTTCTTAAATGGAACAGGCTTCAAGGGAAATTTGGTTTTCAACTAGTTTTCAATCTAGCTTCTACATGGGATGAAAACTTTACCCTACACATTGACTGTTTACAACCCACAAACTGGGAAGAAAAATCTTGCCATTCATGTCATAAGTGCTAAGTGTTACATAATATATGAGGTCTGTCCAGAAGGTATCCAGCCACGCAATGTGAAAAATAGAGACATTTATTGAGGAAGAACAAGAAACATTATACACAGGACAATGACGCCTCAGTCCCCTTCAAAGTAGGCACATTGGGAACTCACATAGTTCCCCCGATTGCCATCAGCTGCCCCATATTTTCCTGAATCTCATCGACAGTCTGAAATCTCTTCCCTTTCAAAGGTGATTTTAGTTTTAGGAAAAGCCAGGAGTTGCAGGGCACCAAATCTGAGCTGTAGGGAGGTTGAGTTACCTGGGTGATTTGATATTTTGCCAAAAAACTCTGCACGAGACGTGATGTGTGAGTGGGAGAGTTGTTGTGATGAAGCGGCCGATCACTAGCTGCCCATAGCTGCAGCCTCCTGAATCACCCAAATAGTTTCCATAGAGGAATGTTCAAGCTTAAAACAAAATGTGATGCAGATTTGTTGCTCTACTTGCTCAGTCATTTTAAATGTGATGGCCACACAGTACACATGCTCACATTTCAAGGGCATCTACCGCCCCCACTGGCTAGTACAGCTAAGTCATCATTGTTCTCACATGTGCATTCCAGTTCACTCTCCTTAGCTGCCAGGTTACATGATGTCGCAAACCGTCTCATTATATTAACAATGGCTGGACTTTTCCCAGACAGACCTCATATACATACATGCTCATTTGAGAATCTATTGTTAGCATCGCTTATTTTTAGACACCTTTCCTGAAGAAAGGGGCCTTTTCTTAACAGAGTGTGGACTCTTTGTGGCACATAAACTTTTCAGTTAGACCAGGGTCGTTCAGCAGTGTTTGGCACTACTGACATTTTGGACTGGATGTTCTTGTTGAGGGGGAGCTGCCCTTTGCTTTGTGGAATCTCCAGCCTCCATCTCGTGGATGTCCACAGCACCCCACCCTCAGATTGACAATCAGAAATACCTCAGACATTGCCAAATGTTCCCTGGGGGGCCAAAATTGCTTCTGGTTGATAACTTCGAATTAGACAGACCTGGGTTCAAATCTTGGTAAATTACTTAATCTCTCTGAGTATTATTTGGCTCAGTTTTAAAGTGGGATAAGAACAAGATCTGGTGAATAGTGCTGAGGTGAACATTAAATGAAATAATGGATGTAAAGTCTAGCCCAACTCCTGGCAGAGGACAAATGGTCAATAAACACCAACTGTACTTACTATTTTTGTTACCTAGACACAGTGTTCTGGCAAAAGAACTCTGGTGGTTAGACATGCCCACAGTGCTCTCAGTTTTAGTTGGTCTGCTTTGGCAAACCACTCCTTATTTGGTGTCAAGTACTGGCAAGATTACAGACAAATATGAACCCCCAATGTGAGCTTCGAAGCCACTGTGAAGGGAATCTATCCCATCTAATGTCAAACATTAACCTCTATCGGAACCAGGCAGACTATCTCTTAATTGGACAAACAGTAGAGCCTGAAGGCAAGGTGCCAGTATAGTCAGCTGTCAGACACATTTAAAAAACATCTATCCAGTGTAAATACTCAACCACTGGCACCACCTGCTGCCTAAATAAATGCCAGTCACTGTCAAGAACAATGGAATCCTGCACAATCTGGGAATGAATGGGCCACAGCAAGTGGCTATAAAAGTTAAGTGCACTGCTAATCAGCCTTCTCTGTAAGTACAGAACATAACCACCACCAAGGCCAGCTGGATTTTGCATTCAGAGTCAAAGACATCCTAAATTCTTCAGCTGTAGTATCTGTGCATTCACTTTCCAAAAGTTTTATCTCTGCTTTTAATTTTTTTTAATCCTCACCTGAGGACATTTTGGAGGAAAGGAGAAAGAAACATCAGTGAGAGAGAGAGAGAGAGAGAGAGAGAGAGAGAGAGAGAGAGAGAGAGAGAGAGAGAGAAGCATTGATTGGTTCCCTCCTGTGCACCCTTGGACTGAGTGTCGCCTGCACCCGAGGACTGAACCCACAACCTAGGGATGTGCCCTGACTGGGAATCAAACCTGAAACCGTTTGGGATGGTCATGTTCGTTATGGGACAATGCTCCAACCAACTGAGCCACGCTGGCCAGGGTTTATCTCTCTTTTTAAAATCCTATGCCCTAAACCTGAATATGCTTTAAACTTAGTTACCATATTTTGTTAAATCTAATATACATGATTATTTTATGTCCCAGTGAAAAAAGAAAAATTTACCACCAATCATAACTATATAAGTCTAGTGTAAGAATTATCCCAACTTCACAGATGTTTAAAAAAGAAAAAGTCTGGGAATCAAAGAAATATATCATCAGATTTCAACCAATGATCAAGGCTAAAAACCATGCTAATAAATATGTAGGCCAATTGGACTTGAAGTCTACATAAATGAGATTTTTTTAGTTTACTTTTTTTTCTGAACATGAAAGTTTTACATACATAATGTTGAGAATTTTGAAAGTACAAATGAGTGTTAAGAAGAAAGTTAGGTCACCTGAAATCCCACAGATATTACTATTTTAAAGTATTTCCCAACAAGTCTTTGTGTGGGCATATTTATATAATGTTGGGAACATGTTGTGGTTACAATTTTGTATCCTACCTTTTTGCTTTTTATGTTATATCATGCACACCTGCCTGTATCTTTAAGTAGCCTCCATAGAATTACATGACAGTAATTGTAAGAACCCTTTTCCAGCCACATCAAGTTGAATAGGTCCTTAAAAACTATGGTCTGCATTAAAAACCTTTGCAAAACTACTGGGTAGGACCCAACTCTCTTAATACTCTGTGTTGTCAAATGTATTTCTTGCAATGACATCAGGCCAGTTAAAGGTGAATCTGTCTTATTATGAATGAGTATTGTCGTGAAAGCCCTTTCATCCTGAAAATTAAAGCAATGAAGTAGGATAGCATTATTACAATAGTGAGAATGTCACCAAAAACCAAGTTTACATACTTATAAGACTGACATTTCAAACCATTTTTATCTCAAGAAAGTTACTTTTAATCCTGTTCTTTCTTTTATGTCTCACCAAATGAAGTGTTCTGGAAATGCTATATATACCATCAAGAGTCTTGACTATGGGACTCAGAAAAACTTTGTTACTAACCTGGTAACATTACTGTCCCCTTCTGGCTAGGTTTCTTTCCACATCTAATTCGGTATTCATTTATTGCATTTTCAATCTCCTGAAGCTTTTTCATTGCATCTGTGTATTCTTGCTTTCGCTTTTTTTTCACAGTTTTACAAAGGTCTGGCTCATTGGCAAGTTTCTTTGCAGCTTCGACCAGCTTTTGCTGTATCAGGAAATTGCTCTCCAGTTCTTGCAAAGCAGGATCCTGCATTTATACAACGATGCTGTTTTATTTCTATGGTTACATACAATCACTCTCACACTCACTGGGCAAAAAATCAAACTTGTTGTGCATTCTCAAATCAGATACTCTTTGGGAACAAAATCATCCTAAGTTTTACTACATGGTAATCCTCAAACATTTTCCTAAAAGACAAGACCTCCCTCATCCATTTACATAAACTTCTCATCCTCTTTCCTTTTCAAAAGGAATGGCCTTTCATTCATTCAATTGGGTGAAGATCATATTTTTCAAGAAGGGATTCTTCACCCAAGATTCATAGATGCAGAATGTTGTATTCACATGCATAGCTTTAGAGACAGATAAATTTGGGTTTGAGTCTTCCTTCTGGTGGTTCCTGGCTGCAAGACCCTGGACATACTGCTTAATTTTTTAATGATTCAGTTTTTTTTTCCATTTGTAAAATAGCGATAACATGTATTTTACATAAGTAAATGTGCTTTTCTTAGTTCAGAGCTGGATATACAGTGAGTGCTCAATAAATAGCAAACCTCACTCTTACTGATGGCAATTGCTTTCATTTCAGGAAGGCTAAATTTCTATAAGAAACAGGAGTAAGGTGACACTGATAACATGCAATGAGAAAGGACATTCTATATTGGCTAACAAATCTTTTGACTTTATTGTACTCACGTGCTGTACATGTTTTATCTCACTGAATACTCCTTGCATCCTCAGAGGGAAAAACAATCATTGCACCCCCTTTTTATATATAAGGAAACTGAGACCTGAGAATTATGACTTTGAAGAGGGAAAAGTATTTGCCATAAGTTGCTGCTTAGTTTTAAGTAGAAGAATATATGTTAGAGTTCTTAATCCTTGTTTCTCAGTTTATAAACATTTGGGATTTGTTGAATATTCTCTCTGCTTGGAAGAGTAACTAGTGAGAAATAACAATTTCAACTGAACTGTGCATAAAAGAAAGAATTCAATTGGTCTACATCATCACGTTCAACTGGTTAAATAACAATGCACAGCAGTGACTCAAAAACCAAAGGAACAAGTCAACAGACAGCTTTTCTGTCTCACTGTTAATGGAAATGCTGGGAGCTGGTATTCATACCTCTTCACTGGGCAGCAAGTTGTCATCTAATTTGAATGTGGTACCTACACGCCTTCTGACCTGAGGAGGTTTCTCACCTATGTTCAGTGGGTATTCCTTCGGCATTTTGCCTGTGAGCTCCTGTAGAACAAAATGGAATTGAGAAGGGATGACAAATACTGGCTGGAGTTGTCAGACACAATTTGAGGAGCACCCCCCGCACCCGCCACAAATCAGAAGATACTCACAGCCTCCCGCAAACAGATCTTTTTAAGCTCCTCAACTTTTGCCAGGAGTTTTTCTTGCAACAGCTTTTCCTTCTTCTTGAGTTCAAGGATTTTCTCTCTCTTTTGTTCCTCACTACCTTCTGAGTCTTGAGAACCTGGAAAATTGAAAAGGGGGGTCAGGGAAGGTTTAAACATGGAATGTTTCCTTCCTTTTCAAAGGACAAAGGATTTTTAAGCCAAACCTCCTATTAAATGGTAGTTTTTTTCTGGTTTTCCTTATTTCTGAACATAATAAAAGGAAACTAGAGAACATTTTCTCATGCTTCTGGGCATCAAACATACCCTGGTAATAAAATGTGCCTGAGCATTTTGGCTCAGTCATTTTAGAAACAATAATAAAATGCTTAATGTTTTAGACCCACCCAAGGAAAAAAAAATTTTCTGAGCAGGTGAGAAGGTTAGATGTTCCTTGAGGGACTGGTTTAGAATGTTCTTTCAGAAAGCAAGCAAGCAGGGCAAAGGAATGTTCTGTGCTTCAGTTTCATACGTTGACCATGGGATTTCAATGGGAATATTCATTTTAGTGAAGTTATAGTACTTAGTGATTAAGGATTCCAGAATTCTGCATTGGAAGGGCTTGGGGAATCCGTCACTGTGGAGGTTGGGTGGGGTGGGTGTTCAAAGCTTTTAGTCACATTTAACTTTATATTAAATGGAGAATTAGAGAACTGTCTGTATCAAAAACTAAGTATTGGGGTAAATAAGAAGCTGATGGAATTTCTAAGCCACACCTAGGCACTCACTATCTTTGTACATATTGTTACTTATGCAACCTATTTATAATTTAACTTTATGCTTTTTGAAATTAGTTTAAAAATTTTATTTGAAACTGCCACATAGTGTAATTTTAATATGCTTATTTATTCCCAAAATAATGGGTTAAAATATACACTTAAAATTGGTTTAAAACAACAAAAAAAAACATGAAATAAAGTAAATATTGCTTCTACTTTCCTTAATACCAGAAGTTACCTGAGGAAATTAAGCTGCCATTGCTGGCCATAATGAACTGGCTTTTTGCCTCTAGAGCGACCAGTTTGGAGGTCCTTGGTGTTCCAGTCTCTGTCAAATCCATCGCGATATCGTCTAAACTTCTGGCTGAAGGAATTTTTGCCTAGAAGATATACTACACTGTAATGGAATTCACTTAATTAAACCTATTTCAAATTAATATGATGAGTAAGTTACTATAGAATAAAAATGTCAACATGGAGGACAATTTAAAATTTTTATACATATGCCAGAAGACACTCTTCAGAAAAAAAAGATACTGAGGCTTTGTAGCTAAAATATATTAATAATGATGCACAATCCTTTCTTATGGTATAGTTTAATCATTTGCTTTAAAATGTCACCAGGGTATACCTACATGTATGCTGAAAAGTTGGCAAATTGTACAACTTTAGAATCAGGTTTTATGAGTATATTGCTCATTTTTTCAATATAAGAAAAATTAAAACAGTTGGTAGTAAAGAAAACTAAGAACAAAAACCCATGTGCTTGCATCTTTTCTGAGAATGCTTATGTTTTGAACACAAAACAAATGAGTTTCTGATAGTTAGAACCTCTTCTAGTCACTTACTTTGCTTTGCTTCCGATCCAGGTAAAACTGATGCTGACTAATTGCCATTACCCAGATGGACTTGATGAGAGAAGAGTTTGCATACCAGGTTTGCACAAAGAGGCCACTTTGCCCAAAGGTTCTTTTTGACACCGAAATCCTGAAAGATTAAGAAAAGCATTCAAATTATTTGCCTCTGGCCCCAGAACAGCACAAAATATATCCAGTGAATAAGGTAGCAGAGCATCTTAACTGTTTTCCGCTGCCACACTCTCATGCTGACAGGGCTCTGATCTTCTCCTTTTATGACAAAGCCAATCGCACCTAGGTAACATCTCTCTGTGACACCAGCACATTACATACACCCTCTCAAAAGCAGACAAGGAATAGTCAAATTAGATTGTACTAAAACACTTGGTTAAAACCCTCACAAGCAGTCTGGAATAAATGCGATAATATTTTAGAGGTGCAGACCTATGGGATCAGTACCTTCCTCAAGGTGAAGAAGCATCTTGGATCTAGATAGACTTGTCTGGCTCAGACATTATTAGAGGATGAACACAATAATATTGCCTGAAAGTATGCAAGTCCAAACCTGGTCCAGAGTGCTGCTTATGCACAAACCAGGTATAAAGGAGGACAGGGTGAAAGAGAGAAGGATGAGGGAAAGGAGGGAGAAAGGGACCGACATTCTTTGTAGGAATTTAGGTCCTCTTTTTTTTTTTTAGAATTGTGCCCCTTATTTATTCCCCCTAACCTCCTGGGGGGGGGGGTGGGGAGGAACGCTGCATGAATTTGCGTGTCACCCTTGCACAGGGGCCACGCTAATCTTCTGTGTATCGTCCAATTTTATTATATGTGCTGCTGGAGCGAGCACTCTTTGTAGGAATTTAGGTCATCTTTTTGTTAAGGGATGTTTCCCCCATCCCTATTTACCTCCAAACACCCACAAATGTATCTGAAAAGCAACCACTGAGGACTGATAAAGAATTGCTCTGAAGAGTTTGGAGAAACCAAAATCCTGACTTTAATGTTGATAACTTGGCAGCTATTTTTTGAAGTGATCAGGAATACCACATTTTAAAATGGGCAAAGAATCTGAATAAACATTTCCACAACGATATACAAATGGCCAATGAGCACATGAAAAGATGCTCAGCCATCATCAGTCATGAAGAAAATGCAAATCCAAACTAGAATGAGCTATTTCACACCACCGGGATGACTATTAAAAAAACAACTCAACTGAAAATAACAAGTGTTAGGAAAATGGACCCATACACATTACTGGTGTGAATGGAGAATGGTGTAGCCATTTTGGTAAACCTTCTGGCCATTCCTCCAAAGATTAAAGAAAGAGCCCTTCACCCAGCAGTTCTGCTCCCGGGTATTTGCCCAAGAGAAATGAACACATGTCCATGCAACAACTGCACATGAATGTTCATAGCATTATTCACAAAGCCACCAGGACCATACAGATTAAAAACTGTGATCCTCACCTCCGTGGGTCATGAACTTCAACAGCAAATTTTTTCTCACGGAAATATAAGTTCTCCAGCTGTTTCCATTGGAATAGCTAATAAATTAAGAAAACACAAAAACCACACAGCTTTAATTTATGTTGTTTTACAAAATCTAGGAATCAGTTTAACAATCACATAATCAAGAAGGGACACTAAGATTAAGCACAAACCAGTGATGCAGTCTCTTTACAAACCAACTATAAACTGAAACCATTTCATTCCTCTCTTCTGTCAGTAATCTTTACCAACAACTCTTTGAACAATAAAATTAGGCAACTGTGGGGAATAGGCATACTAGTTTTCCTGTGACTCAACCAAATAAAAGAGTTAGCAAGGAAATCCACGTAGATTCCAGTAAGCACATGCCTACTGATCAAAGACGTTGATAGCATATTTAAAAGGAAAGATATTCAAAGAGATGTTTCAATAAGACCACAGATTAAATTTCAAAAGAAAGCAAAGTGAAAGTAAACCGGAACCCCAAGCAGGGGTGATTCTCCGTGACACCAGTTTTCTTGCCTACAAATGTTCCCCTAAATGGAACGGAAACCAGGAACTGGAGGCAGGGGTGGGGTAGGGTGAATGAACGCATGAGCTAGCTGCCCTTTTGGTTTCTGAGCTGAAGCCTTCAGTTTTTTAAATGGAACCCACTTCTATATTCCCACTGCTGATATTCTGATGCTGTGCTCAGTGTTTTTTGCCAGTTTATTGGGAGACAACAGACTTTACTAGCACTGTGATTTTGAAAACCACATAATTTGTAAAAAAGCAGCTTCACAGAACTGAGTGTACCGTGCTGTATTTTCTGGCCCCTTGTTAGACCTTGTGCTAGCCTGAGCCTCATCTTGTCTCAGCTTGGATGTCACAGAATTCTTCTACTCCACTTCTAGTCTTGATTATTAGGGAAAGAATAGCAACAGTGATTTCGTTCTATTATTAGATTTTGGCTGGATTTTAAAAATTATGTTCAAAGATTCTTCAAAGAGCATTTTCATTATCTAAATAACTTCTCTGCAATGCGCTATCAGTAAAACCATTTCCTGAAGTACAGGAACCAAAGTATTTCACAAACATGTAACCCTCATGTAAGGGCACACCATGAGTTTGAGGGTCCTGTGCCTACGCAGTCAGGAGACAAGTGTTCAGACTAGACCTGAACTCCTAGAGTGAAACACACCAGCCCACACTAGGACACATGCAGTCATCAGCAACTACAACACTCACCCGGGTTCAAAGAGTTATTAGTGAAAGCTTAAAGCTACATACCAATTTCTTAAAATGTCCGTAGACTTGAGGCTTTCGTTTCTTTTAATCCAGAGGTTCCAAAAATGGGACAGAAATGTGAAGGAAAACCCTAAGGTTCTTTCTACCTCCCCCTTCCAAACAGCCAGCACACAGTGAGCTCTGAACTGAGTTTCATAAGACACTTAGGTGTAACTCAGTTTCACAAAGTGAGCCTCCCACAGCTGACATCAGCAACTCTTATCAGGGGACGCCTCCCCAGTTCCACTCCTTCTTCCGAGACCGGTGGAAGGGCAAAGATCTCACCAGCAGATTTTCCTAGAAGAGAGACTCATTTTTTAAATGGGGTACAGTGTGGATTCAGATGGTCCTCCTGGGAAGTAGGCTGCTCTCCATGCAGGTACAGATTTCACCCGAGTTGCTCGGGGAGCCATTTCTACGGAGTTACTCACCCTGGGCAGGAACAGGTTCTACAGGAAGAGCCACAACGCAGCTCAGCTGTGTTTTCCTTTGCGTCCATTCCCACGCACATAAAAACCTGGGCCGGACTTGAAACACGATCTCTGAAAGCCACCCCCTCCCCCCAGCACTTAAAAACTGAAATCCAAGCACTTTACCCTCCATTCAGCCAGTCCCTGCTTTGAGAGCAAACGTGCCTCCTGCAAGCAAAACCCTACTTAAAAGGTGAGGGGCTTCAGCTTATTTAAAGAATTTGAAATAATTGGATGGCAACTGGGTTTGCAAAAGAAGTCCCGGGGACGAGGTTTTACGTCTGAAAGGCAAAGACATTTCCCTATCTGAAATCGTAAAAGTTTATGCAAAATGTGATTTCATATATGTGCCTGTAATAGTGAATTGGAATTGCCATGGGGGGGGGATGGTAGAATGTATGTACAAGGAGCAAGTGGTACAGAAAACTTCATTACCAGTAATGTTTTATTTCTTTTATTAATAAAAATAAGATGAAGTAAATATGACAAAATATTAGTAATTGTCAATTTAAATGGTTATGTAGGTGGTGTCATTTTCTTGGTACATCTGTATTTTTTAAAAAATTAAAAGAAATGACAATTTCTCAAATTAAAATGATATGCTTACATCAAGTGAACATAGATCGTCTATTTTATACAATAGTGTGATATCCACCTCCTAACCATTTAAGAGGCCTCTATTTTAGACACTTATCATCATTGTGATTCTTATCAATGTTTGAGGTTGCTAGGAAAATACTTGTAATTGTGGGGGCACTAGATTCAGCTAGCAGCTGGAAATAGGCTAGTTTTTCTCTTGAAATTCCTGAAATTATTCTTCTATTAAGCTTTTATATTGTTTTTGTGTTCCTGACCTCAGAAAGGCAGGATGAGACTGAAAATGGCAATGGAGCTGGTGTGAACTATTCTACTGAAAGACCGAAAGACTGCCCATGCTAGGGGGCCTTGCACACAGCAGGCAACTGACTAATTCCATTCCCTTCCTTTTTGCTAGTGTTTTCCTTGAAGTATAAATAAGAGTCCCCTCCATGCTCCCGTCAAAATCATGCAGAGATTTCAGAGCAATGGAAGGAGAAGGGGAAACTGGTCAAAGAATTATTCACCAGGCTGACCTGATTTGTTGGGGCCTCTACATTGGAGAAATAGTCTGTAATGGAATAAGGAATATTCTAAATCACCTGAAATATGAGGGGGGGCCTTAAAGAGGTCAAAGCTCAAAGGTAGAAGGAGGCAAATTTTCTATTATTTCAAGAATAACTGGTGCCCATATAGGGTAGGATTATTACCAGGCATAATGTCGTAAGGGTAGGACATGACTATTATAAAAATTATTTATGCATGTATATATATACAAATGCATTTATAATTTTCATATTAAAATTGAAAACAATGTTTTGTCCAAGCCCAAATTACCATTTTTGGAGATTTAAATGAGCTTTATTTGCCTTGCAACACAAAGTTAAGAGTATGAAATGGGACTGTTTTCTGAAGTGATCATTAAATAAGCATTATAACAATTAATTATTAGTATTTACTCTTGTTTATGTGACAGCCACTAGAGGTATAAGTTAGAAATTATACAATTTTTAGAATCCATGGTGAAAATACTTATGTGGTAAAAATAAAACTATAAATTAGGTCTCCAGATTTCTTCCTACCTTATATGAATCTAGAATAACCAGTTGTGCCCTTCAGCATCAAAAGAAGGAAGTAGATAACAACAGATGAAATAATAGCTGGGATTGATTTTGAGACCACAAAATAAATAAGTAAATAAATAAGTAAAATAGAAAAAGTGAAAGAGAAGCAATATGAACAATGTTATTAACAAAGAGATAATCAAAAGCTACAAAAGAAAGAAAATATATCCTAAGGTCAGTAATCATTCTGTCTTAAAAAAGTAAGTGTCACCGGGGCTGGTGTGGCTCAGTGTATTGAGCACCAGTCTGTGAACTGAAGGGTCAGTGGTTTGATTCCCTGTCAGGGCACATGCCTGGGTTGAGGTCCAGGTCCCCAGTTGGTGGCATGCAGGAGGCAACTGGTCAATGTTTCTCTCACACATCAATGTGTTTCTCCATCTCTTTCTCTCTCCCTTCCCCTCTCTCTAAAAAATAAATAAATAGCCCTGGTTGGTGTGGCTCAGTGGATTGAGCGCTGACCTGTGAACCAAAGGGTTGCCGGTTTGAATCCCAGTCAGGGCACATGCCTGGGTTGTAGACCGGGTCCCCAGTTGTGAGTATATGAGAGACAACCACACATTGTTTGTCTCCCTCTCTTCCCTTCTGTCTAAAAATAAATAAATAAAATCTTTAAAATAAGTAAGTAAATAAATAAATAAAATCTTTTTAAAAAGTGTAAAAATTTTTAACAATTGATGCAGAAAACCAAAGCAGACTCAAACCCTATTCTGAAAGTGAACTTATGCAAAATATTACATAATCAGAATAAATTCCTTTTATCCTTAGATGTAAGGGAAGTTGATGATTTTAGAATAATTCGCCTGCATTATTACACTTTATTTAATGAAATGCATGGGTTGAATATTTAAGCTATTTTCTTGAAATCTACAATCAATTTTTTTGGTTAGATCCCTCTGTTATAGACTTAAAAGAACCAGAAGAAATCACCTCTTCCTCATTCCCACCCCACAGTTTCAATGGTTCCTAAATACTAGAAACTACTGTCAAATTTTATTACAAGACTATAAGGAAAAGCAGAGGGACTTTTAGGAGACAGGGTGATACATACTTCAGTAGCTCATGGAGTCACTTATTCATTCCTCTTGAATCACCAAATATTTCTTGTCTGCCTTCTACATGAGAGGTCTTGTTATTATTAGCAAATAATGGCCAGGTCCCCTCCCTTGTGGGGCTTGCCTGAACCAATTGGACCAAGTCAGACTGCCTTGCTTTGCATTCTGGTTCCACCATTTGTGTTTTATTTGGCAAATTGCTGAACTTTCCAGAGTCTCAGTTTCCTCATCTGCAAAGTGGGACCAACAGTGCATGGTCTCAACAGTGCCTGCCTCAGAGGGTTGTTCAAAGGTTTGGTGAGATTATGTCTGTGAGACACTTAGCCTAGTGCTTGGCTGAGAATAAACATTTGGTAAGTGATAAAGCTAGTTGTATTTGTTAGGACTCTTAGTCCAGGTCCCTAATTTTACCATGCCTTTGTGCAGATGGAGGACAGACACTTAATAGCAGAAATGGAAGAAGAAACAGCTGTCTGGATCCCTATATGTCCTTCTGCTGATGACAAACAGCCAAGTTATTTTGTTGACACACCTGTATCACTCAGGCTTCCAATTCTCTTAAGTTTCAGCCTCTGTAAAAACTGCTGTATATCTGTTGATTTCATTGGTGTTTTCCGAATACACCCTCTAGGTAGGAAATGTGTTCACTTGTCCTACTACATGGAGGTCACAGAGGAGGAGGGAGAAGTGGGTCAAGGGCACGCCCCGCAGGGAGATGCAAGGCAGCAAGCTCCTTCCTGTCTTGGGTACCCAATAAAGGAACGTGCCCCAACAGGTTCAAGAATGCTGAGAAGTGTGCACTTGCCACCAACCAGAGGGACCTCCTGGGTTAATGAAAGAGAAAAATCTCAGACATAAAGGATCAAATTGTCTATTTAAATCTTGACAAATTGAAAGTAGACACCACCTAGAGAATTAACACTAGGCAAGGACAGGAAAGACATCATCAGAGGACTGTTTTGTTTTTTTTAAAATAGCACTTATAATATAGGTTAATCATTTAAGTATAAATTCACCTCAAAATGACTAAACATGGGCTAGTCACTGCTGCAGTGTATGACTGTACATAAATGACTCACATAGGTTCACCACCCAGTGCTATAAACCGAAGAAAACAAAATCATGGTGTCATTGATTTATTTATTTTGTATTAAAAAACATTACACTTGGTGAATATACTGTTTATGAGCCAGCTAGTGGATCTGTTTGGTCTTCTGAAATACCACAAAAATAGAATTTTGCTGGGTTATGGGCTTTTAGAAAGCCAAGTTGACCTACTTTCTGTCCACCCAGCCATTCTTCTATCCATCAAATATTTACGTGACTGAGATTGCATCTTCCCAACAACTTGATGGGAAATATTGCTTTTAATCCCATTTTATGAAAGAGAAAACTGAAACTCAGATAGCAAATTAGCCAAAGTTACATACTTAAACGGGTAGATCTGGGATTCACAGCAAGGTACACCAAGGCTCTAAAACCCCAGTGCCTAACCACAGCCCACCATCCTACCTTTCTCACAAGTGTGTTCTATGTGCATTTGTTACATAAACAAAAAAAGAAAGAAAAAAGGAGTAACTCCCAGTTCTACCTCACAGGAAAAAAAGCATCAATTATGGCATTTGCAGAAAAGGACACTGAGTCCCTACCATTTTACTTAGACTAGTGGTTCTCAACCAATGATGAATTCGCATCACTCCCCATCCCCACCTACAACTCCAGGACATCTGGAGAGGTCTGGAGACATTTTTGGTTATCACACTGGAGGGGAAGGTGCTACTAGCATCTTGTGGGGGAGACCAGGGATGCTGTGGAACATCATAGCATGCTCAGGGCAGAATTATCTGGCCCAAAATGTCAAAAGTGCAGAAACTGAGAAACTGACTCAGAGGATAACTTTTGGTGATGAAACTATACTGTGGTTAGTGGAGTGTATTGCTGAGAAAGATAACATTTTTGCTCTGAAAAATGAAGTTTGGAGTTCTGTTTTTCTCAACTAGGTAATGCCTTAAGAACAAATGGTTGTTCAGATTGTTTTCTAAATGCAGACGTTACCTAACAGAGGGACTTACGACACCTAATCAAACCAGAAGAGGGCCTGCTAACAGTGTCAGGTATGCTGAACTCCAGTTCCATAACATACCCAAATGGTACACACTCAGATAGAGAAAATTGCTTTTCATATATAGTATCATAACCCTCCATACATCAAACACCACATCCAAAATGCAAGGAGTAAAACATTCTGCATATTTTTGAAAAAGTTTAGATGAAGAAGTTCTGGGTATCAGGAAATACATAAAATAAAAATCTGACCGTCTAATAGGATGTCATCTCCCCAGATTTCCTCTGTGGCTGAATGTCTAACCTTCTAGGCTGACCTCATGCTTTCCTGTCGGTCTGTGCATCAGAGCACTGCCTGCATGCATGTGGTACAACCACAGTTGACCAGTTGCTCACAGGCACCTGTGTGGCTCTTTCAGATGTGTACAGATGGTGTCCCTTCTCACGGGTTGATACCTAGTCTGGTTATTACATATATTTAACTAAATCCCTAACTTTGAATATGATTCTGTCTTTCCAGATGGATTGTCACATCCTTGATGACAGGGACTTGGCTTTTTCCTTAAACAAGATAAAGAATAAAAAGTACTAGCTCAAGGCCCTTGCAATCAGAATGGTATCAATAAATTTTAAAAAAAGCTTTGTACATTGTACTATCTTGCTAGAAATTTATTCCTGAAGGTTGAATGAATTAAAATAAAACCAATCTTTAGTCATGAGTACATACTGAAGCAAACTTTACTGTTTATGCACCTTCATGGAACAAGTTTTCACAATGATTTATGTACTATTTGGTTTTCTCTGCATTTGGACTAGTCAACCCTATTAAAGAGCTATGTTTCATTTTTCTCTATGTGCCAACAATTGAGCCATTTGTCAAATGCCTGGAAGTATAAGATAATATGAAATAACGAAATCTAACAGCTTTGCCTATCCAGCAGGCATTTCTCTTCTTCACACATCACCCTCGGTTGCTACAAGGATCACTCTTACTCCATAAGCTCTAACTCAGTGGTCTCCCCTCAGGTGTTACAAGGTGCTGACCTCCTCCCCAGCAGCGCAAACTGTTCTCTGACTAGAACATGCCAACCCATTCCTTACAAGCCTGATTCCTTCTCACCATTCATGTTTCAACTTAAATGTCACCTTTCCTGAGAGGCCTTCCCTGAGCACACCAAATGTTCTTCACCCATTCCATTATTGTCCCGCCATCTCATTTGGTTCCATCAGAGATTGGTCAAAATTTATAATCATCTTTATTCTTGCTTATTTTTTCTCATTAACCACCCCCCCCAAAACACTTCAAAGGAAACAACACAGTGTGACCAAAACTATGTATCACCCTCAAAATCTGTTTTCCTTCCTTTTAGTAATAGAACACCTTGAGGTAAGGCTTTGCCATGGCCACCTAGAGACTACCTGCCCCGGCCTCCCTTGCAATGAGACTGGGTGATTTATAAGTAATATGGCTGCCTGCCTTGGCTTCTTTCCATTTGCCTGCTGGTTTTGAAATAAAAATGGATATTCACCAATTCCCAACCAATTCTCTGAGACAGACTGTCTTGTCTTAGAAGAGCTGCTGAAAAACCTAATTGTGATTACTGTGGGAGGGGAAGAGAAATACCAATTCTGTCCAGTAAACTTTCTGTAGAGTATTGTGTGAAGGGAAAATATCTATTCAGTGAAGGAATCCACTAACTCATTGGGTCCTCAGAATAATCTCTGAGGTACATAGTGCAGACAGAATTGTTTGAACTTGACGGTTGAAAAATAAAAACCCAGAAAGGTTGAGTGACAGCTCTAGGTCAGCCAACCGGTAAACAGGAGTGCAGGACTGGTTCTTATTTGAAATCCAAGCAATTGATTTGAGTTCTCCACCCACTGATCCTGCAGAAGTTTTAACAATCAGGTTGATTACTGGTGTGGCTGAAACTTAATTATACACTTTACAGACAGGATGGACCAGTCTCCAGCTGACATTCGGTGATTCAGTTTTTTCCCTCCACACCATCCTGTGTTTTGTATTGATGCAGAAGGTGCGACTGGACAGCACATGTTCTCTTCTACAGTTAACCTCACCCAGCATTTGAGCAGCATTAGAAGTAGCATCCTAACTGAGGTCCACGGTGACATGATAGTTGTGGGAAAAGCAAGGGGAGGTTAGAAATGATCGAGATGGCTCTGCTTAGAGAAAACAAGCAAGTCACTCTGAGTTTAAATGAAATGAACCCTGTACTTTCGTGATAAAGAAACAGAAAGACATTTGTGCCTGTTACTTAATTCATTTTGCTTTAGGCATTTGGGAATTCTAATAGTTAAAAACATAATCAGTTGACTTAAGGCTGAGGGCCTTTTCTCCCCACCCTGAACTGCCCTGGGATGACTATAAGACTTTCTCTGCCTGTTATAGTGCAGAAAGATACTGATCTTGAAAGGCTTTTTTATCCCACCGCCTTGTGTGACACTTTGACTAGCATGGCATTTTTCTTTCTCTCATCTCTGACTGGTTCTGGTTTTCCCAGGTGAAATAACTTGCCAGAGGGGTACAAATCAGTCAGGACATATACTTTAATCAGCCACTGACCCACTGTGTGCTTTGTGAAGAACAGACATTTTCCATGAAGTACTGAATAAACAATAAAAACCTAGAAGAAATACAAGTGTGCATGTTTTCTTTTAAAAGTAAAACTTCATTGCTTTTATGATCAAATATCCTATATTTGAAATTCAGTTGAGTTCTGGTGTGTTTTCACATTCCATAAGAGTCTGCAATGACACATTTCATGCACAAAGCAGGGATTAAAAAATTGCTTCTGATCTGAACTTCTAAAACCCTAAATTTTTGTGTTTTGTAACTCAGAATTTTACAATTTTCTCTTAATTTGCATCCTGCATTATTGCTAATGAATTGGGTGAGGCAAAGTGCTTACCAGTCTCTGAAAGCAAAAAATTTGACTAGTAGAACTAGTAGATGGAGCATAAGGGCTGTGGGCTTGCAGGATTGTTGGGTCTTTTTCTATTCAAATGGTGATCCAAGGGTATTTCTCCTACCCTTCTTTATAGTCTCTCACCCTCACTAACCAGTTATTGACTGATGGCTGTGTATGAGGCCCAGTGCTACACATAAGCTCATTTAGGTCTTATAACCATCCTGTGCCTTTAGGGGCATGACCATTGTACAGACGAGGAAACTGCATTTAAAGAGAGATTAAACAACATGCCCAAGGTTACAAAGCAAACAGACATCATAGACAGGCTTTGGGTTGCTTCCAAAACTGTTTCCTTCATCATTCCACAATACGACAGGATTAAAAGCAACTTGGCCCTCTGACTGGCAAAAGCCTTACAGTCAAAATACAGGAAGGACACTTGCTGGGTATTCTTGGAGGGAAGACAAACACAGGCTCCAACACTCATAGGCTATACTGTATTTTTCAGACTATAAGATGCACCCCCACCCCCTGGGAGGAAAACAGGGGTGTGTCTTATAGTCTGAATGTAGCTTACCTGGCTTGCGGGGGGGTGGGGGTTATTTATGTTATTAAATATTTTACCACATTTTTTGCTTCAAAAAATTTTTTTCCTATTTTCCTCTAAAACCTAGGTGAGTCTTATGGTCCGAAAAATATGGTAATTGATAGGCATTATGTAGAAAGGACAGAAGGACTCAGCCTGTGGATCTCGGACTTATCCTTTTTCAAAACAGCCTTTTGGCATCAGTCAGCCTCTCTTATCATTGGCAAATCTTCCTCCTTCTGGCCTGTTTTCAGGCCATATAATTATAACCCAGGCATGTGGTTCAAGAAGCTGAGCATGTTTAAGGCCTGCCATTACAGCCTTTGTTTCATTTGAGTTTGCCAATTTGACCTTCATTTGTACCCGGTCATTGGTAACTTGCTATATGCACGTTTCCATACAAACAGCTGAAGCATGATCCTCCTTTCATAAGTCTGCTCTCATGGCCCTTTAAAGGATGCATTGTTTTCATTTGTGCCAGCTGGTCCAAGGCAGGGACGTGTAAAATATCCTCCCTCCAATAAACCCTTAAATTGTTTGGATGTGGGAAAATAAAGATACAGAAGCAAAACCCATTGTCAGAGTTAACAGAAGAAGAAAGGAGAGGGAAACAATGGACACATGCTTAAATAACCCAGGAGGGGAAGGCAGAACAGTGATTAACACAAGATGGCCCATTTATGGTTTTTTGAGCTGAATGGCATGTCTTGTAAATGTAACAGGAAAATTCTGCTTGAAAATTGAAAAAAGGAAGTGGCTTCTGGCCATTGTCTAAACTCTGGAATGAACGAACAGGCACACCTGATTATGATCGTCAAACAACATTTACCAATTTCTATGAAACTGTGAAGGGAAAGAAAGGCCTGTAAGTCACAAGCAACCAACAGCAGATTCACTGCACTGTTCACTGTGAATATTCTGATTCACCGTGATTCTAAGGGAAGGCTGGATGTTTTCAGTGGAAGCACATACAGTCTGCGGGAATCTCAATTTTATCAAGCCACGTTAGCTAAGAAATTATTTGTGAGCCAACTTGAATTATATTTTTACATGCAAGATTCAGAAAACCAGCAAGACTCCTGAATGTTACTTCTTTTTTTTTTTTTTTTTTTGAATGTAAGCTGTTGGCAACAGGCCTTTATTAGTAAAGAGATGTAGAACCCTGAGAAGGGAGTTTGCACAAGAGTTTGCACAGTAGTTCATTTTAATTTTCACTATTCTTTTTTTTTTAATTTATTTTTTTATTGTTATTCAATTACAGTTGTATGCCTTTTCTCCCCTTCCCTCCCCCCCACCCCAGCTGAACCCACCTCCCTCCCCCACCCCCACCATTCCCCCCGTTTTTGTCCATGTGTCCTTTATAATAGTTCCTGCAATCCCCTCTTCCCACTGTCCCCACCCCACTCCCCCCTGGCCACTGCTAGACTGTTCCCCCCCTCAATGTCTCTGGTTGTATTTTGTTTGCTTTTTTTCTTTTGTTGATTATGTTCCAGTTAATGTTACTTCTTAAAGTAAAAATTTAGGGGAAAAATAAATTACCAAAAAATGTTTACATAACAGGTATACCTTAAGAAGACATGATAAGCCATAACTTGATCTTATAAAATGGATAAACTAGGGGTTAGTTGTTTCGTTGGCTGGGATTCAACTCCTTCCCACCCTGCCTTAATGGAAACACCATAATAGGCATCAAAAGAGAGCTGGTTAAATACATTATATATTTCCTCATAATGGAATACTATGCACTTTGTAAAAGTGAAAGAGACCTGTGTCTAAGTGACCTGAAGAAACATGACAGCATGGAACAGGGTACACAGTCAGATTGCTTTTTCTCTGTAAAAGCTTAGTCCATACTGACAAAGTCTAAATGAACCATTTCATAGCCTTCTCTTGACACCAGTCACCGTAGGGGAGACATGGGGACTGCAGAAGGACTTCCCTACCCTCACTGACATGTTTCTGTGGTGTTTGCTTTTTCTGATTGCTTTTACAATGAATATTTATAAATCTTGGTAAAAAAATTAAAATATATAAATAAGTAAAATCATTTTGGAAAAGTTAGAAAGAATTATATGGCCCTCATTTCTAATTTGGTCTTAGAAGCAAATTTTCAGGTATGCCCTTCCTTCAACTGTTCTTGGTCATAGGGCTTACAGAGACAACACGTTATTTGTATGATTACTAAATAGCACATAACTTAGTTTTCTTTACAAAATGCAGAGATGTTTAGTGTGGAAAGTTGTGAAACCAAGATAAGCAAAAATAGCAAAAGTAGTAAAAAGAAGATTACAGCACTCATAACTATATTGCTGAGAGGTAATGGCACCTAAAAATTTGGCTTATGTCTTTACAATTCATCCATCTGTTTATCCAATTAAATATGTACCTGTATGTTTATGTGCATATATAAAATTTATTTTAAAAATGACATTGTCCTGTTAGTAGTCACTCAGGATAGAAAACCTCCTTGTATGCACTTGTAAACTATGTTGTGATCAGTGTTAATCTTTGTGCACACATTTCACACTTAACCTGTGCCTTCCCTAAACCCATGGATTCACCAATCAAACGTTCTTTGCCCAAGACTGTTCAGTGCCTCTCAAAGCAATGTTCCCAGGTCTAGAACAACTCAATGTTTGCCTAAGTGTCTGAAATGATTCACACTTACTTTCCGAGGTTTCACTTTATCTTGTAAATCGTACTGGCCAATTCCTTTATAGCTGATTCCAAGCCACCAAGGAAGTCCTTGTTTATCCTGGAACATGGAAAAGCATGACAACAAAGACATAATTGTTAAATCTTCTAGAGGTGAAGTAATGTTCACCAGTTTCATCCTTTAACAAGTATAAGCAAGTCAAAATAAAGCTGTCTTGGAAAACAAAACAGTACTTAAAAACCTGCCTTGTTATTAAAATGTCTTTTTAGAGTTCTTTGAATAATATCTACAAGTCAATACTATTACTATAGACCAATACTAGTAATACCATCAAAAAGAATAAAGCACTACTGTTTTGACTAAACATTTGGAGAATAAATAAAATGTAAGTAATTCAAGAATTAATCCCAAGTACAAAGCCAGTTACCTGTTTAAAAAAAAAAAAAGGAAGAAAAGCTCTTTTTTCTCCTGATTAGTAACCAGTAAAGGTCAGGGAACTTTCTGAAGAATTACACAGATATAAACAGTGGTTCCAGATCCTGATGTTTATAATACACTTAACAGTGCACATGGGAATACTGAAAAACAGGATGTTTGAATAATGCCTTTGAGGCACATATGGGGAGAGTAGAATTTTTTTCATAAATTTATCTTTTAGGTCTTGAAAAGCAAAGATGTATTGACACAGGGAAAGAAAAACTTAGGCTGAAACATATACCTATATGCAAATTTACTAAGAATAAGTAGAAATTAAAGTTGCATTAGTATACATTTTTAGTACATAGTGTCCCCATTATGCAAGTATTTATTATCGAATTCTCCTCCATTTTGAATTGCAAACATTGTTGGAATTTGAAAGTCAAGATTGATCAATTAGAAAACTATTCCTCTTTCAAATAACACTCCCATCTTAACCTGCTTTATCTCTTACCATTGCACAATATTTCTCCCTGCTATAAACATCTGAAAACACTACACAAATACAAAGCATATCGACTGAAAATTGGTACTGCAAATCCTAGAAAAGTGTGAGGATTTTATGAAGCTATTGAGATGACATTGGAGAGTGCATGGTTCTCATACAAAGGTGCTATCAAATGAATTTCTGGTAGCATTACAAAAGGAAACAATTGGAAAAGAGAAAAATAAATAAGAATATCTAATGGAACAGGTGTGCCAAAAGCAGACAATCTGAATATCTTAGGACAAAAAGGCTTTTGGAAAACATTTAAACGTAGCAAGTATCTGGCATAAATGTGTTTTATAACTTGCTAAAAATGACAAGATATAATCAAATTTTAATATTTTTAAAGAAAATCAATCCTATTCTTAATGCTCAAATTTCTAGAGACAATTTACATATATATGCACATTGATTTACGTGATTTCTAAACGTTGGTGTTGTTCAGTAACCCTCACAGAATTACACGGGCGTTATGAAAGCTTAGCCATGTAAAAGTATTTACCTTTACTGCATAATAATGGACTCCGTAAGTTGGTAGAGCTTCTACTATTTTCATATACCTGTAGAAAATGAATATATATTATAACCTCTTATTAAAATAGAGGGCCTTTTTGGGAAAAGTGATTGAAAGAAACACATTTTATATCCACTTCCTTCATTATAACCATGTCTTTGATTAAAGTAGAAATAAAATAAACTATTGTAGGGAGTAATATATTTTCCTTTATCCAAATGTGAGGAAATTACTGACAAAACTTCAATTTAAAAAAGCTATAGGAAATGTTATTTTCTGCATATTAAGAGTTATGTGGCTTAGAAACATACTGCACTGTACCTTACACTGAAGTTGCAAGTATTTTTTAAACTAAGCACCTAATAATGCAAAGCAATGAAAATCAACTTTTGGGTCATTTTGATAATAAGTAGAAAATAAAGCTATTCCATGTATTGATTTTGGTAAACTCTTAGAAATATATAATCAACTCCTAAGTCAAGCCTCTTAGAAATATACACTTAAAAATGGTGAAGTTTATTGTATAAAATCCTGATTTAAAAAATATGCCCACTCCCCATGAAAAGTAAAAATTAAAGTAACGGTGCTACCATTTGCTATTTTTAATTCAACAAGTATTTATTGTTGAATACCTTTATGACTTTATGTAGTGGACTAAATTATATAAGACTGCCTCCCTGCCTACATGGAATTGAAGCTCCTATTTGATAAAAGTGGATTGAATGATATTTGAAGATTAATTTCTCGGGGCTTTGTAATCAAT
Source organism: Desmodus rotundus (assembly GCF_022682495.2). Classification (NCBI taxonomy): domain Eukaryota; kingdom Metazoa; phylum Chordata; class Mammalia; order Chiroptera; family Phyllostomidae; genus Desmodus; species Desmodus rotundus. The sequence continues at coordinate 73,711,569 of NC_071394.1, read as the reverse complement.
AAGTTGATAATTTTAAAAGCAAGTAATGTACATGTAAACGAATATAAGAACTCAGGTAAGTGTGCCACGGTTATGTAGCAATTACACTGTGTAGACAGGATTCTAAAATTGAGTGGAATTTTACAGTCTCTAGCCTTAACTACCAAGTTAGATAGTCTCTTATTTGGAGCCACAAGGATAACAATCAGGGGAAATAAAAAGACTATTTAAGCAAGGATACTTAACAATATGCTCATTAGCTTAACTCAAATCCTCAGAGAAATTCTTACTTTTTTAGTTATTTCATTTCAGAAAATAGGCAAAATGAATTAAAATGTCAAGGATTCAACTTCAGGACTACTAACTTCTGGTTTCTACCTTGAAGATCACAGAAGGTATATTATGATACTAAGAAGATTAGTGTTAGAGGTAAGGATATAGGGGAAATCTATGTATACACTGACTGGGGAAAAACTGTCTCCAAGGCTTTATTTCAATTCTTACATGTTCTGAGCTATATTCAATAGTTTTTTTTTTGTTTAGTTTTTATAATTTAACAATTTCAATTCAACTTGTGAATTTCTCTTTTTAAGAGAGAGGGGAAAAGAGGGAGAAAGAAAGTGAGAAAAACATCTATGTGAGAGAGAAACATTGACTGGTTGCCCCTCATATGTGCCCGAACTGGGGACTGATCCTGCAACCCAGACATGTGCCCTGAGTGGGAATCGAACCGGCGACCTTTTGCTTTTGGGACAATGCCCAACCAACTGAGCTATGCTGTCAGGGCACTTGTAAACTATTTTTAATAAGTGGTTGGTGACTCTAAGAGTGGAAAAATGTAGAAATATATCAGTATGGCCTTTTTTGGTAGCATGAAGAAACAGATTATCCAACACCAACACTGTGTTCTACCCAAAGTAGGGTTACAAACCTGGCAACTAAACAAGGCCTCCAGACAGGTTTTGTTTGGCTCACATTATGTTAAAATTTCTTAAAATTATTTTGCAATGTTTAAAATAGGATTTAAAAATCAGAAATTCTACCTTTTCTTGGAAAATATCAGAATATCTGGTAACATTCTGATAGAATTCTTAAGCTGTGTAGCTTTGCTTCTACCCAGAGAAAAATCTCTCTGGTTTACCACAGTCCCCACCATTCCCTGTTGCCCCACACTTGGCCTACATTTCTCATTTTTGTTACCTGCCTGACACTGATGGCATCTGAATTGATAACTCTAATATATGGAATTATCCATGACATTTTATAATTCATGGTAAGATATTTTTAATCAGATAAGGACTATAGGTACACAAACCACAAAACAGAAATCATTTCAGATGGCTTCTGCAAACAGAAGACATTAAAATTATATGCAAGCAAAAGGAAAAAGAGATACTTACTGAACCACAGCTTGACCTCGAGTCAGACCTTTGACTTTCAAGTAATACTCAATTACTCTGTCCTCACTGTAAAACAATGAAATGAAAAGTATGACAATGAATGATTATCTGAGATACTAACTCATTATAAGGTTCTTAGGTGGCTACTTGAGAAACTTGAGAAGGAAGGCCTTCATCAACTTGTTTGGGAGAGAGAGGCTGGCTGACATTTGTTTCTGCAGGACATGGATTCTGGAAGGATTCAAACCTCAGACATTTGACTACCTTGCCATGATTTTTAATTTATATTTTATGTAATGTATTTGTATAATATGTGTTAATACTTTAAAAACTTAATTTATTAGAAAAAGAAACAGCCATGGCTGGTGTGGCTCAGTGGATTGAGCACAAGCCTGCAAACCAGAAGGCTGTAGGTTCAACTTCCAGTCAGGGCACATGCCTGGGTTGCAGGCTAGATCCCCAGTTGAGGGTGTGTGAGAGGCAACTGATCTGTTTATCTCCCACTCTTTCTCTCTCCCTTCCCCTCTCTCTAAAAATAAATAAATAAAATCTTAAAAAAAGAAAAAACTAGTATCTTTTGTCATAACTGGATAAAATATAATAAATACAAAAAAATGTTTGTAAAGAGAAATCCACAACTATTAGGTATTAAAGATAGTTTCCTGAAATTATTCAGAAAGATTTAGAAAGAATTAAAACTGCTTCTGAGTCTGTGTTCAATCTAAAGTACTCTATTGTCACTACTGGGGACACACTGCTCTGGGGGAAAACCATATATTATTGTCCTAGGACAAAACATTGGTTGAAAAAAGGAGATATAAGCTGAAGTCCAGCAACCTTGGCATTTAGCTATTGCACCCTACTTTCAGACAGGTAGCATTTTCAGTCACATTTCAAATATAAGCTAGAAGAATAAATGTTATTATCTCTATATATCTGGTAATCAATGGTAATCAATAGTAATCAGTCTTTTTTTTCTTAAGAAAATAAGAAAATATTACTTAACAAGATTTGTTTAGAAAGTTCCTGACTCAGGATGCAATGTAACCTCAGTATTCATTTTCACTGCTTATTTGGGAAATGTATTCCGCCTTTCATATTAAAGCTATTAATGTTGAATAATTATTTTGTAATCAGTTTTTTAGTAGAAAGGAAAACCACTTTCAAGATTGGGAGCCTTAAACCAAGGAAAATATATTTAAAGGGATGAGTACAAGTAATTCAAAGGGGGGAAAAAGTGCTTTTCTAGAAAAAAAAGTTACATAAAATATTGGTACTATGGATTCATTAAAATATAAACAAATAACTCAAAATATACAACAATTTAAGGCCCTAAAGGAAACTTCTGGTCATTCAGGTCATTTCTGCTTTTTAAGTAAACCTCTCTCAGGAACTCTGTATTCGATACCACTTCTACTGCATTCTGCCAGCGTCAGGACATATCACACCGTGACTCCACATCCACTGAGCATTATATCCACTGAAGCACACTCTGCAGGCCCTCTATGCACGTCCATAAGAAGGCACTCAGCCAGCTGCTCGTTACAAATGATTATATTCTTGGTACAATGACTTCCAGGGAACTTTGACAAGATACTTTCATTGAATGGATCACAGTCTACTTAGGGCTACTCTGACACATCTGATAGGCAATTGATATTGTCTTCACTTATATTTCTTTTAATTTTCTGAGAAGCATGGCTTACCAGTAAGCGAGGGATGGATGCTCCTGAAGAGTTTTGGTTGGAAAGGCTGGGAGTGTCTTTAAATCTTTCCTGGCATTTTCATCACTAAAAAGAAGAGTATGACAGTAATGTCAGTCACTGTTACCTACAATATTATCCAAGCTAGTAACCAGATGAATCTGAAAATTAGCTACGGCACACTGGGCTCTATCAAAATGTCCTCAGCACATATAAGGCTCTGGTCTCTAACCAGAGACAGCCCCTAATTTGACAACCCTCTCAAATCATTTGATGTTTTAAAGTTTAAAAAAACAAAAAAATCAAAATAATCATATTAAACTACCTTAACCCCATTTTCCTTATTCTCCCCATAAACTTGAAGCCATTTTCATTATATATTTCCTGTATGTATCTATATTTCTACATAATTATTATTATATTGTACACATTCTATGTTCTATTTTAATACAGCATTTTTCTAATTTTATTATATACTTTATCCACCTTACTATAAGCAACCTCATAATTTTCTTTACTGGCTATATAATATTCATCATTTTAGAATTCTGGTTATCATAAAACCACTCACATAGTATCACTGATATTTCATAACAGATATCATTGCAATAAAAAAGGTTTAGGTAGACCTGTCTATTATGCATATGTTATTTCCTCATAACTCTAAGATAAAATGGATCAAGTTGGCCATCTGCAGAAATCACTGGAATAGATGACTTGAAAATGTGTTTCTAATGAGACTCAAGGTATCGTTCAAATTGCATCAAGTGACCTAAAATGTACCCCTTGTAAGGTCAGCTGTTATCTAATTATAAAATGGCAAAATTCTACATGTCAAAAGAGAAGAGTATGGTCTTTACTGAGTTTAACAGAAAGGAGAGCAGGTGATACAACCTAGTCCTACTTGGTCCTGCACTGTATGGGACAAAACGCTCTCTACCTGGCCCAGATATTTAAGGAGGTAGTCTGTGAGGAGCAGACCTGAATCCCCAGAGTTTATGAGAACCTAGAACAAGTCCATAAAAGAGCTAATCAAAATCCTGATCAAAGAGCTGTTCATCAAGCAGCATGTTGGTAACTCTGCTACTTTCCACCTCTTTGTACCTGTACCCAACTACTCTTTGTAGAGAACTTACCAATAGCCGGGCACCATGCAATGTACTTTGGGGGTGTTACTGACCTCATGTGAGTCTCGTCACAGCTCTTTCCATGCTGTAGGCACTATTTTTACCCAGCTTTACAGGTCGGAGTGTGAGGTTTAGAGGGGCTAAGCCACTTGTTCAATGTCTCACAGCTGCTATGTGGAGAAGCCAGAAGTCAAATCCAGTCTGCTTGGCTTTAACGGCCAAGACCAGAACCATTATATTCTATTACCCTATTCCCTGACAGACTCTCAGAGCACGTCCTAGAGAGCCCATGTAAACATTCTCATTTCTTGAAAAGGCATAGCTCCCCTTAACCCTCACTCCTAGTTACCAATGAAAATATGAACCCATTAATTTCAAAATCCATCATTTTATGCATTTTTACATTAGCTTCCCTAGGGTTTGCCTGAATGTGAATCATGATACTGAAAGGAATGAACCCCCAACTGAAGGACCAAACACTGAACCCAAGGTGAATCTCCTCCCGAAGCATTCATTCAACACTCATACATCAATTGCTATAGGTCAAATGGAGAACCAAGTACAGACTAAAGACAGGCTTTGTCTGGCCCACATTGTGCTGTGCTGTCTTAGAAATTGCTCACTTCTGTCACTTGGTCAGGTTTGGTATAAGTGACTCTCCTTCATTGTCCACAGAAGCTTGTTTTCTGGTTCTGGTTTCCAAGTTTCTTGACCATTCCACAGGCAATGAAGTGAACCCACTGAGCCAACTGTACATAGACTTACTGTCTTTCAGTAAGAACAGAGAATTAGAGTTGAGTGTCACCTAGCTTGAAGACACTATGATTTGCACCTGCCAACATTTCATTTCAAAACCAGGTTCATGGCCCTTCTTAAAGGTGAAATATCTGGCTTTACAAATTGCTACAAGAAATAAAGTCACTTGGCTCCTGTTCTTACATAAGGATAAATCTCTCTATTCATTTGAAATCTGATCAGTGTTGCTTAACCACATTGACAATCTTGAGAAACTGGTTTGGGTTTCCTGAAAACTAAAATATATCACAATCCAATTTATTCATACTAAAGGTCACCTGTCAACTTCTAGTAATGATATTTACTTTTCTTAATAATTTCTTTTTGTGCTATCCTGTCCTTCAAATCTCATTTCATTTTTAAAGAAGTTGGCTTGTCATTTTTTTTATGAAGGACAAATACATGTATATATTCTAAAATGATAGACAAAGAACAACACTTTTGTTATTAATCATCACCACAAACCACATGCATGTTGTATTATCTTCTGGGTCCGTGTGAACTGTATGAACCCAGAATTCATTTATTCTTTGGATTATAGTTAATTTTGTGGCAATCAAGACCTCAATAGAAGCTATGATTTACTGAAAGTTCATTTATTCATTTAGCAAGTATGTATTACATGTGTGTACTGCATACCTAGCATGAGGAAGCAAGTGTCATATGATAAAGTTACCCACTTTCCCTAACTCCATTGGCCAGAATGACATGAGTATTCCTAATTGCAACAGACACTGGGACATGTAGTCTTTATTTGGGGCCGCCACATGGCTAGCTAAAAATTCTATTATGGAATTTTTAAATGTGGAAGAAAGGCATATTGGATGGGGAAAAACAATCATACTCCATTGCTGGTAAGTAACCATCACTCAGATCTAGGAAATTTCTGCCATGTGCAATTGTGGATCAACTACTGATTGCATGTTTTAAAAAATAAGGTAAAATCCCACAGTGTTACATAAGATATGTGAATTTTAAAATATTGCCTCAACCAAAAAAGAAAAAATACCTAAAAAACTGAGACATTTTTTAGTTCAGGCCACATATTGTAAAAAATACCAGCAGACCATCACCATCTCTTTGCAATTTCTGACATAAACTCTTAGTAAAGAATGGAGATGCCTTCTTAGCTTCTCAGCTTGGTTTCCAGTTTTAGAAAATTTATTAACAGCTTAAAATTGTTAGTAGTGCATGAGTAGAAGAGATACATAAGTAATTTTGACTAAGTTAAATCTAGCCATCCCAAATTATTACATTCTCAGGAAAGAACAAAGCTTATTTCTTTGTATTGGAAAAGGCTCCTATTGTTCCTTCAAATCTGGTTATTTGTGCTATTGCAAAACATCTTTCCCTTGTGAATATAAAACATTATTTTCCTATAAGGACACATCCTACAGCCCATTTCAAACAAGCCACCACTTACATCGAGGCAGCTGAGCTGCGGACCTGGCTGTAACACTAAAAGAGACAGCGCTCCAGCAGGGTCCAAAGATGGTTGAAACAAACACCCTGGCGGAAAGATGGGTTAAATCTTCCAAAAAAAGGTGTATAGAAGCAGAAATCCAAATGGCCAACAGACAAAAGCAAGTGTTCAGCTTCATAAGTACACAGAGAAATGCATATTAAATCCTCAATGAATCACCATTATGCACCAGACTACCAAACTTTTAAAACTCTGACGATGCCTAGTTTACATGAAGATGTAGAGCAAGAGGAACTCCCATCCATTGCTAGTGGGTAAGGAGGGCAATTGGTGTGATCGTTTTGGAAATTTGCATACTCTAGGACCCAGGATCCTTTCCTAGGTATATACCCAGAGATATTTACACAAAAGAGTGAGGTTTATAGCAGCATTATTCACAATAGGATAAAAAAAATAACCCAAATATTCCCCAACAATTTTATGGAATCATAAAATTGCAGTGTAATCATACAATGGATGACTGCAGAGCAGAGAAAAATACACCGGAGCTTCATACAACATGATGAATTTCACAAATATTAAGCAAAGAAGCAAGAGCCAAAATACATGCATTATAATGCCATATATATAAAGTTCCAAAACAAGTAAAATGAAACTGGAGAGAATCCTATAGAGGTGATAAAAGTATAAAATGAAACAAGAAAGTATGTACCAGAGTCAGAGTACCTCTCAGGACAGAGGATTTTATTGTGGGTGGGCAGGGTATTAGGGGCACTGCACATAGTGAAGTGGGTGGGGTCTTGGCAACATTCCTCACTTGGGTGTGCTTATGTGGCCGTGCATTTTTTAATTTGTTCCTTAAACCCTACCTACAGGTTTTATGCATTCTTCCCTATGATAAAATTCACATGGAATACTGGATCGCATCTGGCTAGTGGGGGTAGTGAGGGTGCAGAGGAGCAGCCTGTGTAAGAGGCTAGGGTTTACTAACCAAAAAATTTAACCACCAGCGTGTTAGAAACACTGGCACGTTATCCTAAAGTTAATCCCAGTCATTTTCAGAGTTCAGGACCAAGCAGATTTCACGTTTGAGTGGAGGACAGTATTTGAGTGTTTATTTGTTTGCCCTTGGAAGAACCTTGGCTGGGGAATTTGCCTGGAGCCTAGGACCACAAGGATCTGCTGAACCCCGGGGCAGGAAGGGGGCTGGGCTTATGTGACTCAGGATCCAGAGGGAGGGCCTGAAAGTAGCCAGGAGGTGAGCCGCCTTTCCCCAGCAGTAAATGCACTCACCCTGTCTGGACATTCTTGACCTTAATGGCAAATGAAAATGTTATTTTAAAGATGCACTTAAGCAGAATTGTCAAGGGGCACTGATTCTTCAGGTCCAAGCCAGACAGAATGGCTACAAATCAAATACTTGCTACTTCTCAGAAACAAAAGCAGCAATTGCTTTTCTTCATAATTTCAGCAGGAATTCAGATGTCATAATGAGGAATGTGCTTGTGTTTTATCTGATTAGACTCACCCTATCCTTTAGGTATTCCAGATTCCTGTTCTGACAGCTTTCTTGAAGGAAACTGTCCCGTGACCCACCATTTAGCCACTGCAACCATGTTTCAGGCAATGATTCCTCTCAGCATTCTCAAGTCCCCTTTCATGCCTGTTGTTTTTCGTCACTGACCTCAAAAACCCTGTAGGAATGTGCCAACCTCACTTATTTTAGGGGAAGCCACATGGTTGGCAAAAGAGAGGCTACCCCTACCCCTTGTGAGTGCTGGAGCAGTTGCGAGGAAACAGCCACCACCAGCAAATGTGTGCACCTGTTTGTGGCTAACTGGGAACTTGCTCAGTGACAATCAGCCATCTGACATTCTGAGGCTGAAGGGCAAGGGACTGGGGGCAATTGGCAGATTGTGGGTATGAGCCTTCCTAGAGCAAAGGAATCACTGAGTTGCCTAGAAGATGGTACCCGGCTCTGCTTCGTGTGGGGCATCCCTCAGTTTTCAAGATGGTTTGAAAAAAAGGCCCAGGCCCAAACTTCCCTTTTCTTTTCAAAGCTAAAGCTCTCCCTACCCGAAAACCAAAGCAAATGTGCCTAAAAAGTATATATTAAAGATAATGACTCAATGCAAATGTCTATAGGAACTTTGTGTAGTTCACAGAGAGAAATAGACTGAGCCATTTAAAATGCAACTTGGGACTGCAATCTTTCATTCGCACATAACCATAACTCAAAATACATATTTCACAAAAATGCACATGCAAATGTAAAAACGTTATACTGCCTGTTTGAGCACTCAAGATAAAGTCTAACCTGTAGCCTAAATATCATCAGAAATTAAATAAAAGTTTAGGAGAAGGGGTGTGTGAGAACTTGGGCAAGTTGTCACAGCTGGTAGCCCTACTTAATGCTGTGTCCCATAGAAAGTACAGATTTCCTGTCATTGGGAATTGTGCTAATTAGAGACATATGCCAGTCTCTAGGTTTTGCCTTGTACGGACCCTGGTGATAAGCCACTTCCTTACCAACACCTGTGAGAAACCTGTGCTGACCATCAAAGTAGTGTGTGATCCTGAAGGAGTGGGACACAGTAATGATCATAGCAGTTAGTGAAAGTGTATTTCATGTCTGTTATAGGTGTAACAGCTGCTAACTTACCTACTGAAGCATCGGAGCAGTGTATGAAGGATGGCAGCTTGCTTAAACTTGTCATTATTAGGAGGATCTTGGTTACTGTGTATGAACACTAATTTCCTCAACTAAGCTACTGGCACTGATCAACAGCTCAGTGATTAGCAGTTTAAGGTATGTTATCAGTTTACTTAGAGGAATTTTTTCACTGGCCAGATTGTCTTGAAATCACCCTTTTTTAAATGGAAAAAAAAAATCCCATTTCTGTCAGTTGTCTGGGAACTTGGCCTTCAATAATAATTCTCATTTATTATCTCCTTGACTTAATAACTATGGAGTGTTAACAGTAGTTTTCTCTCTACTAATTCCTAGGTAAAGGGATGTTAAAGGTAACAAGAAAAAGAAAACACAGTACAGTTGACCCTGCAATGCGAATGTCTGCACGTCACATTTTGCTGTGTATAATGCGCACCCGTGTTTTTGTGTGCATTATATGTGAGACTATCACACCTATTATTACACCCATGGTATTTAAGTCATTATACCTATGTATAGTGCACATCCTTGTTTTTCCCTCAAAAATTTGGCCAAAAAAGTGCACATTATACATGGCAAAATGTGGTATATGTGGATTTTTTTCAATAAATACCAGTACTGTTTTTGTTCTGCAGTCAGGAGTTCGTGGATGTGGAAGGCCCACTGTGTGAACTGTTCTATGCCATTTTACATGGGGGACTTGAGCAGCCACGGATTTGGATATCTGCAGTGGGGGCATGTCTTGGAACCAATCCCTCACAGATACTGAGGGTAGTTAAGTTTCTGGGGAGTCAAAAGCTATACTTGAATTTCTGACTACACAGGGGTAAGGTGAAAGCCCCTAACCATGACATTGTTCAAGGGCCAACTGTTACCACAATCCCCTGACCAACAGCATCAGTATTATTTGAGAATTTGTTAGAAATGCAGATTCTGGGGCCTTACCCAAGACCTACAGAATCAGAAGGGCTGAAGGTGGGATCCAGCAATCTGTTTAACAAATGCCTGAGAACCACTGCAACAGAATAATTGAATAATCACATCATAAACCATTGGGAGATTTTCAAGAAAGAGATAGTAACCAACAATTTAAAATAAGAAAGAAAGTCAGAGAGGTTGACAGCCCAGAAGACTCTTAGAGGCTGAGCAGCAGTGATGCAAAGTGAGCACCGTCCATCAGTCCCTGAAATAAATAGTTTCGAACAACAACTCACACTCACTGGGCATTACTAGGTGGCAGAGGCTGGGTAACCCTCTCTCCATGGCATATTATGCTATTGTCACCAGTATCCCCATTTCACAGATATGAACACTGAGAGATAAGAGAGATTAATTTAAACTCACATAGCAAGAAAGCAGATGTGACTCCAAACCTGTGCTTTATGTAACTTTGGCTAACTCCCCCAGAATTCCTAAGAGGGGACATAAATGCAGAAGGAGTAAATGGGGAGGAAGAGAAAACTTTCCTCAACTTTACTTGGGGCTTCAGCACTTATAGTGGCCACTGATGAATTCTACTAACAAATTTATTTCTTGGGTGAAGACTTTTAAACACTAGATTAATTTGAATTAGCCAAAAACCAGATTAAGCCACATAAGAGATCTAAACACAAGATAACAAGACCAAATATATGTGTTATAACGTAGTGTTTCTTGAACCAAGCCAAAATGACTACAGTCTATAGTTGTCCTCTAATAGCAAAGATACCAAATTTAGTTTAAATGTTTTTTCTAAAAGAGCTACAACATCAGACCCTAATCATTTTCAGCACAACTGTAAAACGAGGCATCCAAACTCACGGGTATGTCACTTCAGGTGAGAAGCCCAACATCCCAACAGATACCTTAAACCACAGAGGTACTCGACTTTTTATACTAATTCAAAAAATTCCTTGTAAGATCTCTCCCCCTGACGAGGCACCTATTCCAGGATTCCAAGGCCAGGGACCAGAGGCAGAATAGGAAACAAGCTGTCAGAAACCTGGGGCTCAAATCCACTCCAGGTCTGATGCCAGTACCGAACCCCAGCCAGCCCTTGAAGCCCTGAGTTCGCAGCTAGGGGGCCACCCCGCTGTTGTGTAAGCACTTACCAAAGGCCCTAAAGCTAGAGGGACAGAGGCTGGGGGCTGGTCCTGGGGCAGCAGTAGGAAGGAGTGGAGGGAATTGGAAAGCTGGGTGGAGAGGAAAGTGGAGGAGGGGTGGGGCTTGGAAAGGCAGGCTGGCCAGGCTACACCTGGCCCCTCCCTACCTCTTTTAAATATTCTTGATCATGCCTCTAGCCAAATCAGGTTGTAGTAATCCATGGTGTGGACAGTGAGAACTGAAATATTACAGGAGCCATTCTCCTGACATCTGCTGATGCTAGGGGTGCCCCACTGCTTCTGGGAAAGGGATGCCCCCTTCATCTTCACAAAATGAAACTCCTTCACTCAGGTTCAGGTGTGACCATTTCTAGGCGGCCTCTGGTTCCTAGTTCCCTCAGACCTCTCAGCCCCTTCAGAGGACAATGAAAGAAACTCTGGTGGCTTTCAAGGGGACTCTCCTGGGCAAGTGTGGTATGGCAGATACGTGCTCACCTTTTTACTTACAGGAATTCATTTAATCCTGTAGCAAACCTTGACATAGGTGCCATTTCTAATTCACAGGTAAGGAACTGAGCTTTAGACAGCCGCCCACTGTCCCACTGCAGGTTTGGGCAACCAGGATTTAGATGCAGGCTACTGAAAAGCTTCCACAGACTTAGAAACAAACAGACCCACCAGCTGGCCCTAGAACTCTGATTTGCAGCAATACGCTTTGGACTTAGCACTGGATTCAGTCCCATGTCTCCAGGTTCCAAGGAGTTTTGTGGTCTCAGATAAACTAATCATTGTAAGGCTTGGTTTCCTCACCACAGAAAGATTTTTCCAAATGTTGTATTCCTACCACTCTCAGACCAGGCTAGGGGTGGATTATTACCACTAAATGCACAGTGGGTGATCTAGGTTAGAGATGCCAGTTTAAATATTTAGGACATTTATACTAAAAAAATATTTCAGTGTTTATCTGAAATTCAAATTTAAATGGACATCCTATATTTTTATTTGCCAAATCTGGCAACTCTAAGGGTTGGTAATAAACCAGAAGGGAAAAGAACTTTGAAAACCATTGCCAAGTCCAAAGTTGTAAGCAGTTTTAGGGTTTGTCCAATAGAGATCCACAGTCACTGGGGAAGTCACTTGCTCTCCTGATAGCAGGACTGATCTGATAACAGGACTGATCCGTGGACTCAGTTGGACCCTTCTTATCTCAGCACTCTCCCAAAGGTGCAAGAAAGCTGCTTGTGTTCTGGAAAACAGAGCGTCCTCTCAGGTAGAATTCCTTTGCCATTAAATTTTTGTCTGTGGCCTAACTGGTAATAGAGGACAAATTACTCTGTTCATCAGCATGCTTGACAGGGATCAACTGACAAACTATTTCTTTTCTAAGTCTAAAGAATAGCTAATAATAATGAAAATGTGATGAAAGATTTTTCTGAACATTAGCCAGATGGCTGAGGCTTCTGAATGTGTCTACTTTGAACTTTCAGCTCTCTTGAAAGAATGACTTACATTGAGAAACAGGTTAAAATGAAAATCTGTAAATACTTAAAGTAAAAATATTTCACAAGTTTATGGAGACAGAAAGCAGAATGGTGGTTGTCAGGAATTAAGGGGAAGGAGGAATGAAGGAATTGTTGAATGGGCATAGAGTTTCAGTTTTGTAAGATGAAGAAAGAGCTCTGGAGGTTGGTTGCCCAAGAATGCGAATATATTTCACACTACTAAACTATACACCTGAAAATTATTAAGATGGTAAATTTTATGTTATGTATATTTTACCACAATTTAAAAAATTCCCTGTCATAGAAATCTAGAGTTAGAAAAAATGCACATGGAAGAAAAACAATCAGACAGACAGTGTTTTCCTACAAAAGGATGTAAAGTCAAAGAAATCTATTCCTCTCCTGGGAAATGTCCTACTAGACCAGTGAGAATTATTTGTGGTCTACTTATAAGCCCCAAAGCTTTCTTCCCTCTTCCTGAATGTGTGACTCAGTGTGTCCTTCCTGAGCAAGCAAAAACTGGATTAAGTACATTAGCTGTTTGAACACAGATAATGAGACTGAATATGCTTTATGTTGTCAATCCATCTTTCTTCAATCAAACTAAAGGCACTGAAATGTCTGTCAGTGAGGGGACTATAGACTTCATCCCCAAATGCCATCCCTTAGCATCCCTTCCGGATAGACTCTGGATGGTGTGCATGTCATGCTAGCTTCTCTTCATACCAAATATCAAACATGCAAATGTTGTAGCCAGCAGCTATGTGAGAAGCCCAGATAGACTGAGTTTCATTCTGGTACCAAGTCGCAGTGATGGGTGTAATGGTCCTGTTCACGCCTGGAGAGGAAAAGGTCAAGAATGTTACTTCCTACACAGGACTGATCCTCACTGTGCTTTTGGTACCTGGGTAAAGATATCACTGTTTGGAATACTTACAACATACTAGGCACTGAAGTAAGATGTGACATGAGCTACTTTTCATAATCCTCACAACAATACTTGCCACAGGTAAGATTACCACCCACTTTACAGAGGGAAAAACTAAGACTTAATGGCATGATGATACTTGTGGAAGTCCACAGAGCTGCTCAGAGTTGAGTCAGGATTAGAACTGGGTGACATTCCAGTGTCTGAGCTAGTGCAGAGAACATATCATTACTGCCAGAAACAAGCTACCGGAATTGCCTGTTGTGTGGGTCCAGGAGTTCCCCAAAGTCTAAAAGCACCTGCATTGTCAACCCAGACCACTAGATACCATTAAACACCTTTGGATTCACTTTTGAGGCATTATCAAGTGGAAAGGCAGAGTGGAAATTCCAAGGATGTCGATTCAAATCCAAGTTCTACCATGTCAACTGTAAACAAAAAGCGGACCAGGTGTTCGGCCAGAAAAAAGGATTTATTCAGGGAAAAAGAAAGTATTGTAGTCTGCTATGTGGAGCCTTAGCCAGTTCAGAGACAAAGAAGGGGGCAGTTTTCTTTCATGGGGGAAGAGAAAAGTTGGGGGAAGGGTGGTTATGACTGTGGAGTCCTTGTAGCTCCCCCTTCACCAGTGGCAGACAGAGGGTGTGTGAGCTCCACCTACAGTTCCTCCTAATTCCTGTCTTGGATAATGTCTGTCATAATTTTGACGACCACACGTGGAGCAGATATGTGACCTTGATTGCCAGGCCTCAGTCTCCAAATCTGCACAATGATCATTTCAACAGGTACAATTTGAAGAGAAAATGTATAAAGTATGTAAGAGTACCTGGCACCTAGTAGATAACTGTAAAAGCAGCATGCACAATGATGAAGCAAGAGTATGAGCTCTGCCATCAGATGGCCTGGGTTCGAATCTCAGCTCCACATCTAACCAGCTGTGTGACTTAGGCAAGTCACTCAACTTCTCTTGGCCTCAGTTTCCTTACCTGTAAAATAAGGATAATAATACTGCCTAGCTCATAGAGTTCATACAAGGATTGAGGGACTGAATACTCAGGAAACTTTTAGAAAGGAGCATTCCAGATGCTAGACACTGTTCTAATTCCTTCATATGTATTTTCGCTCTTGATTTTCATTAACAGGTAGAGACTATGTTACTCCCTGTGCCTTAGACCGGAGAGATCATGTATATTGGAATGAGAAAGGGTTAAGAGGTTCCCAGACATGTATACAAAAACCCTGGTTTGTAGAATTCTGTGTAGTTCCACCTTTCCCAGTGGAGCTCCTGTTTAGATACCTACAGAAGGGCCCCTTCAACATCCATTCAACATCCAGGCCTTCTCAATGTCTTACAGTTTTCAACAGCCAGGATCTGCCACACAATTTTCAAGGCCCAGTGAAAAAAGAAAATGCAGAGCCTCTTGTTAAAAAATCTTTAAGAATTATTTGGTGACAGATGAGCCTCAAACCAAGCAAGGGACCCTTCTGAGCAGGGGACCCTGTGTGACTGCACAGGTCACACCCTATGCAGTCAGCCGTGCCCACAGCTTATTCTCTGGTAGGTTTCCACTGTCTTAGTTGCTTCCTTTCTGCCTGCCCAGCCTCTGGCCCCTGTGGCGAGAAATGAGTGAGCTGTTCACAGAGGCACACAGGTTACCAGGTGGCAGCAGGCTGTGGACAGGGCGGCCACAGGCTCACTGCTCTGGGGGGCAGGGACAGGTTTGGAAGTTTCAGTCAGGCAAAGTGAGTAGTCTTCCACAACTCTTACATTCATTTTGAAAGAGGATCCAGTGAAGGGTAAGTCACTGTGCTAAGCTCTGAGTTTTTAAACAATACAAAATAACAAAAAAATTCTGACCAAAGCACTACATTTTCATTGTTGTTAAATGAAAACACCATGCCATACAAAGAAAAGTTGTAAACATTTCTATTCCTACCACCCTGAAGAACCAATGGTTACCATTGGTGTCATTAGCTATGACACCAATGATAATAGCTTCATTTTTTTGTGCCCCTACTATAAACCAGGGTGTAAGCACTAGAACGCTGTATTGCATATTTGGAAGTTGCTAAGGGGATAGATCTTAAATGTTCTCATCACAAGAAACAAATGTGTATTATGTGTGGTGATGGATTTTAAGTAGACTTATTTTGATGATTATATCACAACATATACAAATAGTGAATCATTATGTTGTATACCTGAAACTAATGTAATATGTCAATCATACCTCAGTAACAAAAAAAAGAAAAGAACTGTAATTATTCCTATTTACATGAGGAAACAGGCTGAGAGATGTTCAGTAAGTTAGCCAATATCGCTCGCCAGTGAGAAGTGGAAACTCAACTTTGCCCTATCTTCTGAATCCACTCTCCTGTAGTCTTTATGGTAGAGAGGTCTGCAGCTGTGCAGAAAGAAAATATTGGAACTTTGAATGATATTTATTTTATCCAGTTCTTTGAACATGTTACTCTACCTCATTCATTTTGACATGTTATTCTTTTGTGAATTTTTTTTCCCAGATAGAAATCAACATACCAGTTTTATTATGGTAAGTCTGAATTGGACAATGCAGCCTGAGACCACAATTGAGTGACTCAGTCTTTCCACAGAATCGGGTGAACTTTTTCAGCTAGTTGTAGGCAGTAAAGCAGGAAACCTTCAGACCCTCCTGGCAGGGAAGAGCCTGCCTCAGCAGCTTCCTGTAGGAGAAGTAAGAATATGTACCCATGCTATAGGTCAACTAGTCTGCAGGTGAAGGAAGACTGGACCCTAGGCAACACTTGTACAGACATCTTTTGTGAATATTTAAAAATGTATACAATATTGGTATAGTTCTACATGTATATAAACAAACAAACAAACAAACAAATAAATAAATAAAGTATACATATTTGGGACTAAATGAACAAAAACAATTAGAGGCCACAATAGACCAGTGTTTATATATGTATCATGTGTTTGAATATATTGTATACAAGTTTTTTTTAAAAGAATGAATAATATGTATACTTGTGTTTTTTTCCACTTCATATGTGGTAATCATCTTTCCATGTCAAAAAACATTCACCTACATCAATATTTTTAATGTAAGTACTGACCTCTTTAAATATTAATTTTAATAGGTAAGATCCAATGTTTTAGGATAATGATCTGATATCTTCATCTTATATAATCCATCTTATATTCCTATACCCAAACCCCACCCCCACCCGAATGAATGGTGGAATATAATTAAGTACCTGGAATCCAGGGACTCTTTTTAAAAAATACATCTCTTTTTTCCAAAGAATTGAAATAAGGGTCTCAAAGAGATATTTGCGTATCCCCCCGTTCATAGCAGCATTATTCTTAAAAGCCAAAAAGTGGATGCAACCAAAGTGTCCATGCATGGATGCAAGGATAAACAAAATGTGTTATATACATACAACGAGGTATTATTCAGCCTTAAAATATAGGAAATTCTGATACATGGTACAACATGGATTAACCTTGAGGACATTATGCTAAATGAAATAAGCCAATCACAAAAAGATGAATATTGTTTGATTCCACTTACATGAGGTACCTAAAAGGCAAATTTACAGACAGAAAGTAGAATGATGGCTGCCAGAGGCCAGGGGAGGAGGAGAGATGTGCTATTGTTTATTGGACAAGAGTTTCAGTTTTGTAAGATGAAAAGTCATGAAGGACGGTGGTGATGGTTGCAAAATAATGTGATATATACTTAATACCACTGAACTATGCACTTAAAAATGACTAAGATGGTAAAAACAAAAACACATCTCATTATAACAGATAGGATCCAGTGGCAGTGGAAGCAAACTCCCAAGAACTGAGTCTCCACCCTGCAATGTGCTTTACCTCATGCAATCCTCATAACAAACTGCTCCAAGAAAAGGGACCTTAGGTTCAGATGGCTTGAAACTGGCTTAGGGTCACCCACTAGCAGATGAGAGCTTGTCTCAAACTCACTTGTGAATCCAGCGTCCATGCCTTTCCCCAATGGCTCCTATAAAATATGTAGAATGATTGTGGCTCAGTAATAAAAGGAATACTGGACACTCAGTTTGTCTCCATCATAGCCCCTGCTTGGTCCAGTGCCTTGTACACTATAAGTATTTAATTTTCAAGAATGAATGGGGTTGAGCAGTGAGAAAAAGAAAGGTATTCCAAGGGTACTAATGAGTGAGTGCTAATTTCCTGCTTTCTTACTCTTAAGCTATCTCATCAAGTGACTAATGTCAGACTTGGGGTTACTCCACTGATAACACCACTGAGCATGGTGGAGTCCACTGCTGCTGTCCCTCATTATCTTCTATCAGGGACAGCAAGAATCCATGTAGGCCTCTTTATACAGGTGTAAGTTAAAACAGACCCTCTGAGATAGCTGGAGAGACCTGGGGACTGTAGGCCTGGTCTTGTCTACCTGAATTGTCATGGATATGTCACTCTTTAGTTCATCAACTGTGAAATGAGGGTTCAAGTGCATAATTTAGAGCAGCCCTAACATTCTATGCTCAGAGCAGATGAAAATGTGCCCATTGTATGATTCCAAATTTAGGGCTTCAGAAAAAGCAGTTTTAGAAATTGATGGATGTTTACCCTGCCTGATAGTTAATGAAATTAAATAGAGGGACTAATGAAGCCTCCAGGGAATCTGAAGAACAGACTCTACCTGACTGCTTATTTTTTTAAAGATAATATTTATTTATTTTTAGAGAGAGTAGGGAAGGAAGGGAGAAAGAGACGGGGAGAAACATCGATGTGAGACAGAAGCATCAATCGGTTGCCTCTTGTATATACCCTAACCAGGGATCAAACCTGCAATCCAACAGCTTAACACTTAGAAGTATTTACAAATCATTAAAAATAAAATACAAATGCAACAAACTGATTTATACAAGAACTTATCTGTATCTTTCAGTCAATTCTTAACATAGAGTTATTTTCCAGAGAGAGAGGAAAGTCACTTCTCAATAATTTTTTTGCAAAATCATTTTGCTGATTCATTAAAACCCTGGCCTGAAATAAGACAGAAACATTCAATTTTTGTCATGTCAGGTGTCTTCATTCTGCTAGCGAGGAGGGGAATGATTTTTACCAGTTTGTGCTGAAATACAAAAATGGAGGCTCCTGTGTGTCAAGACCATGAGGTTTGGAGCCCTGACCCTGCTGCTCTCCAGCCATGTGATCTGGACAGCAAGCTCTTCACTGCTGCAAAGCTCAGGCTCCCTAACTATAAAATGTGGACACCAACTGTGCCTATCCTCACAGGTTGGTGTGAGAATTGAACAACAACAACAACAACAATAATAATAACAACAACACATAATATTTATTGAGACAAAAACTTAATTCCACAGTTATACAGCAAATGACTGGGCCTGCATTTGAACCCATGTAGTTAAGTACTAGAGCTCCGGCCTTCACTATGGCTTCCTCATTGGTGAGAGTAAGTACTCAGCATAGCACTGACCCCTGGGAACTGTTATTGTTATTACTGTCACTGATTTTGTTTTTTAAATCCTTATCCAATGATTTTTTTTACTGATTTTTAGAGAGGAAGGGAGAGAGAAAGAGATAGATGTTAGAGAGAAACATCAACTGATTAACTTCCTTATACGCCCCAACTAGGGATAGAACCCACAACTTTTTGGTTCACTGGATGATGCTCAGACCAACTGCTCGCCCAGCTAAGGCTGTCATGGATTTTAAAGGCCCTGGAAATAGAATGACATTTTAGAGCTTTAACTCCTCTAGAGGTGTAAGGACTAGGGTAGAATTTCTTTAAAGTCTTTGATTCCCACCTCCCTCTTCTTTAACTATTGTCAGAGTATCCAGAGAAGCTCCTTTCCCATGGGAAACAGCTGCATTTGGCACCACAGCTGTATCTTGTGAATTAACCCTTCCCATTGAAGCTGGGTGACAATATATTCTCATTCTGGCCCAGCATTGAATTGTAAATTGTAGTCACTTGCTTTTTCTCATAAGCAGAAGTGCCCTAACCACATAATCACTTGGTAACTTCCACCTTTAGAGATGCTGAGAGAGGGAAGAGAGAGGGGAGAGAGAGGGGGAGAGAGAGGGGAGAGAGAGGGGAGCGGGGGTGGGGGGGAGAGAGAGAGAGAAATAATAATTAAAAAAAAAGAAAAAAAGCTTGGTTTTTACAAACTCATTTGTAGCTGGTCAGTGATCAGGCCTTTTCTCCTTGCTGAGCCAGCTTTCAGGAATTCTTGGCATTTGTCCATGTTGTGTTACCCCAATAGTTTGTTATCTTTGCAACTTAAGGGCTGACTTGGAAATTCAGACTGTCAACTATTTCAAGCAAATGGGAGTCCTCACTCCACTATTTTAATTAACTTTCAGAGAGTTAGGTTTCTTACTGGTTATGATAATGTTAACTTAAAATACTCTTAAGGAAACAGGGCAGGAAGCAGAGTGAGAACAGGAGGACTATTGTTTTTAAAGGCATTCTGGGAAAAGGAGTTACCGTATTTTTCAGACCATAAGACACACCTAGGTTTTAGAGGAGGAAAATAGGAAAAACAATTTTGAAGCAAAAAATGTGGTAAAATATTTAATAACATCCTTTAAAGCAGAAATCCTGTAGTGAGCCAGGTAAGCTACATTTGGACTATATATGCACCCCCATTTTCCTCCCAAATTGGGGGTGTGTGTGTCTTATAGTACAAAAAATATGGTAAGCAAAGCCACAAAGGCAAAGTACCAGAGGTATGTGGAGAAGAGACAGGAGAGGCATAGATAGATCTCAAGGAGCATGAACAATTGAGGATGGAAATGAAAGTGTATAATACAGATTAAGTACAGCCTTGAATGCCCGGTTAGGATGGTGGGAGGGTAGAATGAGAAACTGTAAGAGATTGTTGGAATCAACAGCAAAGACCAAGTTTATGTTTTAGGAAACTAACTGGGATTATGGGCAGAGGGTGGTGTGCAATGGGATCAGAACTGATCTGGGGACTCAATGGCCATGGGACAAAGTCTGTTTAGGCCTACAACTGCCATCTATTCATTTGTTAAATGGCAATGATAACAGTTATATGGAGATGGAATAAAATCAGAGATGGATATTTTAAATAATGTCATAGAAAGCACTCAGACAAACAATACACACACACATACTTTTATGGTCAGGCTGGGTGAAGAATAGTGTCTGAGCAAGCTAGGGTTCTGATAAAAAGGGCAAAAAAAGGGAGCTGACAGAGGGAGAAAAGGATGGAAGGACGGAAAGGCAATCCTTAGAGAGGATCAAGAGAGAATGGTGATGTTATTCAAGGGCAGGCAGTGGAAGAGGAGGTTGTCTGGGGGCTGGGATACTGATGAGTTCAGCTTTGGAAATACTAAATTTGAGAGAGAGGGAGATGTTCACAAGAGGTGGGTAGACCAGAGCTTTAAGACTTAGGTGTCCATTTTGTTTTAATTGAAAAAGCCACATTGCCCTTAGGAAAGTATTTGGGGAGAGCTTCTGGCCCATATTTAAAGTTCAAAGTAAACTCAGTGAAGTTCTAAAAGCCAAAAGCTGCAGTCACCTACATATGAACAACACCACCATGGAATTTAGAATTGTCCCCTAGGTAGTCTTGTTAGAAAGCAAGTTCCGTGGAAGGAATACCCTGCCCCTGCAATTCTACATCCTCAGAGCCAAGATGGTGCTGACACATTTCAAGCATCCACTAGATGTTACTGGATAGAGTTATGCATTTTGTATAATTTTAATTTAGCAGTATCAAGGATGGGTACGTTTCGTTTTTGCTTTTTGCCTCCTTTAAGGAACTTCCCTTTGCTTGTTCCCACCTGAGAAATATCACTGAAGAAAATAATCACAGATAACCACAATCCTAACCACATAAAGTTGTTCACCATGGCATTTTTCATATTAGCAATAAAATGAGAAATAGTTCATACTTGAAACAACAGGGGAGTGATAAATAGTGCCCATCAATTTGATGGAATATTAACCTGGCAATTGCAGAAACTATTCTAAGCACTTTGTAAATTTTAATTCATTTAATACTCATAGCAATCCTATGGGGGAATATCATATTATTATAAGTCCCATTTTACAGATGAGGAGACCAAGGCCCAGGAAGGACAAATGGCTCACTCTGGGTCATGTTGCTAGTTTTTCAATTCCCAGTTCCATACTCCTAATGGTCAGCATTATTTAGATAATTTCAAACCTGTGCCACCCCCATTTCTTCAGACTAGTAATCACTCAGGAATGCACTGGGAACAAACAGAAGTTAAGCAAAAGGATTGGTTTGGACTTGACCAGGCCAACTTGCTAATCCTGAAGTACTAGGGCTAAAATGGTATGGACTACCACAGGAATGTCCCTTCTAAAATTTCTTCCTCCTCTGAGGAAACTTTCTGGAATCAACCTTTTTCTTCTGTTCTTTTCCCTGACATGTTATCATGGCTTCTCCAGACCTACCTTATTCCCAAAAGTCTCTTCAGAGGTGGCCCAGAAACTGGACAGGATGATGATAATGATCAGGGCAATAATGATACTATAACAATAATAGCCAAAGTGTATAGAGACACTGCCCTGGGCAATGTTTACATACATTTGAAAAGGGATGGGGACTTCTGGCCAAGATGGAGATGTAGGTAGACACACTGTGCCTCCTCATACAACCAAAAGAAGGTCAACAACAAATTTAAAAACAAAAACCAACCAGAACTGATGGGAAATCAAACTGTATGGAAGTCCGACAACCAAGGACTTAAAGAAGAAACATTCTTTGAGACCGGTAGGAGAGGCGGAGATGGGCAGCAGGGCAGAAAGGACTCGCGGCAAGGAGGAGGCTGGAGGACTGGGGCAGGCAGGGTGGAGACTGGTGGACGGGCAGTCCCACATTCTCGAGCAGATAAATTGGGAGGAACAACTAGGGAGTGAGACAGACCGAGCAACCCAGGGTTCCAGTACTGGGAAATAAAGCCTCAAAGCCTCTGACTGAAAACACCTGTAGGGGTTGAGGTGGCAGTGGGAGAAACTCCCAGCCTCACAGGAAAATTCATTGGAGAGACCCACAGGGTCCTAGAACAGACACAAACCCACCCACCTGGGAATCAGCACCAGAAGGGCCCAATTTGATTGTGGGTAGCAGGGGACCTGACTGAAAACCGGCAGAGAGCACAGCAAGTGGCATTGTTCCCTCCCTGACCCCTCCTCCACATTCAGCATCATGACGCAGACATGTGGTTGCCCTGCCCTGGTGAACACCTAAGGCTCCGCCCCTCACCACATAACCGGCATGCGGAGACAAAAAAAAGAATTGGTCCAAATGAAAGAACAGATCAAAGCTCCAGAAAAATACAACTAAGCGATGAAGAGATAACCAACCTATCAGATGCACAGTCCAAAACACTGGTTATCAGGATGCTTCAGGAACTCACTGGTACTTCAGGTACTTCAACAGCATAAAAAAGACCCAGGTGGCAATGAAGGTTGCATTATGTGAAGTAAAGAAAAATCTACAGGGAACTCACAGTGACGTGAAGAAAACCAGGACTCAAATCAATGGTTTGAAGCAGAAGGAAGAAACACTCAACCAGAACAGAATAAAGAAACAAGAATTCAAAAAAAACAAGGAGAGGCTTAGGAATCTCCAGGACATCTTTAAATGTTCCAACATCCAAATTATAGGGGTGCCAGAAGGAGAAGACAAAGAGCAAGAAATTGAAAACTTATTTGAACAAATAATGAAGGAGAACTTCTCCAATCTGGCAAAGGAAATAGACTTCCAGGAAGTCCAGGAAGCTCAGAGAGTCCCAAAGAAGTTGGACCCAAGGAAGCACTCACCAAGGCACATGATCATTACATTACCCAAGATTAAACAGAAGGAGAGAATCTTAAAAGCAGCAAAAGAAAAGGAGAGACAGTTACCTCCAAAGAAGTTCCCATAAGACTGTCAGCTGATTTCTCAAAAGAAACCTTGTAGGCAAGAAGGGGCTGGAAAGAAGTATTCCAAGTCATGAAAGGCAAAGACCTACATCAAAGATTGCTGTATCCAGCAAAGCTATCATTTAGAATGGAAGGGAAGATAAAGTGTTCCCCAGATAAGGTCAAGTTGAAAGAGTTCATCATCACCAAGCCCTTATTATACAAAATGTTAAAGGGCCTTATCTAAAAAAAAGAAGTTCAAAAATAAGAACAGTAAAATGACAACAAACTCATAGCAACCAGACCTGAAAAAAACAAAAAACAAAAAAATGTAAGCAAACAACTAGAACAGGAACAGAATCACAGTAATGGAGATCACATGGACAGTTATCAGAGGGGAGTGGGAAGGGGAGAAAGGGGAAAAGGTACAGAGAATAAGTAGCATAAATAGTAGGTAGAAAATAGACAGGGGGAGGTTAAGAATAGTATAGGAAATGTAGAAACCAAAGAACTTATATGTATGACCCATGGACATGAACTAAAGAGGGGAATGCAGGTGGGAGGGGGGGTTCAGGGCAGAGGGGAATAAGGGGGGGATGGGACAACTGAAATAGCATAATCAATAAAATATATTTTAAAAAGTAAAAAAAAAAATGAAAAGAAATGGGATGGGTGCCCTTTTCCTGATGAGGAAGTGAGGCTCAGAGAGACTGGGAGAAAGTGGGGGAGGAAGGACTAGCCATCCACAGACTGCATAGTATAAACTTTTGGCCTTGGAGCCCTCATTTGTAAATCAACTTCAGACTCACTCCCTACATGATGGCATTCCTTGCATATCTGATCTTCCTAGGAAATAAGTTTCTTCCAGGAAAGACAACAGGGAGGACACAGCAGATCTTGATGTTAATGACCCAGAAACTATTGATAATGGATCCCCATTTTATCTCCTGATATTTTCTTTTAATTAAGAAAATGGTGTTTATTGATATTTATGATTTCTTCAAACGTATTTCCTAACCTAAAACAATTAAAAATAATAATATAGCACAGATGGAGCTAACAAGGATCTGGTGAGAGGATCACGACTTGTTAAGTGCACTCCTCAGTCATTCTACCAAAGCGAATGGGCGGCCAAGGAGAGTGCTCAGAGTGAAGTGAGGCGTTACTCCAGACTGAAGTTTTCAAACGTGGAAAGCATTGATTTGTTATGAGTTTGGGAAGGAACACACTATTCAAAGATTTGGCTGTGAATGAGCACTAGCCGATCTGTAAATAATCTATGGGTAAAGTTTACAGGGGTCAAACATTAACAATGTGGGGGTGAGGCATGCACTTTGCCATGTTGAACTGTTTCTACTTCTCCAGCTACAACTATCACATTAAAAGGACAGAGTAGAGCACGTAGAGGCTAAATTCAAGTGTGAACACCCTATGATGATGTGACCAGTTATGCAGTTAGAACCAGTAAGAGATTCGGTGGCAACAGTACAACTGTTAGGTCAGGTTATGAAGGGTGAGGCCCTTTCAGGGCAGCTGCAAAGAGAAAGCCCCTATTAATCCTTTAACTAAGCAGCTGATAGATTTAATCTTTTTGTGTTTATGGTATAACTCTTCAAACTCAGGATTATTGTAAGTTAAAAAAAGGCAGCATAGGATACCAAAGCTTTTTATAGATTTCATTGTCATGTTAACAGATGATAGAAGAAAGAACTTCTAGGGCTTCTTACTACAATTCACTGCCACTCCATTGAAAAATTGTAAGAAAGCTTCATTGCTGGATTTATTCACAAAAAGAATAGGTCTCTATTTGAAGAGGGAGGAGATCTCAGTCTCATGCCTTGGGATCTATTTTCTTCTGATTTTATAACCATTGTTATTAAAATAGCATAAAAAGACTCAGCCCACGTTATTTTGCACAGTAGTATGAGAAAAGAAACCACTTTACCTGGTATAATCCCCTTTGGCTTCCTGGAATAAAAAACAAAAATAGATGATCAATTTGTATTTATGTTAATTAAGCTAAATGAACTTTACTCGTGATTATTTACCCCTCTTAAAGTCCCTGAGTTCTGTTTTGTTTTGAAAAATGTACCAAGGAACACTTTCTCTACGACCATGGGAAAGAATGTGGTATCATAAGGAAACACTAGTAGTCATGAACTCGTTCTTATTTTTAGCGTTAGAGACAAATATATCTTTAGAAGCATAGAGGATTATTTCTCCTTTTATGCTTCTAAGGCCACGTGATAAACGCTTGTCTATTGGAATGGCACACTTTTTAGTTTGGGAGCAGACCTTTTAAACCATGACCCAGGTAAATCAACACATGCTATTTGTTTACTCTTTTTAAACCAGCATGAGGCACACTTGGTTTTTTAGTTACCAGTGCTTTTAGGAATTAAAGGGCTCTCTTGGGGTGGTGAACACACAATACAGTGTACAGATGGTGTGTTGTGGAATTGAGCACCTCAAACCTGTATAATTTTGTTAACCAGTGACACCCCATAAATTCAATAAAAAGGGAGAAAAAAGAATTAAAGTTCCTTTAACTCAGCCTCAAGAAAATGTCAACAAAAGTTACTAAATTTAAATTACAGTTGCAGCCATTGTAACAACTGCTGCCTCTCAGGTAGCACAGAGCTCCTTTCCAGGAACATGGTCTTAACTCTTCCTTCAGAGCAATCCAAATTCCATTTTCCTTTGATATAGACAATCTCATGCTGTAGTTCATGCAAACTATGCTAAAACAGAACATGGTCGCTCACATTTTTAATTGGCAAACAACCAGCTGGCTTAAAAATCCATCAGCAATTGGCCTCTGCAAAAGTTTCATAGTTGCAGGCAGTTCACAAAAGCAACAAATAAAAAGGAGCAGCTGGTCAGTTCTTACCTGTAAAACCAGCGCGGCTAACTTGAAGACGGTTTCACTGTCTACTTCAATTTGCCCCTGTTGGTGGGAAAGGAAAGCATCAGTGGACTCAGGCCGCCCCTGGCTGTAGCAAATGGCTGTGGGGCTGGGGAAGCTGTCACAGCTTGGCACCTCAGTGTGGGATCAAATGCAGATCATACCATTGAGAGAAAAGGGGGGTGTGTGTGCAGAGCCTCCTCCAGGGTTAAGAGGAAGCCACATTGTGTGTGAGTGTGTGTGTGTTAATTAGCTGTGGGAGTTTGTTTAGAGAGCACTTCTACAAGGAACATGAATGACTTTGAGGCTGAAAATTCAGACAACTTCTAAATCAATAATTTATATCTTTACAAGTTTATTTTTAAACTATAAATTTTCTTAGTTCAGTGCTTTCCTGAGATTTTTTTGTCTGTGTCATAGCATGCTTATTTTGGTATACACACAATGCAAATATTATTAAAAATATAAGTTCACTTCTGTAACAATGACACATTATTGAACTAATATTTGTACCATTATATATAAAATGTAAAATCTTAAAAAGCAGTTATAGCAAATACTTCAAAGACTAAACTTCTGTTGCTTTATATTGAAATTTGATGAGCTTTAATTTATCATTTTTCCATTATTTTATTTTTTCATCCTTCAAGATCTCAAATTAAAACAGGAGTTCTGGGCCTTGGTTAACAAAAATGCGTTTTCAGTAGCCTGATTGGGATGCTTAAGTGTGTGTGGAAGGGGTGTTGCATCTATCCACACCCTCAAATGCACCTTCATTTATCTTGTTGAATATAGTGATATATGTAAACACTGTCTCTGTATTCTGTAATATAATGCAACAATACGTGGTTTAGAAGGATCTCTAAAAAAAAATTTGGTGATATTCTAGGTTGCAAGCATACACACACATAAAAACAATTTCACATTACTCGCCCCTTGCCCAGGTCCTGTATAAATCAGCACTCGAAGGTGCATAGTTTTAATGATGTGGAACTCTTGGGCCTAGAAATTGCCTTGCCCTCTCTCCTTTTCCCTTCTACCTGAGAATCCAGGCTGGAGGGTTTTCCAGTTATACCAGGTACATCAATGGGGAGCAATTAAGCAGACCAGAGTAAATGCACACTCAGTGGATTTACAGTAGCAGTTAACTCTTTGAGGTTTTCTGGAAGGATTATGCTTTTCTTTCAGGTTTCTGAGTGATTTCACTGGCGTTTTCAAAAACAAAACATAACTAAAGCCATAAAATGAAATAAACAAACTAAACACCAAGAACATTACAATGTCAGCAAAGATAATTATCCATGTTTCTCTTGCATTACAAAATGGACTCAAATTAACTTCATTTACCAACACTTAAATCCCTTCTGAAACTGGAGGCAGTGAATCTGCTTCAAAAGTTTTCTGCTTCACAAGCTGAGAGGCCCATAGCCTTGGAATTTAAAGCTTGCCTAAAATCTCTAGAAACAGACTATAAAGAGAAGCTGGGTTGATGGTAGGAATCAATTGCCCTCTGTCTTTCAGGAGAGAGACAGTGGTTTTCTAATCTGGTGAAAGATGATGTTAACCCAACAGGTGAAGTGGGGTATTGATTAAGATTAAATTTTAGAAAGGTTAAAGTCCTTACATTCAAAGTAAAAACAAACAAACAAACAAACAAAAACAAATGTACAGTGAGGGGGAAGAGTATGGGGAATTCTAAAGCATCTTTGAACTTGAAATTAGGCTCAAATTCAAAGTTAAAGTTAAATTTGTCTTAAAATCTTAGAGAAGAGAAAATGGATTATTTTGGGCATTAAAATAACTAAAACTGAATAAAATATATTGAAAATATTTGTCAACCCCCAAAGACCCCTTTTGCCTCATCAGAACCTTAGGTGAGTCACCCAAACAATACTTTTTAAAAGATTTTATTTATTTTTAGAGAGAGGGGAAGGGATAGAGAAAGAGAGGGGGAGAAACATCAACTGGTTACTTCTCACCCCAGCCAGGGATGGACCCGCAACCCAGGCATGTGCCCTTTGCCCTGTGGATGATGCTCAACCAACTGAGCCGTGCTGCTCAAGGCCAAACAATACTTCAGATGCCAACTTTTCAATTTAGTAAATGGAAGTTCAGCAGATAAAAGACCTCAAACAGATACTGTTAAAAATGCTGCCAAATAATTCTCTACCTTAGAAGGGTCATTAAATATTAAAAATGCTGAAATGTGGATCTGGAGCATGGAAGTACCAGGCTGAGACAGATCCAGCAGAGTGGGAAGGCAGATGCACAACTCACTTGTAGACTTTCTTACCCACACGAGGGGCGCTGACACAACCCTGGTGGAGGAGGGTTGTGGTGGGGGTAGCAGTGGTGGGCCCTATCAAAATCCAGGGGGAGAGAGAAAGCATAATTTGGCAGTGCCGCACATTCTTTTATACACCTCAGCCCCAGCCTCACCCTTGGGCTAACCTCTATTCTGGAAATTCAAGGCAACCTATTTTGAGTTCTGATACTCATGTCAAGGTTAATTGACTTTTGCATGGAATTCACCAAACCATGGATAAACCAGGAATAATACTATTTGCCTGATTCTCAGCAATTCCACATGGTGAAATTTAATTAAGACTTACACTGAACTCTAGAATTTCATGCCTGGAGTGTAAAAGTTCTTTAGAAACTGCAGTCTGGCCTAGGACAGAACATTTCTTTTACTCACAACCATGGCAACAGAGGTAACCTTATAGGTACTAGGGAAGCTAACACTTGAGAAACGGATCTTCTTAAAGAGAGAGGTAATTGGATCCTTCAGTGCGTTTAGAAGACTGTCGAGGATAAACAAAGAGAAGCGGAGAAGTCAGTCAGATGATGTGGCCGAATGCCCAGAGGTAATATGAAACAGTAGCAGGCACTGGTGCTGCACCCTCACGGCTAATTTAACTGGATTGTGGATTCAATCAGTGGATCACTGGGTTCAGGCTCCACATTGGACACCTTATATTTTTTCCTGGCTTGTTGGTTCAATTGATGGAGATATCATGCTAATGAGGTGAACTCTAGGCTTTTGCTTCCCAAGTAGGAGAACAAAATACAAGACAGTTTTAGAATGTGAAAGTAAATTCAGTGGAACTGTGATTATTTTACAGATGTTATTTTACAGACGATGACACCCCGCAGGGACACGATCCTCAGTGCATTGTCCAATCCCATAGCAGATACTACTCTCGACTCCCTGAGTGCCTTTCCCACTCTATGACTGCAGTGCAAATATCTCACCAGAAATCTTCCAAAGATTTGCTTTGTTAAAAACTGGAATTAGGTAGATTGGAAAAAAGACTCCAAGTGCCCCTCCACTGTTGGTGGGACACTATGTCATCATCAAACACATACACTCCTAATCGAGTGGGAAAATCATTTCTGAACACTCATTCTGCTTCTTCTGTATTGATGGTGTTGTCCATGGAAACTATTCTGCACTAGAGCAATAGGCATTAATAACTTGGTCACAAATACTTAGGATGTAGAACGACTTGACAAACTATTGGGAGATGTTAGTTAGCATACAAGTCTATTAACAATTACTTATCTATTTTAGGGTTAAGTCTACAAAAAACCTAACTTTTAGAACACTGACAAATAAATGTAGAAGAAATGAAAGAGGCAGAAGATTACCACTTGCAACAATTATAGTACTAATTGATTCAGACAGAGACTTCGATAGACAAAAACTATTGGGTCGAAGTTAGAGGAGAAACAGGACAGGATAGTGACGTAGTCTCAAAGGATCCCACCTTGGGGAAAATTAATTACAAGGGGGAAAATGATTACTTTTCATGGTGAATTGCAACCTGACAGATACTGTCTGAACCAACAAGTGAAATATCACCAATAACTGCATAGACCAGCATCCTGTGCCTCCTGATGGTATGCGATGAGGACACAACTGTATGCAGTGCTGTGCTATAAATGTAAATGTTTCACAAACAGTAATGGGGGGGTAGGAGTAGAGAGGAGAGCCCTGATTTGTAGCATTTGTTGATATCCATGATGTAAATCCTCCCACATTAGCTCATTTCAAGCTACCAGTATGACATCACAGAACATGGCATTGGGAAAAGATGTGAGAATTGGCTCTCATAGCTGAAACTAGCTGGGTCCAGAATACCATTGGGTAGTGCTCTTGCCAAAAATAATCACTAGATCTAATCATGAGGAACCATGAAAAGAAACCAAACCTAGGGCTATTCTGTGAAACATCTGGCCCATACTCTTTAAAAATGTCAATGTGATAAATGCCACACCCACAAAAAAAGGCTGAAAGCTGTTTCAAAGCAAAGGAGACAAGAATCATAACTAAATGCAGTGCACTATCCTGAATCAAGAGAAGTTGTTATAAAGGACATTATTGGTACAACTGTATTGTATAATATTTTAGGCAATGGTATAGATTCAACATTAAATATTCTGAAAATGACCATTATTATGTGGTATTTATATAAGGGATGTCCTTGACCCTAAGAAATATTCAGTGAAATATTTAGGGATAAACAGTGTAACTTACTTTGAAGTGGTTTAGGAAAAAAAAATCACCTTACCCGTGGGAGGGAGGGAGAAAGAGAGTATGTGCAAATGTGGCAAAATGTTACATGGATTCATTTGATAAACATACTGGCATTTTTGTGCTATTCTTGCAACTCTTCTGTGAGATTGAAATTATTTAAAAATAAAAAGGTTGTTAAAAAAAAGACATTTTCCTAGAGGGCAAGATATTTATTTGCCTTGATTGCCTAGTACCCCTCTCTTATTCTGAGCAGAATATCCCATTCTTTGGGATAATTGATTCTTTTTCTACTGGCTCTAGTGAAAACACAATCATACTTTTGTGAGCAAGTAATAGATGCTGGTCCAAAGACATACCCAGCAATTTTCTAAATTAGAACTAAGGAAGAAAACTCTCTCTCTCTCTCTCTCTCTCTCTCTCTCTCTCTCTCTCTCTCCCCGCCCCCCTGCCCTCCGGGAACAAATTTGGGAAAGAAGTGAACTAAAGAGAATCAATGTCACAGATG
Source organism: Desmodus rotundus (assembly GCF_022682495.2). NCBI lineage: Eukaryota > Metazoa > Chordata > Mammalia > Chiroptera > Phyllostomidae > Desmodus > Desmodus rotundus. Next base: position 73,680,102 of record NC_071394.1, on the reverse strand, counting down.
GAGAGAGAGGGGCTTCTTGACATTGGTCGTCAATGGTATCCACTGCTGAGCTGGACCAGTCTTCAGAAACTGGTTACAATGCAAAAATTGGCAAGAATGATGCCTTAGACATTGCTTAGCTGCTCTCACTTTGGTTTACCACTAGACCTTCAAACAATGCCAATGGCAGATATGATAAGGACACAAATGGGTCAGTCAGTGGGTATAGCTCCATGGAGCCTGTCTAATTCCTTCTGTGGACCCTTCTATGTAGAGAAGGCATCTCCCAGGCCAGAGAGGTTCAGATCTATGAGCTGACTGGTTTTCAGACAGTTAGGCTGGTGGAGGGGCCACATCAACACTTAATACCTACCTATTGTCTAACAAGGCAATATTTGCTAGGCCAAAGATACATACTTCCCTGTGCTAGTTCCTTTTTTCTACGAGTTATCATGCCCCTGGAAGGCCAGGCCATAATTATCACATCTGTACTCCCCTCCTCCTCATGTGTAAATGAACCAGTATTTTCTGCTTTTTTGTCCAAGTTAGTTGATACATTGTTCATTTTTCTAAATCAGGGTTTGGCAAACTTGGCACATTGACTTTTTGGGTTAGATCATTCCTTATTGTGGGGTTGTCCTGTGCATTGTAGTGTATTAAGCAGCATCCCAAGCCTCCACTCACTAGATTCTAGCAACAGCTTTCCCTGAGCTGTGTCTACAAAAAATGTTCCCAGGCATTTCCAAATTACCCATGGAGGAAAAAATTGATCCACTTGATTCTCTAAATTTTATTCTTTGTTTAAGCTAGTATCATCAGAAACCTACAAAATTGAATCACACAGCTGTTCCAGGTAAAACTGCATTTTTGGAACCATGTTTTGGCGTTACTCCACTAGCTTCTGTAGAATCAGTATAAGAGACAACCCTCAGAAACTCATTATTTTAATAACTCCAGGCATATCGAGGACACAGCTCATTCCATCATCTAATGTTTCTTTCTGTGCTCCCTGGGAGAAGTTTCTGATTCTTAGGACCAGCAGTGACTGTGTTCCTTCAAGCAGCTGCTCTGTCTGGACCTTAATGACCACTGTGAGTTATGCCAGTGATCAAAAGCCCTTCTCTGCTTTGGCTCTTAAGAGAACTTGAATTTCACATTTGTGAGCTCAATGCTTTATACTAACCATGATGAATGTTTTATACTAACCTTAACCCTGACAGCATCTAATTATTTCTACCTTTATGTTTTCACAGATAACTTTGATGTCATCACTTACTATGTTTTAGTTGTTTTTCTTCTTTATTGAGGTACATGTACTAAAATGCACAAATCCTAGTGTATAGCTCAATGAATTTTGACTTGTATACATGAGCATGTATATACTCATGTAGCCATCACCCAGGTCAAGATATGAAACATTTTCTCTAACTTTATCTGAGGGAAATGTATATATTCTTATAAACCACATGCAAATCAATAAAATTATTTTTGCTAATTAGAAAAATATAAAACAATACTGCAAAATTGTTCAAATTTGCAATTCTTTATTTACTAACCAATTTGAGTACATATTTTCCTTACAATTGCATATTATTTGCTATTGCTTGTTTATGAAATGACTCTTTGTTCACTTAACCTGTTTGAGAGCTTAGATTTCATTTGAGCTACAAATATTAACAGTTCTTCTATTGGGAACAAATTCTGTCCTTTAGTCTGTTCTCCTTTGAGCTTTCTCCTTCTTCTGGCCTCCTCCTGACTTGTGAATTCAGATTGGACTGGGGCCTACTTCTCCCACTGGAAGAATCTGTGGGGCCCCAAGCAAGTTATTTTCTCTGAAACCCAGTACCTCATCTGCAAAGTGGGGAATGCTGAATTTACTGAGTTGTTAGGGCATTGAGGGAAGTACATATACAAAGCACTTTTCAAGTAGTCCAGCATTCAAAGACTCTCCACACAAATGTTTGCCATGCTGCTTCTTATATTCCTAAATACCATTATATCTATGGTTATCTACTTTATTCTGGTACACTGGTCAATTTTTGTGTAGTTACATAACATTTAGTCACTGTTACATTATAATATGTCTCAATATTTGATAGCATAAACGTTTTAATTTTATATAATCTTTTATAGGCTCTTTCACTTATATTTAAAAGAGGTTATAAAATAATCTTGTCAAAAAACTTAAAGCTTTACCACTAAGAACAAGAACAAGATAAGGATGCCCTCTCTCACCACTCCTATTCAACATAGTATTACAAGTCCTAGCCACAGTAATCAGACAAGAAAAAGAAAAAAAATCATCCAAATTGGAAAAGAGGAAATGAAACAGTCACTGTTTGCAGATAGTGTACATGATAGTGTACATGGAAAATCCTATAGACTCCACCAAAAAACTACTCCACCTAATAAATGAATTTGGAAAAACAGCTGGATACAAAGTCAATACTCAGAAATCAAAGGCATTCCTGTACACCAACAATGAAACAGCTGAAACAGAAATCAGGAAAAAATCCCATTTCATAGAGCAACAAGAAAAATAAAGTACCTAGGAATCAACCTAACCAAGGAAGTAAAAGACCTGTACTCAGCGAACTACACAACATTGAAGAAAGAAATTAAGGAAGACACAAACAAATGGAAGCATGTACCATGCTCATGGATTGGAAGAATTAACATCATCAAAGTGGCCATACTACCCAAAACGATTTATAGATTCAATGCAATCCCTATTACAGTACCCATGACATATTTCACAGATATAGAACAAACATTCCAGAAATTTACATGGAACCATAACAGACCCCGAATAGGTGCAGCAATTTTGAGAAAGAAGAAGAAAGCAGGAGGGATCACAATACCTGATACCAAACTGTATTACAAGGCCACAGTAATCAAAACAGCCTGGTACTGACATAAAAACAGGCACACATAAACTAGAGGCTTCCAGTCAAGATGGAGGCATAGGTAGACACAGTGCGCCTCCTCGCACAACCAAAAGAAGGACAACAACAATTTAAAAACAAAAAACAACCAGAACTGACAGAAAATTGAATGGAATGGAAGACTGATGACCAAGGAGATAAAGAAGAAACATTCATCCAGACCCGTAGGAGGGGCCGGAGACAGGCAGCTGGGCTGGAGACGATCACAGCAAAGCGGCTAAACCCAGAGAGGTGGTGGATTGTGGAACAAATGGGGCAGGCAGTGCGACAGCTAGCAGACCCCGTCCGCGGCCCCACACTCACACATAGATAAACTGGGAGGAACAGTGGGGAAGCGAAACAAACCACGCAACCCAGGGCTCCAGCTTGGGGAAATAAAGCCTCAAACCTCTGATTGAAACACCTGTGGGGGTTGAGGCAGCAGCAGGAGAAACTTCCAGCATCATAGGAGAGTTCATTGGAGAAACTCACAGGGGCCTAGAGTGTGAAAAAGCCCACGCCCTTGGGAATCAGAATCAGAGGGTCCCAATTTGATTGTGAGTAGCGGAGGGAGTGACTGAAATCCTGCAGAGAGTAGAGTGGGCGCCTTTGCTCCCTCTCGGAACCTCCTCCTTGTACAGTGTCATTGCAGCAATCAGCATTACCCCATCCTGGTGAACACCTAAGGCTCTGCCCCTTTACACAACAGGTGCGCCAAGACAAAAAAAAAAAAAGGACCAAAAGAAAGAACAGACCAAAGTTCCAGAAATAATACAACTAAGCAGCGAAGAAATAGCCAACCTATCAGATGCACAGTTCAAAACACTGGTAATGAGGTTGAATTTGGTCACAAATTAGATGAAAAAATGAAGGCTATGCTAAGAGAAACAAAGGAATATGTACAGGGAACCAATAGTGATGCGAAGGAAACTGGGACTCAAGTCAACGGTGTGGACCAGAAGGAAGAAAGAAACATCTAACCAGAAAAGAATGAAGAAACAAGAATTCAGAAAAATGAGGAGAGGCTTAGGAACCTCCAGGACATCTTGAAAGGTTCCAACATTCGAATTATAGGGGTGCCAGAAGGAGAAGAGGAAGAACAAAAAATTGAAAACTTATTTGAACAAATAATGAAGGAGAACTTCCCTAATCTGGCAAGGAAATAGACTTCTGGGAAGTCCAGGAAGCTCAGAGAGTCCCAAAGAAGCTGGACCCAAGGAGGAACACACCAAGGCACAGCATCATTACATTCCCCAAGATGAAGCAGAAGGAGAGAATCTTAGAAACAGCAAGAGAAAAGGACACAGTTACTACAAAGGACTTCCCATAAGACTGTCAGCTGACTTCTCAAAACAGACCTTACAGGCAAGAAGGGACTGGCAAGAAGTATTCCAGTCATGAAAGGCAAGGACCTATATCCAAGATTACTCTATCCAGCAAAGCTATCATTTAGAATGGAAGGGCAGATAAAGTGCTTCTCAGATAAGGTCAAGTTAAAGGAGTTCATCATCACCAAGCCCTTATTATATGAAATGTTAAAGGGATTTATCTAAGAAAAAGAAGATAAAAAATATGAACAGTAAAAATGACAGCAAACTCACAGTTGTTAACAGCCACACCTAAAACAAAAACAAAAACAAACTAAGGAAACAACTAGAACAGGAACCACAGAAATGGAGATTACATGAAAGGTTATAAATAGGGGAGTGGGAGGGGGTGAGAGAGGGGAAAGGAACAGAGAATAAGTAGCATAAATGGTAGGTAGAAACTAGAGAGGGGGAGTGTAAGAATAGTATAGGAAATGTAAAAGCCAAGAACTTATAAGTATGACCCATGGACATGAACTATAGGGGGAGAATGTGGGAGGGAGGGGGTGGACAGGATGGAGTGGAGTGAAGTGGGGGAAATGGGACAACTGTAATAGCATAAGTAATAAATATATTTAAAAAAGTTAAACTATACAAAAATTACTTAAAGTATATTAAAAGAAAAAAAAACAAAAACAAAAAAACAGGCACATAGGCCAATGGAACAGAACAGAGAGCCCAGAAATAAACCCAAGTCTTTATGGTCCATTAGTATTTGACAAAGGAGGCAGGAGCATAAAATGGAGCAAAAAGAGCCTCTTCAACAAATGGTGTTGGGAGATCTGGACAGCTCCGTGCAAAAAAATGAAACTTGATCACCAACTTACACCATACACAGAAATAAATTCAAGGTGGATAAAAGACTTAACTATAAGTCGTAACACCATCAAAGTCCTCTAGGAAAACATTGGTAGGAAACTCTCAGACGTTCCATGCAGCAACATCCTCACAGACACGTCCCCTAAAGCAAGGGACATAAAGGAAAGAATAAACAAATGGGACCTCATCAAAATAAAAAGCTTCTGCATGGCTGAAGAAAACAGCAATAAAATGAGGAGAACCAACAGTATGGGAAAACATATTTGCCAATGATACCTCAGACAAGGGCCTGATTTCCAAAATGTATAAAGAACTCACAGAACTCCACTCCAGGAAGACAAACAACCCAATTAAAAAATGGGCAAAGGACTTGAACAGACACTTCTCCAAGGAAGACATACAGAGGGCCCAGAGACATATGAAAAGATGCTCAGCATCACTAGCCATCAGAGAGATGCAAATTAAAAACACAATGAGGTACCATCTCACACTGGTCAGAGTGGCCAACATAAACAAATCCACAAACAAATGTTGGAGAGGATGTGGAGAAAAGGGAACCCTAGTACATTGTTGGTAGGAATGCAGACTGGTGAGGCCACTGTGGAAAACAGTATGGAATTTCCTCAGAAAACTAAAAATGGAACTGCCCTTTAACCTAGCAATTCCGCTGCTGGGATTATGCCCGAAGAACCCTGAAACACCCATCCAAAAGAACCTATGCACCCCAATGTTCATAGCAGCACAATTGACAATAGCCAAGTACTGGAAGCAACCTAAGTGCCCATCAGCAAATGAGTGGATCAAAAAACTATGGTACATTTACACAATGGAATTGTATGCAGCAGAGAGAAAGAAGGAGCTTATACCCTTTGCAACAGCTAAGATGGAACTGGAGAGCATTATGCTAAGTGAAATAAGCCAGGTGGTGAGGGACAAGTACCATATGATCTCACCTTTAACTGGAACATAATCAGCAAGAGAAAAAAGGAAACAAAATATAACCAGAGACATTGAAGTTAAGAACAATCTAACAATAGCCAGAGGGGAGTGGGGAGGGGACAGTGGGGAGAAGGGTTTTCAGGAACAGTAGTTTCCTGAAGGACACATGGACAAAATCAAGGGGGAGGGTGGAGGCTGGGGAGGGAGGTGGGTTTGGCTGGGCTGGGGTGGAGGGATGGGGAGAAAAGGCAGACCACTGTAATTACTGTAATTGAATAACAATAAAAATAATCTTGTCAAGTTTGTTAAAATGTATAATAATTTATCTTCCTGTTGGATATGTTTCTATTGAAATTGATTTATAGTGATCAGAAGGTTTTAGGATATACCATAAAGGTCACATAATCCAGTGTTAGGGTTAACACATGTTTTGTCATGTAGAATGCACAGCTTTTGCCCAAATTTTTGAGGGAAAGATAAGGATGCGCATTATACATGGGTAGTACTTGAAATATCTTCTATCTGTTCTTGTGTTTTGTAATTATTTGTTACATAAAATTTCTTGTACCAGAATATGTTAAAAAATAAATGCTAAAATTCCTTTATAATACAAGAAACAAATATCTAAGTGTAAATAAATAGAAATTAAATTAAAAATAAAACAAAATATTTTTTTCTTGAAAGTCTGGGCCAAAAATGTGGGTGCACATTATACATGGGAAATATGGTATTTTATATTTTCCGGTATAAATGAGCTACTTTTTTCATTCTGCTTTTTATCTGGTAATCATTATGTAGGATTATTATTTTATTGTACTTAACTTATATTCAATTTCTTCATCAAAGCCAATAATGCCAATAAGTTTTAGCTAATTTACTTTCATTTTCTAGGTATAAAGTGGAGTTGTTTCCCAATAACATTTTGGTACAGTTCTTTGCAATGTAGGGTGGTGTATCTGATTGCATTGTAGGAAGTAGGCATTTTACTTAGCTTATCAGAACTGATTTCTCTGATACCAAAGTAGTGGATTGTAAATGATTTCTGGATCAACTTCTGGGAAGGGTCTGCTAAAGCTTAATATGCATTCACTTTCCTAACAGAATGTTTATATAAGTCCACTAAATGATGGGCACAAGGATCTTCATGGCAGTGCTATTTGTAACCACAAAATACTGCAAGCCACCCAAATGGCCATCGATGGGCAAATTGACAGTGGCACATTCATACTGTGAACTATTAGCAGTGAAAATGAGCAAGCTGGCCACAACTACACACAACATGGATGAATCTCAAAAACATAATTTGAACAAAAGAAACCAAACATTAAAGAGCATATACGGTATGACTCCAGGTGTATAAAATACAAATTCAGCCAAAACTAATAATGCTGTTAAAAATCATGGTAGTGGGGGGATTAATGATCGGAAAAGAACATGTTGGGGACTTCTCAGGTGCTAGTAACATTCTGCTTTGTTGATATTGATGCTAGTGATGTGGCGTGGTCAGTTTGTAATATTCATGGAGCTGTACTCTTCCATATGCATATTATACTTCAATATACAGTTTAGAAACAAACAAACAGAACCCCCTAACCTCACTGTAGCCCCATTATCTTACGTAATGGCAATTCCATCCTTAGTTGCTTAGGTCCAAGACCTCCGTGGCACAAAGCTGGGCAGTGAGCAATCTGTGCAACTGTATTTGGTGACTCTGCTTGTACCTTTGAGTACATTATACACCTTATTTATTTATTTTTATCATCTTTCTCCTCACATGCCATTGCTCCTGCCTGGTAGGTAAGATCTTTTAGAGCATAAGTTTTTAGCTGTTTTGGCCCTAGCTGTCTCTCCAGGACTTAGAACACTGCCTAACACACAGCATGCGCTCAATATATTTATAGAATATCAACTAAAAGAGTAGTAAAGTAAAAAGTTTATGGGAATATTCTTATCAGTCTTTTTTTTTAGGGGAATGCTTCTTGTGTTTTTGATTCACTATGCAGTTGATTTGACTTAGTTTCCAATTCAGAGTAAAGAATCCGAGTTGTCTGAACTATGAGAACATAGCCCAGGCTTCCCCAGCAACAGTGGCGAGACCTGTAAGCGTAGTACCTGGGTGGCCATGAATAGACATGTTAACTCAAAATGCTAAACACAATGAGATGGTAGATGTCAAAAAACTTTCCACTTTTCTGGCTTCACTTTCTTAAAATGCAAAAGAAAAAAATAATATTTGTCTCACAAGTTCATGGAGTTTGGAGGACAAAAAGGAAAACCAGATATAAAGGTGCTTTGAAAAAAAGTAAAAAAGCATTACAAGAAAAGCAAACAAGTACAGGCATTGTACAGACATTTTTGTGGGTGTGTATCACGGTTGCAAAGACATGAGCAGTATGGCCGCAGTCTGGTAGATTGCTTCTCAGAAACTTGATCATAATGAAGATAGGAGCAAAGAGAAAGAGAGAGAAACTTTGTAGCATGTGAATTAGTGTTTCATTGTGGGAGGATAATTCAAATAAACATAGGGATATGGAAATGAGGAAAGAGGGAAAACTAACCAGACCATACTTTTGAGGATCAGCCTGGCTACATTTTGTGAAGTGCATTTTACTTTTAGGTGGACAGGTGGCACATATTTTTGTTCTTGGGATGAAGTTTCAACTAGTTTAAATAGAAACCAGATCTTGGTTTCTAGCTCCCATTCTCCATTAAAAGGAAGAGCAGCTGATTCCAAGGCCATGGCAGAATGACAGAATGGATTACAATGTATTGAATACAAAGGAATCTACGAGTCCATGCTGATATTAAAAAAGTATTTTTCAAAGGTTGAGATGGAGAAGAAGGGAAAGTTATGCTTCACAAGTGAATGCTAAGAAATGTTGAAGGTAGTAGAATTAGAGACTTACCATTTCCAATCACCAGAGTGCTAACTGACTTGGCAAGGTCCCTACGGGAGGCCAAGTCCACTGGGGCAAAGACTTGGGAAGTAGCTTAGCCAAACAGCTTCCAAGCGTCATTTCCAGACAAGCGATTAATCACATAGGGGAAAGATGAAGAGAAAACTGGCAGATACCACCTTAACCAAATCAAGGCTTACTGACATTGCAAGCCTCTTTTTGAGACACACTGAGAACACAAAATTATTTATGTAATGTTCCTGCCACAAGGAAATCATATTAGACTAGAGGCTCTCAGACTTTGGTGTGTGGCAGAATTACCTGAAGAGCTAATAATGAACAGAGAGAGAGAGAGAGAGAGAGAGAGAGAGAGAGAGAGAGAGAGAGAGAGAGAGAGAGAGAGAGAGAGGTCCAGGCTCATTGAAGTAGGATAGGGGATAGGATGAAATCAGTGTGGCTCTCTGTATTTTCACCAAGTTCCCAGATAATTTTAAGACATGACCAACATAATACATCTTTGGAACCACTAAATTAGGAAGATCCATCTTTCACAAATTGAATAGAGAGATATCCTGCAAGGCAACTGGCTTAAACTCACAAAAATACCAGTGTGAGAAAAGCCAAAGAAAGACTGGACACCTGTTTCCAATTCTGGAGACTAAAGTGTCACTAAATGCAATGTGTGGTTCTGGACTGGATCCTGAATTAGAAAAGGAGAAGAGATATAAAGAGCATTACTGAGACAATTAGACAATGAGAAGTATTTGACTAATAACTATACATTGAGCAATAAAGACATATTAGATACACACAATTTGTGAGATATGGGACTAATGTCATAAAACTCTAAACACAGCAGGCAGAGATCTGTTTAGCTCGCCACTGCATGGCCAGCAGCACAGTATAGTGCCTAACACAGAGTGGACATTCAATAAATATTTCAACAAATTAATCTATACTTCAAAACTAAACCTTTTAATGACAATGTTCTTCCAAATGAGGCTGAAAAAAATCATCAGGACTGAGTCTTCCTCCCCTCAATTCTTATCTTTACTCTCCTCCTGTTTTGAGGTCTTGTGGTTCTACTGTATTCCTTTTAAGCCCAGGAAGAATGAGATTGTCACATGGTCCACATCAGAAGACTGGCTCCACCAATCCTTTAATAAACTCTTTCACCAACATATTTTCAAAGCAAGGGAGTGAGTATTTATGAGACTGCCTTGAAAATTAGAGGTGTGGCAATCTAAGGACAAATTGTTATGTGATGCAAGAAAGGAAGGGAACCTAACTAGTTCAGGCTCTGCTAATAAGCATGGAAGTTCAAGGCAACCACATCTGTTAAGTCTGTAGGGAGACAACTGGAGAACAGATGAATAATCATCATTAAACAAAGGTTTAGAACCCACCTCTCAACCTCTTTACTTACCCTTGTTCATTATGCAGAGTAGACTTTAATTACAGCACTCTAATTGCATAAATGCAGGTTGGCACCAATTTGCAATTACAATTGCAATTTGAATTTGTAGTAGTGGACTGTTCTGACGGAAAACCAGTCATACATATATATTTTTAAAAGTACAGGTGCTTATAAAATAATTGAGGATTATCAGTGGGAAAAAAGATAAATCAGGAGCAACAAAGTTATGGTCACAAAGTTAAAACTGAGCCTTTGAATAAGGAAGCCCTGCTAAAGTCAATATCCTCTCTGGACATTTTGTATGAGTAAGAATGCAATGATACTTTTATTTTCAGGACTATTGTGCATTCATGTGATTGAGCTTCCCATTTATAATTTTATTTTCCTGCAGGGCATATCACTTTGAAAATGTTTTCACCAACATTCTACTTTTATGCCATAATTGTGGTTATGCATGCTTAAGTAATTCTTTTATTTATCTTAAAGATTTTATTTATTTATTTTAGACAGTGGGGAAGGGAGGGAGGAAGAGAGGGAAACATCAATGTGTGGTCGCCTCTCTCACACCCCCTACTGGGGACCTGACCTGCAACCCAGGCATGTGCACTGACTGGGAATTGAACCAATGACCTTTTGGTTCACAGGCTAGTGCTGAATCCACTGAGCCACACCAGCCAGGGCTCAAGTAATTCTTATAAATGAGAACATTTTACTTCAGTTGTGTTGGGCATTTTAGAATGATATTGTCAATAACAACAAAAAACAAGAAACATTCAAATGCTAATCATCTGTTCCAGGAGGTTGGCATAGATTGATTGATTCATTCAATTCCCAGGACAACCCTGTGAAGAGATTGCCTCACTCCACAGGTGAGAAGACTGAAGCTTTGGAAGATAAAGAAGCTTAAGGACACTGCCTTCCCTAGAAAAATAAATAGGTAAAATTAAAGAAAACATTTTAAAAAAAGAACTTAAGGCCAGACTGTAAGTGGTAGAGCCAGGTGGGACCTCCTCTCTACAGACCCCGCCCCCTTCTTTGAATGTTCTCTCCAAAGAGTAAAAAAAAAATCTTGGTTGGTTTGAAATATACTTACTGACTTCACTTTAGCTGAGATAAACTGTACTCAAAATATACATTATGCATTTTCCTAGTAAATTTAAAATGGGAATTACCTGCGGCCAATTCCACAGGTTTACCTGAAATGGATATATCAGTCTCTTACCTAATGGATCCACATTGCAAAGCATTAAATATTAGGCCTGCCTACTTAATTATGAAATGAAAGTTCATAATTTCTTTTTTTAAACTATTTTTTAAATTGTTATTCAGTAACAGTTGTCTGCATTTTCTCCCCATCCCTCCACCCCAGCCCAGCCAAACCCACCTCCCTCCCCAGCCTCCACCCTCCCCCTTGATTTTGTCCATGTGTCCTTCAGGAAACTACTGTTCCTGAAAACCCTTCTCCCCACTGTCCCCTCCCCACTCCCCTCTGGCTATTGTTAGATTGTTCTTAACTTCAATGTCTCCGGTTATATTTTGTTTCCTTTTTTCTCTTGCTGATTATGTTCCAGTTAAAGGTGAGATCATATGGTACTTGTCCCTCACCACCTGGCTTATTTCACTTAGCATAATGCTCTCCAGTTCCATCTTAGCTGTTGCAAAGGGTATAAGCTCCTTCTTTCTCTCTGCTGCATACAATTCCATTGTGTAAATGTACCATAGTTTTTTGATCCACTCATTTGCTGATGGGCACTTAGGTTGCTTCCAGTACTTGGCTATTGTCAATTGTGCTGCTATGAACATTGGGGTGCATAGGTTCTTTTGGATGGGTGTTTCAGGGTTCTTCGGGCATAATCCCAGCAGCGGAATTGCTAGGTTAAAGGGCAGTTCCATTTTTAGTTTTCTGAGGAAATTCCATACTGTTTTCCACAGTGGCCTCACCAGTCTGCATTCCTACCAACAATGTACTAGGGTTCCCTTTTCTCCACATCCTCTCCAACATTTGTTTGTGGATTTGTTTATGTTGGCCACTCTGACCAGTGTGAGATGGTACCTCATTGTGTTTTTAATTTGCATCTCTCTGATGGCTAGTGATGCTGAGCATCTTTTCATATGTCTCTGGGCCCTCTGTATGTCTTCCTTGGAGAAGTGTCTGTTCAAGTCCTTTGCCCATTTTTTAATTGGGTTGTTTGTCTTCCTGGAGTGGAGTTCTGTGAGTTCTTTATACATTTTGGAAATCAGGCCCTTGTCTGAGGTATCATTGGCAAATATGTTTTCCCATACTGTTGGTTCTCCTCATTTTATTGCTGTTTTCTTCAGCCATGCAGAAGCTTTTTATTTTGATGAGGTCCCATTTGTTTATTCTTTCCTTTATGTCCCTTGCTTTAGGGGACGTGTCTGTGAGGATGTTGCTGCATGGAACGTCTGAGAGTTTCCTACCAATGTTTTCCTAGAGGACTTTGATGGTGTTACGACTTATAGTTAAGTCTTTTATCCACCTTGAATTTATTTCTGTGTATGGTGTAAGTTGGTGATCAAGTTTCATTTTTTTGCACGGAGCTGTCCAGATCTCCCAACACCATTTGTTGAAGAGGCTCTTTTTGCTCCATTTTATGCTCCTGCCTCCTTTGTCAAATACTAATGGACCATAAAGACTTGGGTTTATTTCTGGGCTCTCTGTTCTGTTCCATTGGTCTATGTGTCTGTTTTTATGCCAGTACCAGGCTGTTTTGATTACAGTGGCCTTGTAATACAGTTTGATATCAGGTATTGTGATCCCTCTTGCTCTCTTCTTCTTTCTCAAAATTGCTGCAGCTATTTGGGGTCGTTTATGGTTCCATATAAATTTCTGAAATGTTTGTTCTATATCTGTGAAATATGTCATGGGTACTGTAATAGGGATTGCATTGAATCTATAAATTGCTTTGGGTAGTATGGCCACTTTGATGATGTTAATTCTTCCAATCCATGAGCATGGTACATGCTTCCATTTGTTTGTGTCTTCCTTAATTTCTTTCTTCAGTGTTGTGTAGTTTGCTGAGTACAGGTCTTTTACCTCCTTGGTTAGGTTGATTCCTAGGTACTCTATTTTCTTGTTGCTCTATGAAATGGGATTTTTTTCCTGATTTCTGTTTCAGCTGTTTCATTGTTGGTATACAGGAATGTCTTTGATTTCTGAGTATTGACTTTGTATCCAGCTGTTTTTCCAAATTCATTTATTAGGTCGAGTAGTTTTTTGGTGGAGTTTATAGGATTTTCCATATACACTATCATGTCATCTGCAAACAGTGACAGTTTCATTTCCTCCTTTCCAATTCGGATGCCTTTTATTTCCTTTTCTTGTCTGATTGCTAGGACTTCTAATACTACGTTGAATAGGAGTGGTGAGAGAGGGCATCCTTGTCTTGTTCTTGTCCTTTTCCTGTCAATTTATTCTTTTTAAAAAATATAAAGATAGCCCTTCAAACCTCCTTCACATTCTTCTTAAGCATGTGTAACACTGCAGAAAGCCAAATTGCATTTGCTTCTAGAATGGGTTAAAAAAAAGAGTAAACAGATAGATGATAAATGGGCAGGTAAATGGATGGTATGGGTAAATTTGTTTTTGGAGGTTTGTTTGCCATATTCTTTTTGAAATACATGATTGTGTTTTCAAGGATGTGAACCTAAGCATTTTCCAAAGCTGGAAGTGTTCAAAGAAATTTGACATCTAAAGTAAATAGAAAATATCTTAGAGAGTCTTTTTACCCACCCCTCTATTTAAAAATTTTATATTTTCAGCTGAATGAACCTGCTACCTCCTACTTCCATTGAAGCATTTATCATACTATCTTTATAACTTTTTTGAGTCACAATTTATCCATAATGCTATTCTTATAGCCCATTTCTGTGATGATAGTTTACCAAAAGTACCAGTATTGGATTTAAGTATTTTAAGATAAATTATGCTAAGCAGCACCATTATGGAATGCAGGTCTTCCCAATGGATTTTTAGTAGGTCCTCTCAATGAGTTCAACAAGTATTTGATAGGCTATTGGTGATGGTGATATGCCAGTGAAGAAAGAATTCATTCTGTGTAAGTTCACCCCAGCTGACACCAATGGCAGGTCACTTTTCTGGTCCTTAACTCCATGATTCCGGTGCTTTTACCTCATGGGCCTCAGTTTTCTCATTTGAAGACCCAACACCTTCCCTTTACCATCACAGGGAGGAGGTGGTAAAGGCATATGACACAGGGCATATGGGAAGTCCGTGAGGGTTTAAATTGGCATGTGTTATAAACTATTATTATGAAAACTTTGATACTCACAAATTCTCACAAATGCACAAGGCAGCATATATCTAATATATCATGGCTTAAGATACATCATTTCAAAGTTATGAAAACATAGAGGGAAAGCCACATGAAACAGGGAGGTGAGATAGTTAAAAAACTTTCAGTAGCCCTTTAAAATATGGTGTCAGGTTTCTTTCCTCCTTTTGGTTTGGCTCTTCCTCAAACCAAGTGAGTTCACTTTGTAAATATCAATGGTCAGTTGTTGTGAGAAGGCGGGCTCAACTCTCCATGGACAGACTTTATAGGCTGCAAAATTCAGTTTCTGATCTTTTAAATTATTTCAGCACATTGAAGTGAGCTTAAGGATTAACACACACACACACACACACTCATACACACACACAATGACATAGGCAAACACTCCCAAATCCCAAATGCTTTAACTGTCAGGTTAGCAGATATACCAAATATTTTAGTTCTTCATAAATACCTACATTGTTGGTTGTTGAACTAGATGGAATAATTCTTGGATGAGAAGCATGAGTGTGATGCTGACAGTAATGCATTGGTTACAGAAGAATGTGCTTCAAGTTCTGTTAGGTTAAGTTGAGCTGAGAATAATTCCTCTCACTTAAGGCATTATAAATAGGGATAGTAATAGTAATAGGGAAAGTACCATGAATATGTACTTTAAAAAAGCCTCTTTGACAAGAACAGGCAGCTGGAACAGTACTAAATTATCAAAATATCTTTCTAGGTTTTAGGAGAATGTTTCTCACAAAAAGCAGTCACACTTTGATTATTCAGGAGTTAATTATTGACTGTTGTGATGATTCATTTCTCCAAATTTTCTTGCATTCCTGTTTTGCTTATATGATACCTCTGTCCCTACTAAGAAGGAAAAAGAAAAGTCAATAGTATTCTGAGTAGTCTGGCTGAATGGTTGGGGCGGGAGAATATGTTGGAAGACTTGGCTCATATGATGTTTTAAGATAAACTGGACTCTTTCTATAAGTATTCGCTCCTCCTCAAGGCAATCAAAAGTTGATGACATTTCCTTGAAATTCCAAAAAAAGTTGTCTGAATCTAAAAGCAGAAAAGTGTAAGTCCTGGCTGAGTAGCTCAGTTGGTTATAGCATTGTACTGATACACCAAGGTTGTGGGTTTGATCCCTGGTCAGGGCACATACAAGAATCAACCAATGAATGCATAAGTAAGTGGAACAATAAATCAATGTCTTGCTCTCTTTCTCCCCTTCCCCTCTCTGTCTAAAATCAATAAAAAATAAGTAAAAGCAGAGAAGTGTGTCTACCTGTCTTTGTAGATGATTTTTACAGTGATTCTCCTAAATGTCTCCAAAAGGCACTTATAGTGAGTAAAGCAGCAGCTTTGCTGAGACTCATGTGCTTTAAAATCTGATCATGGGGTGCCAAATTGTATTCTAGCATATTAAATTTGAAGGCTACAAGGACAGTGCCAAATCTGGAATTGAATTTAGGAGCAGTAGCTCTATCATAGGTAGTAAAAACAAAATAAAACTGAAAGTTGAAAAAGTCTCATTTTATGATGGTTACTCAGAATTAATTTTCAATTTGGCTTGATATTTTCATAAGCCCATTTTGTAAAATTTGATTAATTTAGTTACTAGTGTAAACTACATTTATTTTGCTCACTTTACAAATATTTACTGAGAGTTTCTAGTGTATGCCAGGCTCTGAGCCAGTGGTGGGGACATAAAGATGAGTAGCAGCTGCAGCTGACCCTGGTCCCAAGGAGTAAGTCTGGCTATGGGGTGGCAGATACATAAACAATTCAATACAATGAGAAGATAGTTAGAAAGAGTGTTTAAAGGATATTATGGAGGTTTGAAGAACTTAACTCCCTGTAGGAAAGGGTGGTAGTGCACACAAGGAAAGAGAGAATTGCTTAGTGGGCAGGGACTCTGGAGCTGAGTTCTGAGAATGAGTGGAAATTTGCCACAGGGAAATGAAGGGAGAGAGAAGGGCACTCAGCAGAGGAACAACAACATAAAAAAGAGAAAGACATTCAGTAGAGGCATAGTATATTAAAAAGGCACAGAAGCTTGAGAAAGACTGGTATTAATCAGGGAATGAGAAGTTATTTCAGGATGACCACAGGGTCAGTGTGGGAAGAGGCTGAAGTGATAAGCTAGGACTTGTGTGTCCTATTAAGGGGTTGATATGTAATAGTAGTAGTTATAATGGCAAAAATATTAATAGCAAAACAGTCTCTGTGGCAGACACTATCTTATATACCATGTATATACTAATTCATCCATTGTGGTAGGAACTATTATTATCCCCACTTTACAGTTGATAAAACCGAGGCTTAAAACTGTAAGTAACATGCCCAGGTTGGAGCCAAGGCCATGCTTCTGAAACCAGGCTGCCTGGCTTCAGTCTAAACTCAACAACACTGCCACAGCATCACACAGCTTCTCAAGGGAGCAGGGGCAGGCTAAGATGGTAAGTATAGGAGGTATTAAGTCTTGCTGATTTTATGTTCTATGATGCCTCAATCTTGCTATCCATTTGATTATTCTTTAATCATTCTCTTGTTTGCTTATTCATCCACTCATCAACCTTTTACCTAACATCTAGGTCAACACCTGGAGATTCCACCATAAAGAAAACCTAGTCCCTGCCCTCAATGTGCAAGTTTATATTTAATGAAATAAACATGTGAATTTTCAAAGTATCTCTGCAATCCTCCCCTATGTTGCATACTGATCTTATAATTCAAGACCATAGAGAATATAGGAAGAAAAATGGACAAGATGAGGTCAAAGCAGCCAAAATACATAAATACATTACTAAAAAAATGTAAAATATAGGCAGCAATTGATCTCAAACAAGAAAAATCCACACTCAAAAGAAAGAAACAGGTTAAAATAATGCAATTAATGCTCTAGTGTTGGCATTATGTGTTAATTCCTTTTTGATTGTACTTTTCTGAATTCTCTAAATTTTCTACAATCACCAAGTATTATTTTTATAATCAGAAAAAACAATTCTTTTAGTTGTCTTTAAAAGTAGAACTTTTGCTTTTCTAGATAAAGCAAGTAGGAACTTTCAATTTCTGTTTAGCCCTGTCCTGTGAGAAAGATGACTGAGAGTTTTATAAGGAGAGAAAGTGTTCAGAACATGTTTTTATTCTCTTCCTACAGCTTTCAAGAGGTCAAGTTTAATGAACACATGATTATTTTTGTCTTTATTGTTCTACATAGCAAAAAGAAAGAAGGAACTTCTACCCTTCACGACAGCATGGGTAGAGCTGGAGAGCTAAGTGAAATAAGCCAGGCGGTGAAAGACAAATACCATATGATCTCATCTATAAGTGGAACCTGATCAACAAAACAAACAAGCAAGCAAAATAGAACCAGAGACACGGAAAAAAAGAACAAACTGACAGTGACAAGAGGGGAGAGGGGAGGAGGATAACAGGGGAAAGAAGGAGAAGGGTCAAGTCACAAAACATATATAAAGGACCCATGGACAAGGACAATGGGGTGGGGGGTGGGGTGGAGGATTGAGTGTGTGTGGGGGGGGTGGATGGGGCAAGAGAAAGTAATGGGGGAAAAATGGAGACAACTGTAACTGTATAACAATAAAAAATAAAAAATAAAACTAATTCAAGCTTCTTGTTAAAAAAATTGATTTGGAAAAACATTACTTAGAAGAAAAAGCTCTTCCATAATTTCACTCCCAGAAATAATAAGTATTTACACTATGCTATACATTTTTCTATAGTTTTTCCTATGAGTACATTTTATATACATAAAAGTAAATAATTAAGTTAAAAACAATCACCCAACATTTGCTGTTCTGTAACTTGATTCTTTTTTAAACTTAACAGTGTAGTTTGGACATGTTTGCATGTCAGCGGAGGAGGGCTAGTCTACTCTTTGTAATGGTTTCACAGCATCCTATCATATGTATAATTGCAAATTATTTAATCTCTGGTGAAGCATATTTAGGCAGTTTCAGTTTCCCATTATTAGAAGTAGTAACCTAAGGTATTTTATATTTATCTTTTCATATTTCAGTAAAATCTTGCATGGGATTATTCCTAAAGTTGGTGGAGTGCTGGGTGAAAAGGCATACATAATCTTAATTTTAATGGACATGGCCAAATTGCCGTCCAAAGCCATGTAGCTTGAGAGAGCATTGGAGTCTTTGTGTTGACAGTTAAATGCAAATGGCATTAAGATTCTAAGGACATTCTGCATAGGCGGTATCACTCTGAGTATGGTGGGTGAGAGCGTGTTTTGAGATGATAGTGAGAATCTCACCATGTCTGCTAAGGAAAGAGCATGCCTAACAAGGTCTCAACCAAGAAATGGGGCAAGAAGGAGGATAAAAATAAACTTGATTACTAGTGTTGCAATAATTCTTTGTGGCTAATTTGTACTTCTACATTTATTCAAAGTACAAAGAGATGAATGCTAATGAGAAAAGAAAAGGGAGCGTAATGAAATTGATCAAGGCATTATGGACCCATTTTCTCCTACAACTTGATATGGTCTCCTGCTCAGCCTGGGGCAGATGAGGTTCTAATTGTCTCAGTGTCCAGGCCAACATCTCCACTGACTCTTAAAATGTTTTATTTAATAGACTTAGGTTCTATCTGTGGCCAGCTCTAACCTAGGGTAACACCCAGGAGGCTTACAGTTATGTATTTTTGCTTCATTATTTAATGCTATAGTGTATATTGAGAACACCATTTTCAAAAGTGTGGTCAGAAGTCCATTAATAAATATTCTTTGAAAAAAGAATTTCATATGCAAGTAAGTTTGAAAAATATTGGGTTACAGATAATTACATATATATATTGAAGAATTTCTTGTAGCCTTTAATATATCAAAGAATGTGGTAAATCTCCAAGAAAGTGCTCTAAAATTTAAAGTTTCTTAAACTCTTTTTGGTATGAAAATAGCTTATGATCATGAGATAGAGACTTGAGCTGCAGATTTAAAGTACAATATTTGTGTATGTGTGTGATTACAAAATCCTAATTCTGTTTGAGATTTCTTATATTGCAGAGCTAAGAAAATACCCCAAACTTCTTTTTATATCCTTGTAGGAAGGAGTAGCAAGTAACATCAGGACTTCTGGGTATGCTCAGCATCTATAAGTTCCTGGCATCTTTCACAACTATCTTAGAATGTAACATCAGACATATTGCCTCTAAAATAAGCTCAATACACACCTACACACAAATATACAAATGAAGGAATCTTTAGGACAGGTCACAGCAAGGTACCAGTACTAAATATTGTACTACGGATAATGCAGAATTCATCAGAAACCCTGGCCCTTAGGAGGAACCCCAAAATTTTTACTGAATGTATATGAAGAAAAGTACTATTATTTCTGGAGCCAAACTGCCTGGTGATTACTCCACTACTAATGAGCTTTTAACCAGACCATGTTATTTACCTTATTCATGCTTCCAATCCCTCATCTGTTAAAGTAATAATAAATAACAGTATGGGTAGCTATGAAGATTAAATGAGTTAGTTAGTACATGAGAAAACCGTGCCTGCACCTTAGTGAGATCTCGGTGGAGTCGAGCTGCCCCACCCCTGCGTGTGACCTCTGCCACAAAGCACTTTTGAACTCCATTTACTTCTCCACAGTTTTTGCTTTCTCATTATTATAATAATTTTATACACCCCAAAAGAGACAAGGTGGTCAATACTATTTTAATTTTCCAAGCATGTCTTCAAATCACTGATTTACAAATAAAGGGTGGTAAAAAAAATAAGGGGTGGTAAATGTGGACTGACTACTGAAATCACAGATATTGTTAAGGACGCCTCCAAAAATAATAAGTGGAACAAACCTACAGTTCTGTTACATGCTGTTTCATGCATTTAGGCTTTTCCAAGTTGACAACAGGCTGTCCAAGGTGGACCTCAGTCCACATGGTGAGTGCTTGCTTCCACGTTCCTGAGTCAGTTTCGGCATTTCCTCATATCTCCACTTGGCACAGGCACTTGTTTTTCAAAGGCAAGGTGTGCCCCTCTGCATTCTCACCAAGGAAGCCAAACAGGTTGAAGAGCCCTCACTTGAATGACAACTCAGACAACAGCTCTCTCATGGGGAACACTTGACCCATATGGGCAGTTCCTAACTTTCTGGCAGGTTCTGTTCCAACATGACTTTCAACTGATATGTAAAAAGATTAGAGAAAAATCCAGTGGGCTTTTGAATTTTTAAATATTAGCCTGGATGTAAAATTTTCTTCCTTATGGAATCATTCTCAGTCATTCTTTGGTAAAAACTGTAATTAGGCCCTGGCTGGGTTGCTCAGTTGGTTGGATCATGAAAGAGGTTGTAGTTCCATCCCCAGTCAGGGTGTGTACAGGAGGCAACTGATTGATGTTTCCCTCTCACATTGATGTCTCTCTCTCCCTCTTTCCCTCTCCCTTTTGTTTACTTATCAATCAATCACTGGAGTTTTAAAGGGAGCCCAAGTCAGAAAAGAGACCATAATAAAGCCTTTGGTGCTGGGGACATTTTAATTTCCCCATTAGCAAAAAACGATGCTCTGAATATATGTGCTTCTGACCAAGATCAAGAACTGGAGTATCAAGAACTGGAGTATCAAGAACTGGATTTACCCTCTTACCTGAAAAAAACTTAAAAAGTTTTTTTTAAGACAACAAATATGAAACAACAGTTTTCAAAACACTGAACATCAGACAATGGAGCACAATGAAACTTGAAGAGGTAAACCCAATGGCTGTCCCACTTATTGCCATCAGGTTTCCAAGATGTAATGGGGAAACACAGTAGGAGTGAGCAGGGTGGGGTCTCTGATTTGGGAAGGCAGAGCTGAGGGACGGGGGAGACCAGAATGGATAGACTTTGCAGAACAGAGTGCCAGGGAAAAGACAGCGACAGAGAGAGAATCCTGAAGCTCTGTAGAGGGTGTCCTTTGATTATTCATCAGAATTCATATCACAGCATGAATGGAAAGAGACTACCCAAGGTTGGAGAAATAACTATCTCAAAGGATGAAAGGGAAGAGTGCCTGGTTCTCACATAGGAAGTGGTGATTGTTTCCACCAGCCAGACTGAAAAAACTCATAATTCATGGGGCACTGAGTACAGTACTCAGGAAGGTCTCACTTGGTAATGGGGAATAATTAGTTCTAGAATGTGCACTGCTCTGGACCAGCCTACCATATCATAAAATTAAGAGCTACGAAAAAAATCAAACTCCATCCAAGTAACTAAACTGTATCCTAAAACAAATGTTAAGAATATTTATAGGAATAGAAAAATATGCAGCACATCCAAAAGATAAAATTAAACAATATCCAATATCCAACTAAATATTACCAGGCATGTAAATTGGCAGGAAAACATGACCCATAAGGACATGGGGACCAAGATGGAGACATAGGCAGAAATGCTTCACTTCCTCCAACAACCAAAAGAAGGAAAATGACCAATTTAAAAACAGAACTGCCAGAAAAACATTTGCATAGAAGTCCAACAACCAAGGAGTTGAAGAAACATTCAACCAGACAGTAGGAGGGGCAGAGAGGGGCGGGGGCAGAGCAGCAAGGCAGCTGGAGGACCAGGCGGGCAAGGCAGTGGCTGGCAGACCACATAGGCAATCCCACATTTGCACTCAGACAAGCCCGGGAGAAAGCGAGGGAGTGAGATGGATCAAGAAACCCTGGGTTTCAGCGCAGGATACTAAAGATGCAAAACAATTGGTTGTGGAAAAGATCTGTGGGGATTGTGGCAGTGGGAGAAACTCCCAGCCTCACAGAAGAGTATGTTGGAGAGACCCATAGGGTCCTAAACTGTGTACAAACCCACCTGCCTGCAAATCAGCACCTAAATGGCACAAACCGATTGTGGGAAGTGAGGAACGTGACAGAAAGTGGGACAAGAGCACAGCAAGCAGCACTGTCCCATCCCCCACATACAGCACCACGGTGCAGCAAAGAGGGTTTTCCCACCCTGGTGAACACCTAAGGCTCAGTCCCTTACACATAACAGGTACACCGAGATGAAGAAATATGGCCCAAATGAAAGAATAGACCAAAGCTCCAAAAATACAACTAAGCGATGAAGAGATGGCCAACTTATCAGATGCACAGTTCAAAACACTAGTAATCAGGAATCTCACAGAATTGGCTGAGTATGGTCACAAAATAGAGGAAGAAGTGAAAGCTATGAAAAGTGAAGTAAAGGAAAATGCACAGTGAACCAACAGTGAAGGGTAGGAAACTGGGACTCCTACCAATGGTTTGGAGCATAAGGAAGAAATAAACATTCAACCAGAACAGAATGAAAAAACAAGAATTCGAAAAAACGAGGAGAGGCTTAGGAACCTGTGGGACAACTTTAAATATTCCAACATCCGAATCATAGGGGTGCCAGAAGGAGAAAATGAAGAACAAGGAATTGAAAACTTATTTGAAAAATAATGAAGGAGAACTTCCCCAATCTGGCAAAGGAAATAGACTTCCAGGAAGTCCAGGAATCTCAGAGAGTCCCAAAGAAGTTGGACCCAAGGAAGCACTCACCAAGGCACATCATAATTACATTACCTAAGATTAAAGGAAAGGAGGGAATCTTAAAAACAGCAAGAGAAAAAGAGACAGTTACTTACAAAGGAGTGCCCATAAGACTGTCAGCTGATTTCTCAAAAGAAACCTTGCAGGCAAGAAGGGGCTGGAAAGAAGTATTCAAAGTCAAGAAAGGCAAGGACCTACATCTATGATTACTCTATCCAGCAAAATTATAATTTAGAATAGAAGGGCAGATAACATACTTCCCAGATAAGGTCAAGTTAAAGGAGTTAACCAGCACCAAGCCCTTATTATAGGAAATGTTAATAGGACTTATCTAAGAAATAGAAGATCAAAAACTATGAACAGTACAATGACAACAAACTCACAGCTATCAACAACTGAACCTAAAAACAAAAACTAAGCAAACAAATACAACAAGAGCAGAATCACAGAAATGGAGATCACATGGAGAGTTATCAGTGGGCAGAGAGAGGGGACTGTTGGGGGAAAAGGTACAGGGAATAAGAAGCAGAATAGGTAGGCACAAAATAGTCAGGAGGAGGTTAAGAATAGTATAGGAAATGGAGAAACAAAAGAACTTGTATGTACAACCCATGGACATGAACTGTGGGGAGGAGATGCTGGAAAGTGAGGAGGGTGTTGCAGGGAGTGGGAAGAAAGGGGAGAAAAAATTGGGACAACTGTAATATCATAATCAAGAAAATATACTTAAAAAAATGGACCCATAATGAGGAAAAACAATCAATCAATCAAAACCACCCAGAACTGACACAGATATTAGAATAAGTAGACCAGACATTAAAACAATTATTATAACTGTATCTCATACATTCAAAAGTTAGTCACATGCAACATGGACAAAAGACCCAAATCAAAGTTCTAAGGATAAAATTCCAATATATAAGATTAGAAAAATGGCAGATTAGATTAATGAAAGAGATTAATGAAGTTGAAGATACAACTATAGAAACTTTTTAAAATTAAACACAGAAAAAAATAATTAAAAGGAAAAGAGCATCACTGAGCTCTGGGACAATTTCAGCTGGCCTGGAATATGTGTAATTGGAGATTGCAGAAGATATGTTGGTGGGGATAGAAAAAAGATTTGAAGAAAAAATGGCAGTGGTATCTCCAAATTTGATAAAACTATAAATCCACAAGTCCAAGATATTCAATAAACATCAATCACAAAAAAATAAAGCTCTATCAAGGTACCTCATAATCAAATTGCTCAAAGTAATGATAAAGAGAAAATCTTAAAAGTAGCCAGAGATAATCAAGTGTTTCACAAAAATAATAACAATGCTCTGTACATGTATAACATTTGTAAAAATAATATGTATGAAACAGTGCATAAAAGCTGAGTAGGGAGGAATAGAAATATACTATTCTAAAGTTCTTGTACTATGTAGGAAATGTTATAATATCACTTAAAGATAGATTTGATAAGTTAAAGATCTATGCTATAAACCCTAAAGCAACCATGGAAATAACAAAGGGTTATAGGCTAATCATACAACAAAGGAGATAAAAATGAATCATAATGTACAAAATAAATTCAAAAAGGTCAGAAAGAAGGAATAAAGAACAAATGGGACACCTAGAAAACAAATAGCAGGATGACAGACTCAAATGTAATCATGTCAATAGTTGCATTAAATGTAAACAGTGTAAATAATTAGTTAAAAGACAGAGATCAGCAAAATTGATTTAAAAAAATCAAGATGCAACTATACGTTGTATACAAGAAATGCACTTTAAACACACACACACACACATACACACAAATAACTTAAAAGAATGAAAAAGAGATTTACCACACTATCACTTTTCAAAAGAAACTTGGACTGGTTATATTAATATCAAACAAAGCTGATTTCAGAATAAAAAATATTACCAGGATAATAAGAATAATTTTATAATGATAATCAAAAGGACACGGCAATCCTAAATATTTATGTCTAAATAACAGAGCTTCAAAATACATTAAACAGAAATAAATAGAACTACAAAAACATAGAAAAATCCACAATAATAGCTAGAAATTTCAATATCCCCTGCTGGACACAAGCAGACAATCAGCAAGACATAGTAGACTTGAACACCGTTATCAACTAAGTTGACTTAATTAACATTTATAGAACATTCGACCCAATGCCAACAGAATAAACATTCTTCCAAAGTGCACATGAACCATTTACCGAAATGAGACATATTCTGGAGCATAAAACAAGTCTCAATAATTTTTAAAATTTATCTTTATTATGTTTTTTCCATTACCATTTAGTCCCCTTATACCCACTTCCCCCCACAATCACCACACTGTTGACCATGTCCATGAGTCCTTTCTCCTTTTTGCTCAATCCCTCCAACCTCAACATCTAGCTGTCATCTGCTCTCCATCCATTAATCTGTCTTTTTTGTGTGTTAGTTCAGTTTGTTCATCAGATTCCACATATGAGTGAAATCATATGGTATTTGTCTTTCTCTGACTGGCTTATTTCACTTAACATAATATTCTCCAGGTCCATCCATACTGTTGCAAAGGGTAGAATTTTCTTTTTTTTTTATGGCTGAGTAGAATTCTATTGTGTAGATGTCCCATAGTTGTTTTATCTACTCTACTATTGATGGACATTTGGACTGCTTCCATATTTTGGTGATTGTAAATAACACTGCAATGAACATAAGGGTGCTTATGTTCTTTTGAATTACTGTTTTGGGTTCTTTCAGATATATTCCCAGAAGTGGGATTGGTAGGTCAAAAGGCAGATCCATTTTTAATTTTTTGAGGTATCTCCATTCTGCTTTCCACAGTGGCTGCACCAGTCTGCATTCCCACCAACAGTGCAAAAGTGTCCCCTTTTCTCCACATCCTCTCCAATATTTGTTGTTTTCTGATTTATTGATGATAGCCATTTTGACAGGTGTGAGATGGTAAGTCATTGTGGTTTTAATTTGCATTTATCTGATGATTAGTGATGTTGAGCATCTTCTCATGTTTATTGGCCATCTGTATGTCCTCTTTGGAGAAGTGTCTGTTCAGGTCCTTTGCCCATTTTTTAATTGGGTTGTTTGGGTTTTTTTGGTGTTGAGTTTTGTAAGTACTTTATAAATTTTGGATGTTAACCCCTTTATCAGATATGTTGGTGAATATGTTCTCCCATTCAGTGGATTGTCTTTTTACTTTGTTGATGATTTCCTTTGCTATGCAAAAACTTTTTAGTTTGATGAAGTTCCATTTATTTATTTTTCTTTTGTTTCCCTTGCCCAGGGAGAGATATCTGATAAAAAATTGCTATGAGCTATATCCTAGATTTTTCTGCCTATGATTTCTTCTAGGATTTTAATGGTTTTGGGTCTAACACTTAAATCTTTGTTCCATTTTGAGTTTATTCTCATGTGTGATGTAAGAAGGCGGTCTAGTTTCATTTTTCTGCATGTATCTGCCCAATTTTCCCAACACCATTTGTTGAATAAACTGCCTTTTGCCCACGGTATGTGCTTGCTACCTCTGTCAAACATTGACTATGAAGGTGTGAGTTTATTTCTGGGCTCTCTATTCTGTTCCATTGATCTATGTGTCTGTTTTTATGTCAGTACAAGGCTGTTTTGATTACAATGGCCTTATAGTACAGTTCCTCCTATATTTGCAATCCATGTAACAAATGAAGTACTTGTATCCAGAATACGTACACTCTGAGAACTCAAATAGAAGGAAACAAACAGCCCAAAGAAACTGGGCAAAAGATCAAACATAGAGAAGATATGATGGTAAATTAGCATGAGAAATGAGCAACATCATATGTCATAAGGGAAATGCAAATTAAAACCATGGTGTGATACTATTGCATACCTATCAGAATGGCTAAATGAAAAAGACTAACAATGCCAAGTGTGGAAAAGGATGTGAAAAAGCTAAGACTCTCATACACTGCTGGTGGGAATTTAAAATAGCATACCACTTTGGAAAACAGTTTGGCATTACTTTAAAAAGTTAAACATATGTCTACCATATGATCTAGCCATTCCACTCCTAGGTAATTACCCTTGAGAAAAGAAAGTATATATATTCTTACAAAGATTTGTACATAAATGTTCATAGTAGATTTATTTGCAATAGTCTCCAAACTAGTACAATCTAAATGCCATCAATAGGTGAATGGATTGCTTCATCATATATAAGTGTATCAGATCATCACATCATACCCCTTAAAATTACACAATGTTATATGTCAATCATATATCAGTAAAACTGAAAAAAGTGGAAAAAAATATAGGTGAATGGATAAACTATTTAAGGTATAGCCATACAATGGACTACTACTCAGCAATCAAAAGGAATGCACTACTGATCCATGCAACAATTATGGATGAATCTCAAAATAATTTTGAAAGAAGACAAAAAGATTATCTACCATATGGATGCATTTATATAAAACTCTAGAAAATGTAAATTAATCTATTGTGAGAAAAAGCAAATCCTATAGTGGGTGGATATATTCCCCATCTTGATTATGTTAATCATTTCCTGGTTATTAAAGTGTATGTCAATACTTTAAAGATTGTATAATTAAATATGTAAAGTCAATTATATCTCAATAAACTTAAACAAAAAACAAACCTCTGCTCTTGTTGAACCTCACACCAATTGAAGCTGTGTGTGTTCAGTGGGCCATCCCTAACATTTTGGGAGCCTAGGAGAAGAGCACAAATGTGGGTGACCTAACCCACAGCCTTTCTCCCTTGTCTCTCCAGGCCAGACACCACCCAGCTGCCCTGGGAACCCTCAGATTTAGGGCAATACATGTATAAGAACAGAAGAGGTTCCCCCCAGCCCTGGAAACAGGCATGGGGTCTGAGCTCCTGAGCACTGAGACCATAACCTGAAAGGCAACACTGGAGGTGTTTAAAGCAATGCCAGTCTGCAAGGAGATAAGACAAGAACTGAGCGTGTTTAAAACATAGCAATGTAACATGGCTGCAACATCTAAGCATGGGGTCATTTTCCTAGCAACAGGTATTTATTGAATTTTACAAAAGCAATCTGTCTTTGATGAATTGGATACTTATAAAACAATTTAATACGTATAAAAAACAATTTTAAAAAAGATCCTTCATTGCAGGTAACTGCTTTAAAGTACCCAGATCTGAGAAGAGGCCCCTAAACTATCCTTGGTTTGAATTGTACTGAGTGTGAGGCATACTCTGTTAAAAAGATTTCTGGTCTGACTTTTGGGAGGTTGTAATCACAATCTGATTGATGCATCTTTCTGCCTTTCTGGGTTTTTCTGTGTGGAGTATTAGCTGCCTTGAAAGTAGTGGTGACTGTGTGAACATGATTCCTGAAAGATAGCTGTCTTCCTCACTCAGAATTTGAGAAGAGCTGCCATTTTGGGGGGTGAGGCTGGGGTAGGAAAATCAACAGAAAAGATTATGGCTTTTTTTTTTCATCTGAACATAAAATACAAGCAGCACCATTTCTTCCTACACCTTCAGTCTGTCTGGATTCCTTCCCTGAAGGTAACAAACAGGCACCTTACCTTGTACACACAGGACTTTGCGTTCAGGAAAAACAGCTCCACAGTGGTTTTGTCCTTTAAAAATGATATGCTCTCAATGTAAAATCTGAAAAACAGTAACACGAATTTGTTGTTTCTTCAAATATTTTTCCTCCTCTTGGCATGATTTCATTTCTTTATTTAATTTCTCCCAGAGCAATGAGAGAATTTTGAAATGCCAGTGGATGTTGTGCATTTTGTCCCCTTTGCAAAGAAATCTGCAACATGTATGTATGTGGGTAAATGTTTGCATATATGCAGATAATCTCTTAGGTTTTTGTGTGTTCGAAGGTGAGTTAAAGTGAATCCACGGGGGAATCCATCAGCAAACCCCACTTCCCTGAGGGGCCCATTCCTTGATATATGTTCTGGGAGCTCATAACACTTCAGACAGCTTCAAAAGAGGCCCAAGTGTGCTTTGAGAGTTGAAAACAGAAGTCAGCTGACTAAGCACTATGTAATTGAACCTTGAGGCCTGCAGGCAGTGCAATGGTTTTCAGACATGTTTGGTATGAGGGTCCCACGCCTACTGTCTCCCTACCCCCTTCTAGCAGGAGTGTTTCAGTAACAGCCTCCTCCTTCCCAGTCATCCATCCCTCCAGGCTTTGGGCTTTCCCAGGGCTGGAAGCCAGACTCTCAGTAGTACTTAACCTTGGTCTTTTCTTATGCAAATCAGAGCATTCTGGGCCCCACTCCCCCCACCCCCTTTCTGGGCTTTTGCTTGGTGAGTCTGTTTGGCCAGAGAGATTGCAGGTCCCTCTCTTAGGAGAGCTGACAGCCCATGTAGGGAGTAGAGTAGAGTCCTTCACACTATCTGTTTTCATAATCCTGATATGATGAAGCTGGGGCCTCTGAGGTGAGGGAGCGGGCCAGCCAAGGTTCCGTTTTTCTCAAGAGTTGGAACCCAGCTTGAATAATGCAGGAAGAATATAACACCCCAAGACAATTTACAGCTTGGGTCCTGAAAGAGAATTTATTTTCAAATGGTTGAGAGTCAAGATAAAGCTAGCCTGACTATGGTTCGGTGTGCTTCTCCTTAGCTCTGCAAAATCATGCCAGGCCTTGGGCATTTGCTTGCCCCCACCAGTCTTCAACAATGACAAAACATTTAAGAAATAAATAAAACTGAAAAAGGCCATGGAAGATTTTATCACTGAGATGGTACAATTATTTGAAGAATTTCACCTCTAATGTTGAATCATCAAGGGAAATTCCAGAAAGAGAGTAAGTCCTTTATATTTTTACATACAAGGGTTTGTCTCACTTGTAAGTGAGATTAATGAAGATTGATGAGTGTTAGGTTTGTGAGAGGAAAAAGTTAAGGATTAAGGTAGGGAGGTCAGGGAGGGTTGAAAGAAATAGGCTTTGGAATCAGAAAGATCTAGAACAGAGAGTCTTTGTATCTTTTCTAACTGCATTTCACAGGGTTTTGGGAAGAATTAAATGAGATAATATATGTAAAACACTCTATACATTTTTAACAATTAACACATTTTTTAACAAACTATTTAACAAGTTTTTGACAAAAATTTATTTTCTGGAATTTAACGCTTCAGGTTTGAGTCTAAGATCCTTAGTATACAGAAGGGGATAATGATGTTTACTTAGGAGGGTAATTTAAATGAGATATACATAAAGTGCCCAGTATACAGCTTGTCACACAAAAGGGATTCAAGAAATTCTAACAGCAAAACTTGCAATATGTTAAAACAGTTTAAAGGACATGATGGGATTTGAACTATGTCTGAAAGCTAGGATAAAATAGGATTCTGAAAGATAAAAAGAAATCCAGGTGGGGAAAGTACTGTAGGTAAAGAGCATCTCTTTTGGGTGATAAACATTCATAATTTGGCTTTCACCAAGACAGAATTCTTTATAATCTGGGTATTCTCCCATCAGTTTAGTTTTTCTTGCCCTGGCCACTGCTGGACAGACCAAGGCTAGTCACCTGACTCAAGAGCAGCCTTTGCAGGATGAGGGGCATGGGTTGTAGTGGGATGGGTGAAGGAGGGCCTTGCCAGAAGAGGCTCCTCAGTGAAACAAGGACTGGACACAGCAATCACGCATAATGTTTCAGAGAGACAGGTCAAGAGGGAAATGGTGGAGGCAGAGAGGCTCTACACAAGAGCCATGATGTGGGGAAGGAATGGAAAAAAGTCAAGGGCAGGAGCTGATGGAGCAGAATGGAGAGCAGTGAGTCACTGCGATGGTGGACATAAAGCAGGGGACATGGAATGACCTCTGTTACTCACTTCCTTGCAGCCTAAAGGACCTTCTGGTTCATCTAGGTGGTGGTGGTTTCCTGCTTTCTTTGCTTTTGCATTGTGTACTTTTATTCCTTTCCATCATGTACATTTATCCCTAAGAAACTGAGCAGGTTCAAGCAGCATCTCAGCTAATGTTTCCTGAGCTCTCTGATGGCCTGGCCATGCCTAATGCTTTCTATGTGCTTTGTTTAATTCTCACAACAACCCTGGGTGACAGATATCTATCATTACCCCCACTTCACAGATGCGGAAACTGAGTTTTAGAGCTACATCTACATGGGAGGGCAAGGTCCCTATTTGGGTCCCTGGGACTCCATACACAATGCTCTTAAGTGAACTTCCTTCTGACCACATCTCCTCATTCAACCAGCATTTATGCGGGAAGCTAAGCCCTAGGTAGCTGGGTGCAGTTCAAAGACAGTAAAATCAAGCACAAAAACAAGATCACTGCAATGTTCCCCAGGTTAACACACACAAGTATGTTTGCTCTCTAGCGCTGCAAAAGCAGGACGAGAACCAGTGGGAAAAAAATAAGGTGACAGGTTTGCAATTCACATATAAAACACCTTTTTAAAAGTCAAAGGAGTAGTCTCATAAGGAAGTGATCTTCCTGTCCTATGAAAATCTCAGGTCAGATTGACAGAATGCATGATCTGTTGTTTTGTTGTTTTTTTTTTTTTTTTTGCCAAAATTGGGTAATTCTTTTTCCCTTCACTTTTTATTATTTCTATATATATCTAGCAGAGAAGGAGTGTATTAAAAGCATAACCTCAATGAATTTTCACACTAACAAAGTTCATAGTAATTCCTTAATATTTAAAATCTAGTCATTCAATTCTTTCCTTATCTCCAAAACTTTTTTTTTTTAATTTGTGTTGGTGGTCTACAGCAGGAGTCATGTAGGCAAAAAGCTGTGAGGGTCACTGGCTAATGTGAAAGAGCAGAGCACATTCCCTCCACTCAGCTCAAGCTAAGTCTCCAAGGTGTGAGCATGTGACTGAGCCAGACTAGTCAGATTCTTTCACCCTGGAATATCAATATAATTAGAATGACCTGAAGATCAAAGATGGTTGGAGCCTATTGTTCTGCCAGCAATACCTTGATGAAATCCTCCTTTGGTTTCTGCTCTCTAGATTCCTGCCTGGATTCAACCTTTTCTGAGGCCTCATAAGTTCAGTTTTCCTTCAATTCTGTTAGCCACCATAGGTTACTATTGCTGACAACCAAAGGATTCAAATTAATAGAGGCTTACCTATGTGCTAGGGACAACAAAACTCTGTATGCATCATTTCCTTAATGTTCAGTACAAACAGATGTTGTAGATAGCAAATTATAAACCAATTTTACGGATGAGAAGACTGAGATTTAGAGCATCTTCCCAAAATCATATAGGTGGGAAGTAGTGGAGCCATGATTCCAACTAAAGCTTATCAAACTTCAAAGTTCATATTCTAAACCAATATGATATAATGCTTTCCTATAATGACAAGTCCAATGAAATATAACATGTATACAATGAAGTGGGGCTCCAGGGAGGGATACAATGAACTCAGCTTATGACTCAAGAGGGAGAAGACTGCCCAACTGAAATCCACAGGACTAAGTATGAGTGTTCTCTGGAACAATTGAGCTGAGTCTTAAACAATGCATGAGTTCACCAGGAAATGAAGGGAAGAAGGGCCTTCCAGGGAAAGGGCATATTAGCCAGAGCAGTGTTCCTGCTAGTCTTCAAGAATTTAAGAAACCATATGCAGGGAAACAGGTGGCTGAGTACCAAATCGACTTGTGGCTTATTCAACTCTGAACAGATACCTTTTTACTAGAAACTGGGTTCACCTTGTACCTGAAGCCCAGGCCCCTGACTATACTTTAGTTCTAGTGAACAGGTCCCTATCCTGTTTCTTACCACTTTCTGGTGATTCACCCTACTGCTTTCTACCTGTCTGCCTCAGTATTGGATTACTTGCTCCCTGAATTCATGATCCCATCACTCCCTCAAGGGGACCACTGTAATGATTTCATATTTACAGAGTGTATGAAAAGTATGGATGATCATTTGGGAGAATGACTTCCCATCAATGTGTGCCATGAACTGAAAACCAAATCTAGGACTTCTTAATCAAATGAAAGGGACTATCCCAGACTCATAAAATAAGTCTTTTGTTTCAGCCCTTTTTGGCAGAAGGATACTATTTCCTTTCTGCATGCTTATTGTGAGTAATTTCACTAAGATTTTGTGAAGATAAAACCTATGGTTAAATATTCAGCCTCAAAATGAACCTAGGCTTTTTGAGTAGTAATAGGTTTTGGAGACAAATCTCATACAGCATAACAAATACAATTTCTTGAGGAGAGAATTTATTTGGGGAGGTTTTGTCTCTACTTTTCATGCTTTTCCCATGAGCATTTTTCCCTTTCTTGATGGAACAGGTGTTCACCTAACCACACATCGGCAATAATAGAACATCACACCTGAATGACATGACAGAGATGGCTTGGAGGGGAGGCAGACCTGTTACCCAGTGACAACACATGGGTGTCACAGAGCAGAACACTGATTGTTTGCATGGGCTATCATTGGCTGTCTCTTACTTGTAGGTGGCCAACATCTTTATCTTGTGGCATTTGCTCATTATGGTCAAATTCACACAATGGATTTAGAGAGATACTATTGGGTTGGGCAAAAAGTCTATTTAGCTTTTTGTTTTTATACGATGGCTCTAGTAGTGCTTAGTTGTCTTTAAATTCACTCAAAACAATTTTGTTAGATTGTATTATGACAGCTGACATGTCAGCATGCATTTAAAAATATATCAAAATTGGTCAATTTTTATGCAGCTATTTTAATGTTGAAGATGGGAGAAAATACATAATTTTCAGTGTGTTATGCTTTATTATTTCAATAAAGGTAAAAATGAAACTGAAATGCAAAGAAAAGATGTGTGCAGTGTATGGAGAAGGTGCTGTGACTGATCAAATGTTTCAAAGTGGTTTGCAAAGTTTGTTGATACTATTGACATTTTGGACAAATAATTCTTTGCTGTGGGGCCATCTTATGCATTGGAAGATATTTAGCAGTGCCCCTGGTCTCTACCCACTAGAAGCCAATAGCAGACATACTCAAAATATCCAAATCAATAAAGTTATTGGTGAAAATGAAAAATGTGTATTTGATTTTATAGAAAAGACTAAAGACTTTTTTGCCTACCCAATAATTCGAACCCCAGCTCCAACACTGATGGGTCTTGGGGCCTTGGGCCAGATGCTGGGATTCTCAGTGTCTCACCTTCCTCACGTACTCAACAAATCAGAGATAGGAGAGATGTTTTATTTTATTTATTTATTTTTAAGTATATATTTTTGATTATGCTACTACAGTTGTCCCATATTTTTCTCCCCTTTATTCCCCTCTGCCCTGCCCAGGCCCCCCCCCCCCCCCCCTTAATTCATGTCCATGGGTCATACATATAAGTTCTCTGGCTTCTGCATTTCCTATACTATTCTTAACCCTCCCTGTATATTTTGTCTCTTTACTTTATGCTTCTTATTCTCTGCACCTTTTCCCTCATTCTCTGCCCCTCTCTGCTGATGGTCACCCTCCATGTGATCTCCATTTCTGTGATTGTGTTCCTGTTCTAGTTGTTTGCTTAGTTTGTTTTAGTTTTTAGGTTCAGTTGTTGGTAGTTGTTTGTTGTCATTTTACTGTTCATAGTTTTGATCATCTTCTTTTTTTTAGATAAGTCCCTTTAACATTTCACATAATAAGGGCTTGGTGATGATAAACTCCTTTAACTTTATTTTGTCTGGGAAGCAATTCATCTGCCCTTCCATTCTAAATGATAGCTTTGCTGTATAGAGTAATCTTGGGTGTAGGTCCTTGCC
The DNA here is from genome assembly GCF_022682495.2 of Desmodus rotundus. Classification (NCBI taxonomy): domain Eukaryota; kingdom Metazoa; phylum Chordata; class Mammalia; order Chiroptera; family Phyllostomidae; genus Desmodus; species Desmodus rotundus. The sequence goes on along the minus strand of NC_071394.1, from coordinate 73,645,192 downwards.
TTTCATGACTTTGAATATTTCTTTCCAGCACCTTCTTGCCTGCAAATTTTCTTTTGAGAAATCAGCTGACAGTCTTATGGGCACTCCTTTGTAAGTAACTGTCTCTTTTTCTCTTGCTGCTTTTAAGATTCCCTCCTTTCCTTTAATCTTGGGTAATGTAATTATGATGTGCCTTGGTGAGTGCTTCCTTGGGTCCAACTTCTTTGGGACTCTCTGAGCTTCCTGGACTTCCTGGAAGTCTATTTCCTCTACCAGATTGGGGAAGTCCTCCTTCATTATGTTTTCAAATAAGTTTTCAATTTCTTGCTCTTCTTCTGGCATGTGATTCAGCTGTTGGATTGTTTAAAGTTGTCCTGGAGTTTCCTAAGCCTCTCCTCGTTTTTTTGAATTCTTGCTTCTTCATTCTGTTCCAGTCGAGTGTTTATTTTTCCCTTCTGCTCCAAATTGTTGATTTGAGTCCAGGTTTCCTTCCCTTCACTGTTGGTTCCCTGTCTATTTTTCTTTATTCCACTTTGGATAGCCTTCACTTTTTCCTCTATTTTGTGACCATACTCAACCATTTCTGTGAGCATCCTGATTACCAGTGTTTTGAACTCTGCATCTGATAGGTTGGCTACCTCTTCATCACTTAGTTCTAGTTTTGGAATTTGAATCTGTTCTTTCATTTGGGTCATATTTCTTTGTCTTGGCATACCTGTTATATTGTAAGAGGTGGAACCTTAGGTATTTGCAAGGGCTGGTCAACCCCCATCACTGAGTTGTGGCGCTGTATGTGGGGAAGAGTTCAGAGAAGAAACACTGTCACGTGCTTGGCTCTCGGAGGGCTTTCAGTCACTTCCCCCACTACCCACAAGCAAATTGGGCCCTTCTGGTGCTGATTCCCAGGAGGGTGGTTTTATGTTTGTTCTAGGACCCTGTGGGTTTCTCCAATGAACTCTCCTGTGAGGCTGGGAGTTTTTCCTGCTGCTGAAACCCCCCATAGACTTTTACAGCCAGAGGTTTTGAGGCTTTCTTTTCTCTCACTCAAATCCTGGGTTGTGCAGTCTGCCTTGCTCCCCAGTTGCTCCTCCCGGTATATCCACATGCAATGTGGGACTGCCAGCACCACCTTGCCTGCCCAGTCCTTCAGCTCCTGGCTTGTTGCCTGTCTTTTCTGCTCTGGCTGCCTGTCTCTGCCCCTACTACCAGTCTGAATGAATGTTTTTTCTTTAACTCCTTGGCTGTGGGACTTCCATACAGTTCAATTTTCTGGCAGTTTTGGTTGTTTTTGATTTTAAATTTGTTGTTGTCCTTCTTTTGGCTCTGTGAGGAGGCAAAGTGTATATACCTATGCCTCCATCTTGGCTGGAAGTCTATTTTATTTATTTTTTAAAGATTTTATTTATTTATTTCTACAGAGAGTAGAAGGGAGGGAGAAGGCGAGGAAGAGAGAAGCATTTATGTGTGAGAGATAATTAGTTGCCTCTTGCATGCCCCCAGAGGGTACCTGGTCTGCAACCCAGGCATGTGCCCCAGGTGGGAATCGCACTGGTGACCTTTTGGTTTGCAGGCTGGTACTCAATCCACTGAGTGATGCCAGACAGGTTGAGAGATGTTTTAAATGTGGTCAACAGTCAGCAGCCAGTAAGTAGTGGTGATTATTACTGTATTATTATTATTCCTCTACTGAGGGACTGTAACAAAAGGTGATGACTTAGTTGGGAACTTCTTCAAAACTTTAACTATAAAAGCAAGAAAGGAAATTCCAGGTGTCCTCCCTAAGATCTTTTTTTTCAAGGAAACAAAATGCGACAGAAGCACCAATTTTGACACAGAATGGGCAAATACTGTGAAATGAAAACTCTTCTAAGCAGTTAGGACATTTCCTTCCCAGCTGAGCACATTTTCTATGAGTTCCAGGGCCTTTGCTATATTTGAGTGATATCTCAGACAAGAAGGTAAATTGGCAAGGGCTGCTCAATTATTTTGCATTCTGAACGATGTTGAATTTGTGTCTGGCATCCAGTGAGGGATAAATTAAAACACCTCATTCAGCCATTGTGGGTAATTTTTATCACTCAGAGTGGCCACCTGCATAAATAGATTTTGATCAGATCCTAATTCACATTATGAGCAGGGAGATCTCTGTTCATTGCTTGTAATGACCCTGCAACATCATAGACTTACTTAATAATGCTGCTGAAGATAGCAGTGTAATTTAAGTGTATTTCACTTTCTTGAGGCTATTATGCTGTGCTTCTGGCAGTCCCATCGGATCCTTTCATCTCTGAAAGGGGTACAGTCCCGGTGACTTCCCTACCAGGAAAACTCTTCCCCACTTCTAAATTTCCAGGTAAAGCCAGAAGGACCAAAGATGGCCCTCCAGGTAAGCTTGTAGAAACCTGCCCTCTGTGCCTCTCCCACAATGGTACTTTTTCTGAGTTCTCCAGTGAAGGCCTAGAGGCCCAGGAGGGGAAGGCCTTGCTATGACCTGTCCAAAGGGGAGGGAGTCTTCTTCCCCAGACAACTGTGAAGCATCAGGGTCACAGGTGAATTCCAAGTACTTGCTTCTTCCCTTCAAAATTGCAAAAGAGTCTGCTTCCTCACTCCAGAGGAAAGAAGGAAGTGTGCTCTGTGAAGGAGGTGGGTAGGGGACAGGAAAGGTAAGCTCAACAGGGAGGGTAGGGCTGGGACTGGTGAAAGATGAAGAAAAAGTGAATGCATTAGCCCCAAGCCAGACAGTTCCAACGTTTCCATATTCAAAGCCATATGTCACATTACAAATGTTTTACCCACTGAATGTGGTTGAAGGAGTCTCTGATATTTATATCCTAAAAATAGTTCATGTTTATTGAGGGTCTACATTACACGCTAACACCTATAATCCTCTGACACCTCCTTTACTACAACCAGTTCCAGCTCTGTTTTATAGGTTAGGAAGTAGGCCCATAATGAGGTTGAGAGCCACACAGCTCTCAGGAAATGGAAGAGCTGTGACTGGAACCCAAGAATGATGCTAATGCACTGGTTCTCTGGGTGGGTGAAGTGCACATGGCAATAATATTAGACATTTTTGGTTGACTTGATTTGGGGGGTGTTACTGGCTTCTTGAGGGTAGAGACTAGGATGCTGCAAACATCCTATATACAGTGTAGCTCCTTACAATGAAATTATCCAGCCCCAAATGTTAATAGTGCCACTATTGAGAAGCCCTGCACTAAAGACCAAGCTTTTCACTTCTGCATCCTACATTTTTTTTTCTCCCTTCACAATCCTGATTCTTTCCTTCTGCCTTTTTGGTGTCACTCTGAGGACAGATTGCAGAGAAGGCTGAGCAGATTCCCACAAATGATGCCTGATGTTGGGTCAGGGAGCATACAGAAATACAATTCTGTAAGAAACTGGAATCAGGATTGAGCATGAGTTTTGAAGGATTCTGTGTCTGTCCGGAACTTTTCATATGAATTAGGAATGTTGGATCCTCAAAGATGGAGGCTGCTAACCAATTGCCTAGAAGTTCAAGAATGGGTTAAGCCACTTAGGTCACGGTGGATATTAAGACAACTGATAGTGCATTCTCCGGGTTCTGGGATATCATGCATTCAAGTGGGAGTGTGGTGTATATGCAAAGAGCTCTGGCTAACTCACCCTCAAATAGCCTCTGGTGAGCCACAGTAAGAGGAATGATTCATTTCTCTGGGGTTTGTAGTCACATTCCTTCCCCAAAAGATAAATTTTCCTGTCCTCTCCTTATTGTAAATGACCAACTCTTTGACAGCTTTGAAATAACTCATGGCCATAAAGTCACAAGCCTTTTAACTTATCTTCCTTCGATCATTCAGACTTCCACGAAAAAATGATCAAGTTATATATTCATCGTAGGAAAAATATATAGAGAAGCAAAAAAGAAATAAAAATCATTCCTACAATTGTTCATCAGAGATTGAGTACTGTTAACATTTTAAACTTCATTTTCCATCCATATAAATAAGTGTAATCATGCCGCACATCCTGTTTTGTGATCTGCTTACTGGGAGCACCTTTCCATATTCACCAGAGCCTTTATCTGTGAGATTGTATTCCATACACTTGGCTCTCTTTAAAAGAAAAATCAGGCCAAATGATGGGGACCCACAGGTTTAGTCATGATTCTTCCTTGAGTTAAAGTCTTCCTAAAGGCCAAAATTCCAGAACCAGGGCAGGGTGCATTGAATAGGCACTCAGCTGTCTTTCAAAGACTCCGAATTTGCAGCTACTTCGACAAGAGAGGTGGCAATTTCTCCCACATCTCCTTCTAGAACTTTCACTAATGTGGTGACTCCTCAGGCCTGAGTGTCATAGACAATGCTTCAGGCTACCTCTGATGGCCCCTTATTGTCTTGGGGCACAACAAAGGTGACTTGGAAAGAAGAGAAGGAAAGAGGGAGGAGGAGGGAAAGACTAGAAAGAAGAAGAAGAAGAAGAAGAAGAAGAAGAAGAAGAAGAAGAAGAAGAAGAAGAAGAAGAAGAAGAAGAAGAAGAAGAAGAACCCAGAGGTATTCAGAAGAATGGGGGTGAAAGACGTCAAGATCTTGGCTTTGAGTGTGGCTGGGTGGTACCAGCCTGAGCTACCTCCACTTGCCCTCCCTGGAGGGAATGGGAGCTTTTCTCATGAGGTCATGCCAAGTCCCTACTCTCTGATTTAAACTCTTGCTCACTCACTATCAAGCTTTTCAAATGCTCACATCTGGGCTGCATTACCAAAGAGGCCAATGTGTTTGGGGAAGATAATTTACTCAGCAGATAACGATAACAAGCTCCAGCCTGAGAATTCCACCAGCATCCAGAGGGAGTTGGGACTCACATGGAAATGGAGACTTGGTTAAATGAATTATGGTGTATAAATAAATTATGGGTCACCTGTACACACATGTGTTGTGTACATATTTAGCACATATCATTGAGATTTTATAACTGAAGAAAAGACAACTGTTTAATAAAGGGGGAACTAAGTGCCCTCACCTTAAATGTTTTCTTTGCTCCATGCAGAAGCAGCAGGCATTTCTAAGCTGCTCCCTGAATCCTGGGAAATAATAGCCAGGAAAAGTCTTACCTCCCAAAGCTGCAGAACCTGAGGGCTTAGCTCAGGAATCAATGAGGCCATATTTAGCCCAGTGCCTGCCCCCAGATTAATGCTATATTTCAACAGAGAGGAAAGTTCTGAAGAGCAAAACTAGTATGATATTTTCTTTTTTCAAAAATGCTACAATGAAAAAAAGTGATATTTTATTATGTTTGCATAATACTTTGCAAAATAATTTTGTACCTCCTGATCTCTCTTTACTACTCACAACCGACTGGCCCAAGACCATGCTCACCATCTCCAGGGCATTGCACCAGAATTTGGGCCAGGAATGTGGGTAGGTCAGGGGATTTGGGGGTTGGAGGGGTGTGACTGTGTCATTTGAAAAATTTCCCAGGATAACTCCATATGTCCCCTCCCTGGGAGAAGCTCTGAAAAGTAATGTACTTTTCATCTAATCTCTTTTACTAAAGGGACCAATTATTCACTATAAAAATGACATAACTTACTGAACCTATCTTCACTGTTGTTGGCATTTGGATACTTTCCTTTCTCCCTGTGCATTGGCAACTCGGCGGCTGTGCAGCTTGGTGACCGTAAATGAAGCTGGCACCCAAGTTGCAGTGCACACAGCTCACCTTGCTGATGGGAGAGGCAATGAAAGTGACCCTGCTATATTAAGAGGTCTTGAGTGTTTCCAGAGGTCCCTATAGTGACCAGATATCCAACAAAGTCAAACACTGTGGTTGGTTCTGTTCTTCAGGGAATGTTTAGTAATGCTGGCAACGTAGAGAGTTGGTGCTGGTATCTGCTGTGATATAACTAACACCATCAGTTCTGTTTTCTTGAAAAAGGAGGCCAGAGGCCCCCTGAAAGCATGACTTCATCAGATGCACAGCAACCACATTGGTAGAACCTCCAAGAACTACATTTCACTAAATGACCTCTGTCAAGTTCCCTTAATTTTTTGGTGTGTTTTTGCTTGATCATTTCTTTAATTAAATTGGAGTTGCAACAAGTACTTAATTGGAATAATAACAAAGACTATTATCTCACTATTATGTTGGGAGGAAGAATTAAGTGAATAATTAAAAACTTTATAAGGGTGTTAAACATGAAGTCATCATGCCAAGTGATTGTGGGGCACTCTGGAGATAATACTAAGTGCTGAAACTCAGGGACAAGCTGCAGGATGCTCTGGCATCTCAGGAACCTGCTCTGAAAAGATAGGGTGGCTTTATGAATGACTGTACAGAAGGAAAGACATAGTTTCCTCCTCTAGTATTTTGAGACCAACAATAGACCAGATAACAGCTGTCAAAGAACTGGAACACAGGCCTGGTTACTAAATATGTGGCACTTGTTAAATTCTCTCAAGACATAACACTTCCACTAAGTTCCTCTCCACAAACACTGCATGTGCGCACAATGATTGGAGTACCTGAAACTGAAATGCTTAATAGGAGACTGGATAGCTCAATTATGGAAGCTCAAAAGTAGATTTTAATCCACCCAATGAAAGATCTCCAAGTGAAAAAATAAAGTAAGTCACCAAACAACTTGTCACCCTTATTTTTCTTTAAGAAGGGGAATGAATTGGGGGTAGAGGTTAAGGAAGAAGCATGGCAGAGAGTAATTTTTATTTTTCACAGTATACTTTTATATACCTGGAAATGTTTATAGTGATAATACAATTATTTGTAAAAATCCTGATATATGTTGAGCCATTTTCCCTACATAATACAAGATTAAAATTTCTTTATTCTCTGACCCCTGCTTTATTACTAATAGAATTTTTTCCTCTTCCTTGCTGACTTATGTTTGTCTTTTCCTGCATTTCCATGGACACAAGCAGTGGACTCATGTCACACTGCTTCCAAGAAACTCCTGTGTTTTTCTTTTGGATTTCTGTGCATTTTTCCATACTGGCTGCATTCCTAGACAAATTTCCATTATACTCCCCTTTCCTGGGGTTTAAAAATTTAACTTCTGGTGGTAAAAAGAAATTCTAAACCAGATTTCAGAGCAGAAAGCAGAAAACAAACTAGGGTTGTTGCCACTTCCTTTAGGGAGTAAAGAGTAGCTGCCATCTACAGTCACCATCAATTCATATTATAAAAAGATCCTTAAAGAAAAAGGGAGGACATCTTATTACCACACTTTTGGATTTCATGGAACACACTGAAGTTAAAGAAAAAAGTGTGAAAGTCACCATGATTTCCCCTAATTGTAGTATAAAAAAAACCCAAAAAGAAAAATAAGAAGCTTCCACTATCATGTGGAAACAAAGTACGTTTCAACACCCCCAAAATAACATAAGCTCAAACTAAAGGAATATTTTTCACGTTGATATAGATTTATGGTAAATCTATTATCTTAGCTTATTTTACCATATTTGGCTTCAGACTAGGAAAGCAAAACTTATCAAATTCAGGATAGTGGGGAGAGGGGCTTTTAACAAAATTGGTAATGTCTTCTTTCTTAAGCTAGATACAGGAACATGGGTGTTACTATTCTTAACATTTCTTTTATCTTAGAGTGTGAATAATTAATGTGAAAAATATTTCCATCATGGCCAGGTTTTAAGAAATCATTGATTTAACGAATGCATCCATTTCAGGAGGAAATGACCCATCCCTCGTCCCTTGCCCCTGGCCTCATTACATGACTTACTGAAGCAGAGCTCAGGGATCAGTCAAGGACTGCACTGTTCTTGGCAGTCTCTCTGTCTGCCTGCAAGCTGAATTCAGATTTCTGCACTGCTAAAATCATTCTTTCAGTGAGCATTTGTTTGCATTTTATCTTCTTTTCAAAGTAAAGGTGTGAATATGAAATTATATAAATTCAATTATTTCCACAGTCTGTATAAAACATTCCTACAGAAAATGTAATTATAAATGTTTGCCATAATTCAAATATAAAAATCCCAAAGTATGTTACAGTACCTATATTTTTCAACTTTAAATTGATCCAAGATGCTTTGAGTAATACAGGTAGGAGATTCTATCCTTCATGTTCAAAGAAAACCATTCTTGTATGGTAACTTGGTTACCATACCAGACTAAGGAAGTAGAGAATCTCTTTCACATAATAATATTTTGATAGGTTGCTTCTTTTTTTAATTCTCAATCTCTGATTACCAAAATTTCTTGTTTTTTTAAAGGGAGGTAGGGGATGCTGGGCGTGTCTGTAGATACATACCTCACAGCAAAGTACAAAATAGTTGGGCCTGGTTTTTTGGGCAAATCATGGTCAAGAACTCGGTGATCTAACTGCAACCAGTTCTGCTGACCTCTGTGAGAGCAAAGCAAAAACACAAAACAAAACAAAAAATGATTAAATAGAAAATTGGAGAAAGGTTCAATAATATATGTGTTGGCAAAGTTGTAGAGAAACAGTTATTCCCATACACTGACGGTAGCTATTTAACCTGTTACAAGTAGTCATCAGGACAATTAGCAATTTCTATGAAAATTATAAAAGCACCTGCCTCTGCAGCAGCATTTTCACTTCTAGGAGTTTATAAAGATAAGCTTACATGTGTGGAAAATGGCCCGCATATGAAGTCACTCACTGTAGCATTGTTTATAATAGCAAAAAGGCTTGAAACAACATAAATGTCTAACAGGATATTGTTTTAAGAAATGAATTTAACCTGAGTGATAAAATACAATGTAGCCATACAAAAGATCAATACTATCCTTACAAACTTATTTTGAACAATATCCAAGATGTGACATTAAAGAAAAGGCAAGATGCATAAGACTAAGTACAGTACATCACTGTATTTTAAAATAAAAAATAGGTATACATATAGGTACGCAGGAAAATATATGAATATCTATAAAAACTATCTCTGAGAGGTTAAACAAGAAATAACACTGGTTGTTTCAGAGACCAAAAAGCCAGGTGAAATTAAGTATATTAATCTTTAAATTCTTATTAAATATAAAATCTGAAATATTTTAGATATTTCATGATTAGTCATAAAGAGAAAAACTTTTGGTCATTTAATGAAACCGGAAAGACACAGATAATAATACTATGGCTTTTAAAAAAGTGCAGGGTTGAATACTCTCTGGGTGCTGCTTCTGTGTGTGTGTGTGTGTGTGTGCATGATGAACTTTCTAATGTTTAAACATATACAGGGTGGGGCAAAAGTAGGTTTATAGTTCTTCATATGGAAAATAACACAATAATTAACAAATAATAATGCAAGATTTATTAAATAATGTAATAATGCAATTTATTAAATAATTGTAATAATGCAATATTTATTTACTCAAGGTCCTCACCACATTTATGGGTATAAATAGTTCTTCCCGACTTTTGACCTCTAAGAAATGGAAAGGACTGATGACTCTGTGGTTCAGAATAGCTTACATGACTTTTTCAAGGTTGTTTAACTAGTTGATCCATTTTGGACTGGGAATTCCTGCAGGGCCCAGACTCCATTTTGCCTGCTTACATAAAACTAAGAACATGCTGACAGTGGTGGCCTGTGTAAAATTATAACAAAATCTATAATGGACCAGAAGACATTTTATAAACTATTTTGGTCTTTAAATAAATACTTTAAAAAATACCAGAAAACTTTAAGCTGTGTTCATTATAAATAGAGAGGAAAAGAGGGCATAAATAGTATTAACATTGATAATAATAGCTACTTTTTATTGAGCAACTGCTCTGTGCCAGCCAAGCTGGGACTTTCATGCATGAATATTCTATTTAATAATAACTCTCCAAGGAAAGTGGCAGAGCTGGGATTTGAACCCAAGACTTCCAATAAAAGAGAAAAATGAGATGAGAGAGTTGTATCAGCTTTTATAATAACTTATGGCTTGATCCCTGTCACTTATAATTTTAACACTGGAAAAAACTATTTTTGTTTCTGTATTATAAAATTAGGTTTCTGATAACTGTTCATAGCTTTCCTTGGAGGGATATTATGAAGATAAACTGATATAAGTGATATAAGGGGAGGTTCATAGGACTATTGGTGTTGTGTGTAAAGTAATATAAAACTGGAAGACTGGAAATTTAGGGTTTCTTACGCTATATTTTATCAAGTTTAGGATGGTACTGAGCTAAAGACACATCCCAGTTTCAAAGGTGTTCACATGTGTGTCTTAAAATACATAAAATATTGTATAGTATCAGATTTTAAAAGTTTTCTTATAGAAAATGAGACTTATTTTGAATTGTCTTTTTTGCTTCTACATAGGAAAGATATGGCATTATTTAAAAAGCATAATGTGTATTTATATGAACTTGCATGAAATGATGTCCAAGAATGAATACATCAATTATATCAACCACAGAAGCACACTCAAAACACTATTATATATGGATGAAACTTCTTGGAATTAGTTCTGGAGACATATAAAACAAATTGTTATAATGAAAAGGGACTGGCTTCAACTATGATATTATATGTTTTTCTAACAAGATGTTCATGTAAAAGTAATAAAACTTTTAAAGGGTAAATTAGAAATTAGATTTTTAAAAACTCTATCCATGATTTCATTGACAGGATTAAAGAAGAACGAGTAAAAATTACACATAACTCTACCACTGAGATATATAATCAAAGTTCACATGCTATTTTATAGTCTTTGAGGCTCACACGAGATAAAAAACCTGTTTTTCTCAAGTTTTTCTATCAGCAAATATAACAGATCTAATCAATTCCTCAGAAAGGCATTTGAACCTACACATTCACTTCCACTAAGCTGTGCAAGTCAACCTTAAAGCCAGTTTCCTTTCTGGCTAGAACTGTATCTGTTCAAGGCCCATCAGGTGGAAGGATAGTCAAAAGTCATAACTGTGTTGTAAAACCTATTTGTTATGTCTTGATAAACAAAGCTTATTCTGAAAGTGTTTTCAAAACAAGAGAAGAAAAAACATGAAATGGGTTGAAGGAAATGGGAACCCTTGTGAACAGAAGGGCCACTGTATCAGGAGGGCTGTGACTGCCCTCTAGGGGTAGCAGACTCACCTTGCACACAGAACACCATAAGGTAAACAAAGTAACAAGGTTAAATCTCAGGAACTGTACGACCCTCCCTCTAATAGGACCATGAATTTGTTTTTGTTGGTCATCATCACTACTTTTATTATGTAACCACACAATTCTATTTTCCATTTCTCTTCTTGGCCTGTGTTGTAGGGTATAGACATTAGCTAGTTTCACTGACAAAATGTCCATCTCTGCTTCTACTTTACTTAGAGCCAGTCACCAAAGGCAAGAGGCTGATGTGGCATCTAGGCTGGAATAATCAGTTCAGACCGCTTCCTGGTGGGGATCTGACTCTGGTCTGACTCTGGTGGGGGTGGGGGAGTGCTGGAAGAAAATCCTTTCCAAAAATATTTACCAGGCAAAAAGAACTAGGCTGGTGACTAAGACATTCCAAGGAGACACCCTTAGACAGAAGCAATTTTCCAGACCTATTCCACAGAAAGGTGGAAATGGCTGTTCCCAATTCCCATCCCCGACCCCAACAAAAAGCCCAGCTCATACTTCTCCTGAAACTAAACATAGCTAGAGCCAGAAGACACCTTCCAAACTGGTCATAGTTCAAAAATAGACTCTGCTGTCCCTTGCAGGGGAGTGCACAGAAGACATTCTGGAGCCAGGCTTCTTGGAAAGACTGTAACATTGGCCACTGCTGCCAAAGGAGATAACTGAGGGGTGCCTGAGTGATACAGTCCTCTCTCAATAGAGGATTTAGAAAGAAATCCCAGGGCAGGAGAGGGGGAAAGTGGCTCAGGTCATTAAAGGAAGTCCTTCATATTCTTCCTTTTCTTTCTGAAGAAACGGTCTTACAGTCTCAACTCCTGATTTATGCACTGTCTGATTATGCTCACCTGAGCTCAGAGCTTTCCCAGAAGTTTCCATGTGGCCAATACCCTTTGTTCTACCCACCATAATAACTTTGTAGCCCGGGGAACCTGTGACCCCACAATCCTGAATCATGCCAATCCTCTATATAACACCCTCCCATGGCCGAGGGTTCTTCTCCTACCTACAGGAGTTATGATCATCAAGCTCAACTATGATCTTGTCTCTGTTATATCTTAACTCCACAATCAGGTCAGATTCCTTACCATGGGGAAATGAACCACATTCATTATCATGTCCATGCACTGGCCACAAAACGACTCTTCTGTGGAATGTCATCTCCTGTCTCCTCTATCGAAAGTCTACCTGCCTTGCCAGGTCCAGTTTTAGTTATCCTGCTGTGTGGATCCCACCCCAGTCCTCCTTCAGTCTCATTCTGAGCACTTACTGCCATGACTGTTTCCCTTTATTATGTGCCTGTGCTATGGGCTTTACATACTTACTGATTTAATAGTATGTAGCACTAGTGCCCCATTACATGTACCTTATGTGGTACTTATTATATGGGTACTATTATTATGCCCGTTATACAGATGAGAAAACTTGAGTGTCTGAGATACTCAGTAATTGGTCCAAGATCAGACAGCTACCAAGATTCTATGATATCCACTCCCTTCCTCCCTCCCAATATAATATCTTGTCCCATGTTTGCCTCTTACTGTCTATATTCTAGTCACACTGGCATTTTATTGACTTTCTCAAAAAGAGTCAAGTTTAGTTACACTTTTTGCATTGTTTTTTTTCAAGTAATATAACTTTATTTTTCTTAAAAAAATTTTTTTTTAGTTTAATGGTTGTTCAAGTACAGTTGTCTCCATTTTACTCCCCCTACTCCCCCCTACTCCATCTTTCCCCTTCCCACCCTTGATTCTACCTCCCATTGGTTTTGTCCATGTGTCCTTTATAGATGTTCCTCAAAACTCTTCCCCCATTTTCCCCCACAGAACCCTCCCACCTCCCCTCTGGTTACTGTTAGGTTGTTCTTAATTTCAATGTCTCTGGATATATTTTGCTTGCTTGTTTGTTTTGTTGATTAGGTTCCATGTATAGGTGAGATCATATGGTATATATCTTTCACCACCTGGCTTATTTCGCTTAGCATAATGCTCTCTAGTTCCATCCATGCTGTCCCAAAGGGTAGGAGCTCTTTATTTCTGCTGCATAGTATTCCATTGTGTAAATGTACTGTAGTTTTTTGATCCATTCATCTACTGATGGGTACTTGGGTTGCTTCCAGTACTTGGCTATTGTAAATTGTGCTGCTATGAACATTGGGGTGCATAGGTTCTTTTGGATGGGTGTTTCAGGGTTCTTAGGGTATAATCCCAACAGCAGAATTGCTGGGTCAAAAGGCAGTTCCATTTTTAGTTTTCTGAGGAAATTCCATACTGTTTTCCATAGTGGCTATACCAGTCTGCATTCCCACCAACAGTGCACTAGGGTTCCCTTTTCTCCACATCCTCTCCACGACACTTGTTTGTTGATTTGTTTGTGATTGCCATTCTCACCAGTGTAAAGTGGTATCTCATCGTGGTTTTAATTTGCATCTCTATAATGACTAGGGATGTGGAGCATCTTTTCATATGTCTCTGGGACCTCTGTATGTCCTCCTTGGGGAAGTGTCTGTTCAGGTCCTTTGCCCATTTTTAAATTGGATTGTTTTTCTTCCTGGAATGGAGTAGAGTGAGATCTTTATATTTTGGAGATCAAACCTTTGTTGGAGGTATCATTGGCAAATATATTTTCCCATACAATTGGTTCTCTTTCATTTTAATGCTGTTTTCTTCAGCCATGCAGAAGATTTTTATGAGATTCTATTTATTTATTCTTTCCTCTATGTTCCTTGATCTAGGGGACATATCAGTGAAAATATTGCTGCGTGGAATATCTGAGATTTTCCTGCCTATGTTCTCCTGTAGGACTTTTATGGTGTCATGACTTATATTTAAGTCTTTTATCCACTTTGAATTTATTTTTGTGTATCGTGTAACTTGGTGGTTGAGTTTCATTTTTTTGCATGTTGCTGTCCAGATCTCCCAACACTTTTGTTGAAGAGGCTATTTTTACTCCATTTTAGGCTTCTGTCCCCCTTGTTGAATATTAACTGATCATAGAGACTTGGGTTTATTGTTGGGCTCTCTTTTCTGTTCCATTGGTCCATGTGTCTGTTCTTACACCAGTATCAGAGTGTTTTGATTACAATGGCCTTTTAATACAGTTTGATATCAGGTATTGTGATCCCTCCTACTTTGTTCTTCTTTCTCAAAATTGCTGCAGCTATTTGGGGTCATTTATAGTTTCATATAAATTTTTGAAATGTTTGTTCTATATCTGTGAAATATGCCATTGGTACTTTAATAAGGATTGTGTTGAATCTATAAATTGTTTTGAGTAGTATGGTCATTTTGATGATATTAATTCTTCCAATCCATGAACATGGTACATGCTTCCATTTGTTTGTGTCTTCCTTAATTTCTTTCTTCAGTGTTGTGTAGTTTTCTGAGTATAGATTTTTTAACTTCTTGGTTAGGTTTATTCCTAAGTATTTTATTTTTCTTGTTGCTATAGCAAATGGGATTTTTCCCTGATTTCTGTTTCTGATATTTCATTGCTGGTGTACAAAAATGCCTTCAATTTCTGAATATTGACTTTGTATCCCCTTGTTCTGTGAAATTCACTTATTAGATTGAGTAGTATTTTGGTGGAGTCTGTAGGGTTTTCTATGTACACTATTATGTCATCTGCAAACAATGGGAGTTTTGCTTCCTCCTTTCCAATTTGGATGCCTTTTATTTCTTCTTGTCTGATTGCTGTGGCTAGGACTTCCAATACTATGTTGAATAGGAGTGGTGAAAGCAGATGTCCTTGTTTTGTTCCTTCCTGATCGTAGTGGGAAAGCCGTTAGTTTTAGACCATTGTGTATGATGTTGGCTGTAGGTCTCTCATATATGGCCTTTATTATGTTGAGGAATGTTCCCACTATTCCCACTTTGCTGAGTGTTTTTTATCATAAATGCGTGCTGTACCTTATCAAATTCTTTTTCTACGTCTATTGATATGATCATGTGATTTTTGTCTTTGCTTTTGTTTATGTGATGTATTACATGTACTGATTTGCTAATATTGTACCATCCTTGCATCCCTGGGATGAATCCCACTTGGTCATGGTGTATGATCTTTTTAATGTATTGCTGGATGCGGTTTGCTAATATTTTGTTGAGAATTTTAGCGTCTATCTTCATCAGCGATATTGGCCTGAAGTTTTCTTTCTTCATTATGTCTTTATCTGGTTTTGGGATTAGGATGATGCTGGCTTCATAAAAAGAATTTGGGAGTCTTCCATCTTCTTGGATTTTCTGGGAATAGTCTGTGAAGAATAGGGGTTAGCTCTTCCTTAAATGTTTTGTAAAGTTCTCCTATCAAAGCGTCAGTCTAGGGCTTTTGTGTACTGGGAGCTTTTTGATTAGTGCTTTGATTTCATCAGCTATTATCGGTTTGTTCAGACTTTCTGCTTCTTCTTCATTCAGTTTTGGAAAATTTGTATCTTTCTAGAAATTTGTCCATTTCACCTAGGTTTTCAAATTTCTTGGCATATACTTGTTTGTAGTAATTTTTTACAATCCTTTGTATTATTCTGGTATCAGTTGTAATCTCATCTCTTTCATTTCCGATTGTGTTTATTTGGGTCCTCCCTTTTTTTTCTTGATGTGTCTGCTTAAAGGCTGTCAATATTGTTTATCTTTTCAAAGAATCAGCTCCTGGATTTATTGATCCTTAGAATTGTGCCTTTAGTCTCTATGTCATTTAATTCTGCTCTGATCTGGTTGTTTCCTTCCTTCTTCTTGCTCTGGGCTTTGTTTGTATTTGTCTCTCCAGTTCCTGTAGATGTAGGGTTAGGTTGTTTATTTGAAATGTCTGTATCTTTTTTAGGTAGGCCTGTATCACTATGAACTTCCCTCTCAGGATTGTCTTTGCTGTGTGCTATAAAGTTTGCGTTGTTCTGAGTTCATTTGTTTCCAGAAGCTTTTTGATTTCTCCCTTGATCTCATCCTTAACCTATTCATCGTTTAATAGCATGCTATTCAATCTCCATGAATTTGAGTGATTTTGAGTTTTTTCTTTGAGGTCTGTTTCCAGTTTCAGTCCTTTGTGGTCAGAGAAAATATTTGATATGATTTCAATTTTGTTGAATTTGTTGGGGCTTATTTTGTGTCCTATTGTGTTGTCTATCTTTGAAAATGTTCCCTGTGCATTTGAAAAGAATGTGTATTTTGCTTCTTTGGAATGAAAGGCTTTATATAAATCAGTTAAGTCCATTTGATCTAGGGCATTGTTCAATGCCACAATAACTATGTTGATATTTTGTTTGGAACCCTATGCATTTTTGACAGTGGAGAGTTAAAACTCCCTACTATATTTTTTTGCTTTCAATATCTTTCTTGAAGTCCTCCAAGATTTTCCTTATGTATTTGGGTGCTTCTATATTGAGTGCATATATGTTTATAATGTTTTTGTCTTCTTGATGGATTCTTCCCTTGATATTATGAAGTGTCACTCTGGGTCTGTTTTTATGGCCCTTGTTTTGAAGTTTATTTTGTCTGATATGAGTATTGTTACCCTGGCTTTTTTTTTCCCTGTCCATTTGCTTGGAATATTTTTTTCCAGCCCTTCACTTTCAGTGTGTTTATGTCTTTTGTTCTGAGGTGGGTGTCTTGTAGGCAGCACATGTGTAGGTCCTGCTTTTTTATCCAATCAGGTACCCTATGTCTTTTGATTGGAGCATTTAATCCACTAACATTTAAGGATATTATTAACAGATATTTATTCATTTTTCCCTCTTTTTATCTGTGTTCCTTTCTCTCACTCTTTTCCTTTCTCTTCTTATAGTAATCCCTTTAGCATATCTTGTAGTGCTGGTTTAGTGGAGGTGTATTCTTTTAGCCTTCTTTTGTCTGGGAAACTCCTTATTTTGCTTTCCATTTTGGTTGAGAGCCTCACTGGGTAGAATAATCTTGGTTGCAGGCCTTTGTTTTTCTTTTCTTGGAATATCTCTTGTCATTCTCTCTTGGATTGGAGTATTTATGTTGAGAAATCAGTTCTTAGCCTTATTGGAGCCCCTTTGTATGTTACTTCTTCTTTCTACTTTGCTGCTTTTAAGATTCTCTCTTTGTCTTTAAAACTTGGCATTTTAATTATGATATGTCTTGGAGTAGGCCTCTTTGGGTTCATCTTAATTGGGACTCTCTGTGTTTCCTGAACTTGCATGGTTTTTTCCCTCTCCAGGTTCAGAAAGTTTTCTGTCATTATTTTTTCAAACATGATTTCTATCCTTTGTTCCTTTTCTTCTCCTTCTGGTATTCCTATTATTTGAAGGTTGTTGCATTTCATGTTATTGTGGAGTTCCCTTAAGCTGTCTTCATATTTTTTGAGTTGTTTTTTGTGCAGCTGCTATACTTAGGTATTTCTTTCCACCTTGTCTTCCAACTCACTAATTTGGTCCTCTGCTTCATCCAGCTTGCTTGTAATTCCTTCTAGTGTGTTTTTTATTTCCCAAATTTTATTTTTCATTTCTTGGTTTTTGTTTATAGTTTCTATTTCCTTTTTCATTCTGTTGAGTTCTCAGTCAGGTCCTTGTAGTCGTCTGTGAGTTCCTTGAGCATCCTTATAGCTCCTTTACTAGGGAGTCTTCCATTCCTTTTGATTTCAGGTTCTTTTTTTACCTTCCCATTTTAGGTGACTTTTTTTGTTTGTATCTGCGCTTCCTGATGTTCTGCTTCGGTACCTGTCTTTGTAGGGTGAACTTCTATGATAGGAATTCTATGGGATTCAGTGGTGTGGTCTCTTTGATCTCCTTGTCTGACTGCTCTAGGTTTTCCCTTTCTTCTGTTTGTGTGGGCTTTCTTGTTGTACTTGGGTTTTTACCTGTCAGTGCTTCCTTTGTTGGTGGGTTCTCTCCTCCAGTGGGTATACTGATGTTCACAGCTCCCACCTAATCTTGTATGTGATCAGTGGCAGGGGGAAGGAAAAATGAATTAAGACAGCAGAAGAGTATTC
The DNA here is from genome assembly GCF_022682495.2 of Desmodus rotundus. Taxonomy (NCBI): domain Eukaryota; kingdom Metazoa; phylum Chordata; class Mammalia; order Chiroptera; family Phyllostomidae; genus Desmodus; species Desmodus rotundus. The sequence continues at coordinate 73,627,196 of NC_071394.1, read as the reverse complement.
TATGGGAATTAAAGTACCAAACAAGTACAGAAGAGATAGGAGATCCTTTGGATAAGTATAGTGTTAACAGTGATATTTCATCTAACTAGCCACTTTTATAAAAGGTGAAAGAGAGATAAGACTCTTGTTAGAGGGAAGAAGGATTGTGAACTGAATCCAGAAAACAGAGCGCTTGTGAAAGGCTAGATGATGAAATATAGTGAGAGTAAAGATAGAAAGTAGGCAAAGTGTATGAGATAATAGAGTTAACCACAACAGTAATAAAGCTAAAGGAGATAGTGAAATGGGCTAAGACCAGGGAGGGGTGCTATGTAGTATTTACAATTATATGGAACAACAATTATTTATAATAGTAGTGGAACAACAATATGATGAGAAATATATGATTTGAGTAAACAGAATAGAAAGTATGGAATCAAGAGTAGTGTGTTATTAGAATAAGAGTGAAGTGAAAGAAGGAAGATTAAAATATAATATGAAAGAGAGACTAAGGAAAACCATTCAAACAATGCAATTAAACAAAGAAATAAAACAGAAAAAACTATACAGAAAGAAGAAAAATAAAAAAATACTAATAAAAGAAGTAAAAATTATGAAAAGATAATAATAATAATACAAATAAAGAATAAAATGTAAGTTCTATAGGATAGCAAAGTGACATTTGCTTCAGTCTCTCAGTTGTTGGGGTCAGCCTTGTGCTCTCTCTTTGGATCTGTCTCTTGATCTTTCACAGCTCCAGGTCTTATTGTCTCTCTTGGGGGAAGAAAGGGAAAAAAAAAGCCCCCTGCTAACTTTAAACCCTCCAAGCTCTGCTGATCTTCCTGGATGCCATAAGCAGAGGGGGGCTGGGCTTCACTTTTTTTACTTTCCTATAGTTTTGTGAGGATGGGGACCATATTGTCTGGGCCATAATATTCACAGTTGCCCACTAGCTGAGGGCCTCAGTGAGCTACCAGGCCCCCACTCTCTATCTGCGCCAGGTAAATGCCTTTAATCTACCAGTTGTGCCATGGACACTGTGGTGTCCCTCCTCCTTGCTCTTTTCATGTCCACCCTGTCTGGAGCCTACCACTGGGCAAGCGGCACCAGTCAGCCTCCGGGTGAGCAGAGCAAATTGGCTGCCAGAGCAAATTGGCTGCCGGGTGAGTGGTGCAAGCCAGCTGAGGTGTGCAAGAATTCCTTAAACAGCGGCTGAAAGCCTTTTTTTTTTTTTTTTTTTAGTAAAATTCTCTTGTTTAAGCCCGCCATTCTTAACAAGCGCCCTGCTTTTCACACAGCCCAACTTTCCAACCAGACTGGAGACTATCCAGGTCAGGGTCGGATAGGGCCCAACTTTTCTCCCATCTCCAGGTGTCACCCAGCTCCCCAATTCCTCTGGTAATGACCTAGCTGATGTCCACAGTCCCAGCGGGTGAACACTGCCTCTCTGTGTCTTCTACTTTGTCTTTATTCCCCCCAGTGACTTCAAACATCCAGGTCCATCCTGGAGCCACTTTGTCCTCCTTGCTTTGGTAGGGGAGGGGGCTGTTGATTTGCCTCTCCTCCAAGGATCCTGCATTAGGCACCAGGCCAGGCTGCAGGAGCCTTGGTCCCTGCGCAGATCCCAGGTACTTTACCATCCCAATGCAATCTCCTTACCATCTGTCTTCAATGTCCTCTATGATTTTTGGCCTCCAAACTTCATATAAGCTGGGATTCCATTGACTGTTCACTCTGTTCCTCTGAAAATTGGCTAGGTGTTCATTCCAGTTGGGTGCAGGGAGAAGTGGGCTCTGCTCCCACCTACCTTGCCACCATCTTTTTCTGTTTTTGTTTTTTGTGTGTCTGGAATGCCTCCCTAGAATTTACAGAACTGGTTCTTGCTTTTTAAAATTTATTTATTTATTTTATTGTTGACACTATTACAGGTGTTCCCCATTTCTCCTCCTTCTGCTCCTACCACCTAGGCCATGCACCCCCTGCCCTAGCCTTTACCACAATTTTGTGGTGTATATATGTTCTTTGCTTAATTTTTTCTAGTCCCCCCATCCCCCACGCACTTTCCTCTCCTCTTAGATTTGTCAATCTGTTTCATGTATCTATGCCTCTTTTATTTTGTTTGTCAGTTTATTTTGTTCATTAGATTCCACATATGAGTGAAATCATGGTATTTATCTTCTGACTGGCTTATTTCACTTAGTATAATAATCTCCAGGTCCATCTATGCTGTTGCAAAGGGTAAGAATTCCTTTTTTTGTAGCTGCATAGTATTCCATTATAAATGTACCACAGCTTGAAAAAAAAGATTTTATAGAAACATTGATATGTGGGAGAAAAATTAATTAGCTGTCTCTCATCCTAGGCTGGGAATTGAACTGGTGACCCTTTGCTTTGCAGTGTGACACCCAACTCCCTGACCCACACCAGTCAGGGCTATTTATTTATTTTTAGAGAGAAGGGAAGGCAGGGAGAAAGAGAGGGAGAGAAACATCGATGTGAGAGAGAAACATTGATTGGTTGCCTCTCATATGTGCCCTGACCAGGGACCAAACTCAAAACACAAGAATGTGCTCTGACAGGGAATCAAACTGGGGATCTTTTGCTTTGCAGGATGACACCCAATGAACTGAGCCATCCTGGTCAGGGGTACCACCACTTTTTTATTCACTCAACTACTGATGGACATTTGAGCTGTTTCCAGATCTTGACTATTGTAAATAATTCTGCTGTGAACACAGGGGTGCATATATTCTTTTTGATTGGTATCTTGGGATTCTCAGGATATATTCCCAGAAGTGGGATTGCTGGGTCAAACAGCAGCTCCATTTTTAGTTTTTTAAGGAAACTCCATACTGGTTCTTGCTTTTTATTGCACATTTAAAAATCATCCTAGCTCACCTTGTCTAAAACTATACCCCAGCTTTTCTTGATCGTGGTCTCTTGTTTTATGTTCTTCAAGCACTATCATTTCTGGTATTTTCCCTTGTATCTATTTGTTTATTTGTTCTACTAGACCATACCACTGCAATATAAGCTCTAAGAAAGCAAGAACCTTGTCTGTGTGGTTCACAACTGACTTCCCAGAACTTAGAACAATGCCTGGCATTTAGTGGACATGCAAGAAATATTTTTGAGTGAACAAATTACTCCAATATTTATGCTTTTAGCCCCTACTCTGTGACCTCTTTAAATTATAGTGTTTATGGCATGTACAGATTGTAACATACAACTTAACCATTAAGTATTTATGGTTTTATGTCTTATACTGTTATCTATTATTTCATTCACATTCAGATTCAATGTGTGTATGTGTGTGTGTAATCATTGATTCACATGAAATAGTTAGTCCTGGTTTTCCTGCTAGAGCATTTGGTCAATTGGCACCTGCATTTCCTATTTCATCCAGCAGAGGATGGACCATGCAGGGTCCCAGTGAGTCACTGAGTGAACAGGTAATTTTGTGATTCAGAGTGAGGTAGGTGATGTTGAAGTCACCTTTTTCTCTTTTTTTTATCTTTCTTTTTTTATTTTAGTTTTTCTTTATTTTTGATATATTTATTGATTATGCTATTACAATTGTCCCATTTCCCCCCCTTCACTCAACTCCATCCTGCCCACCCCCTCCCTCCCACATTCCCCCCTACAGTTCATGTCCATGGGTCATACTTATAAGTTCTTTGGCTTCTACATTTCCTACACTATTCTTACCGTCCCCCTGTCTATGTTCCACCTATCATTTATGCTATTTATTCTCTGTACCTTTCCCCCCTCTCTCCCCCTCCCACTCCCCTATTGATAACCCTTCATGTGATCTCCATTTCTGTGGTTCTGTTACTGTTCTAGTTGTTTGCTTAGTTTTCTTTTGTTTTGGTTTTAGGTGCGGTTGTTAATAACTGTGAGTTTGCTGTCATTTTTACTGTTCTTATTTTTTATCTTCTTTTTCTTAGATAAGTCCCTTTAACATTTCATATAATAATGGCTTGGTGATGATGAACTCCTTTAACTTGACCTTATCTGAGAAGCACTTTATCTTCCCTTCCATTCTAAATGATAGCTTTGCTGGATACAGTAATCTTGGATGTAGGCCCTTGCCTTTCATGACTTGGAATACTTCTTGCCAGCCCCTTCTTGCCTGTAAGGTCTCTTTGGAGAAATCAGCTGACAGTCTTATGGGAACTCCTTTGTAGGTAACTCTCTCCTTTTCTCTTGCCGCTTCTAAGATTCTCTCCTTCTGTTTCATCTTGGCTAATGTAATTATGATGTGCCTTGGTGTGTTCCTCCTGGGGTCCAGTTACTTTGGGACTCTCTGAGCTTCCTGGACTTCCTGGAAATCTATTTCCTTTGCCAGACTGGGGAAGTTCTCCTTCATTATTTGTTCAAATAAGTTTTCAATTTTTTGTTCTTCCTCTTCTCCTTCTGGCACCCCTATAATTCGGATGTTGGAACATTTCAAGATGTCCTGGAGGTTCCTAAGTCTCTCCTCATTTTTCCGAATTCTTGTTTCTTCATTCTTTTCTGGTTGGATGTTGCTTTCTTCCTTCTGGTCCACACTGTTGATTTGAGTCCCAGTTTCCTTTGCATCACTATTGGTTCCCTGTACATTTTCCTTTGTCTCTCTTAGCATAGCCTTCATTTTTTCATCTAGTTTTTGACCAAATTCAACCAATTCTGTGAGCATCTTAATAACCAGTGTTTTGAACTGTGCATCTGATAGGTTGGCTATCTCTTTGTTGCTTAGTTGTATTTTTTCTGGAGCTTTGAAGTGTTCTGTCATTTGGGCCATTTTTTTTTTTTTTTGTCTTGGGGCATCTGTTACTTAAAGGGGTGGAGCTTTAGGTGTTCCCCAGGGGTGGGGTAATGCTGGTCATTGCACTGTGATGCTGTATGTGGGGGAGGGGCCAAGAGGGAGCAATGGCACTTCCTCCACTCTCTGCCGGATTTCAGTTACTCCCTCCGTTACCCACAATCAAATTGGGCTCCTCTGGTGCTGGTTCCTGAGTGGGTGGGCTTGTGCACACTCTAGGCCCCTGTGGGTCTCTCCAATGATCTCTCCTGTGAGGCTGGGGGTCTCTCCTGCTGCTGCCCCAACTGCCACGGGCATTTTCAGTCAGAGGTTTGAGGCTTTATTTCCCCGGCGCTGAAGCCCTGGGTTACCCGGTCTGCTTCGCTCCCCGCTTTTCGTCCTGGTTTACCTATGCACGAATGTGGGGCCACGGGGTCTGCTAGTGGTCAGACTGCCTGCCCCGTTCGTCCCACACTCCTCCAGTCTCGGTCACCAGTCTGGGTTCTGCCACCGCCACACGAGTCCTCTCCGCCCCTCCTACCCATCTGGATGTATGTTTCTTTTTTTTCTACTTGGTGTCGGACTTCCTTGCTGTTCGATTTTCTGTCAGTTCTGGTTGTGCGAGGAGGCACAGTGTGTCTACCTACACTGCCATCTTGGTTCTCCAAGGTCACCTTTTTCTACTTTGCTGAACCCTACTCAGAAAATATACTGAGTCCAGCTCCAGCTAGTGTGGCTCAGTTGGTTGGGTGTTGTCCTGCAAACAGAAAGTTCACAGGTTCGATACCTAGTTAGTGCACATGCCTGGGTTCTGGATTTGGTCCCTGGTTGCGGCCCCTACAAAAGTAAACCAATTGATGTTTCTCCCTCATGTAGAGGTTTCTCTCATTCCCTTTCCTTCTCTCTAAAATCAATAAGCATGTCCTAGCATGAGGATAAAAAAGAATTTAAAAAGTTAAAAAATATATACTGAGTCCAGAATCAAAGTTTTCAGGTTTTTCCCTGTCTCCTGAGAACTTAGCTGCCTGGTTTTCCCCAGCCCAAGTCCTGAGCCAATAGCATTTCCAGGAGGTCCTATCCTTGTAGCCCACAAAGCTGGGAAGAATCAGAAGTCACAGGTATGAAAAACAAATTAACCCTTTCTGGAGATAATCCTATGTCTGGTGAAGCTGCAGACTGAAAGAACACTTAAATTGGAGGGTCAAAAAAGAATTCTGGGTGGTTGGCCAATATAGTTTGTCTGGGACACATTTACTGAAACTTTAATATTTGAAAAGATCTTTGGAAATTATCCCCAGAAAGGGGGGGGAATTCCTCTGATAATGTATCAGTCTGAATATAACATGGGTGAATTAGAATACAGGTGAATTGGGCTGCCAATAACAGACACATACACACACACGTAGAAAAGTGCTGACAGGTCCAAACACATTTGCTTACATGGAGTTTTAAATTATCACAAATTTATTGTAAATATACTTGTCTCATTTTGGAGAAGATTTAAATTGTTGAGAAATATATACAATATCCAAGTTATCAAAAAATGGAAATAAGAGAAAAAAGAGATGATAAGGAGATAACATAAAATGGACATAGATAGAAATTAAAAAGTCCACTCCATATTAAACTATATATATATATTTTATGGGTAGGCCATAAATTTGCCTTTAAATTTTCTTGTCACCAACACCAAAATATTATTCAGTTTTAAGATCTGAATGAATGACTATCTCATATTTCTCTCACTGATACATGAGCTCAATAAGCAAGCACAGTGCATTCAAATTTTAAAACAGGACAATATTTTGAGTTCTTAAAATGATCAATATTCTTTTTCTTCTCTTTTTGCAATAGTCCTAGAAGGAAAATCTTGCATTAAAAAATCTTTAACTAGGCAGGATGTCCTCTAATTTATTGGAGCATTTTCCTCCTTTTTTGCTAATTGTGAATGACAATGAGTCAGTAGTCCAGACAAAAGGTAAAGAAATAAAAATGACTGGAAAAAAACTTACGTGTCATCTGTAAAGGTGATTCCAAAGTACTCCTTTTCTTTCAGGTTGAAATGTGAAGCCACGAGGTCCAACAACTCTCTTGATAAAAGTTTGGGCTGTCAGTGTGAAAATCTGATTAGAAACAATTTGGTTGCCTCTCTCTCTTATTGTTACCACCTTCCTCTGCCCCAAATAGTTTGAAACAACTTTTTTTTGTTTTTAAATACCTGTCCCCCCCCCCCCCCCACTCCGGTGCTGCATCAGTAAATCTACTAAAGACCATTCTCTAAGCGATTGGGAAGGAAGGGAAATGGGAATAGGAACATCAATGAGATCATCATTTTCATATATTTGAAATTCAGTCCAGTACCTTACTTCTTTCTTCAGGTAAAACTGTGCTTACTAATGCATTGGTATTTTGGAAAAACACTCTTTCATATGTAGTATGGTGCTAGTGACCAAGACAAAGAATGTTAAATACCTCACTTTCTGGACTGTAGGATTAATTTTGCTTGGTGGGGGGTAGTTAAAAAGAATCAAGACTTAAGGCTATGGGGGGGTGGTCATCACAGGTTGAACTAACAATAACAACAATAATAATAACCATTCATTGTGCTGAACTCCTTTATATCTATTATGTCATATCCTTACAACGAGCCTTTTACAGGTTTTTATTTCCATTTTATGGACAAGTCAGCCAAGGCCAAGAAAAGTTAAGGACCTTGTTTGATGTTAGTTAGGGAGGGCAGGGATCTGAACCCAGTTCCATCTGATTAGAAAGCCTAAGTTTTTCATTTCTCTCTGGGGAGTAATTGTACCCATTGTATAGATGGTGACCACTAATACTTACTGAGCACCTAAAGGAAGGACCTAATCTATGAGCTTTTAAGAAGCACTGGACTTGGTGCGAAGAAGCATGGTTTGGAATTGGCCAGAATGTCTGGAGTGACAGTGGATGCTGGAATTTCTGGAGTTGGGGAAGAAGAGGGGGTTAGCAGGAGGGCATGCTAGATAGATTCTGTTTGAACTTTGAGCCAAACAGTTTAGGATTCATTATGATGGTTTGAGGGTTGAATGTTTGCTGTTGGTGAAGAAAGAATAGTCATGATTAGAGAAAAAGAAAGAAAAAAAAGAAAGGAAAGAAAGTGAAAGAAAGAAAGAAAAGGGGAAAAAAAGAAACAGGTAGAAATCTAGACTAAAATATCTACTCTGGTGAAAATATTGTTGACTGTACTATTTTCATTCTAATTGAAACCTATGCATAGTGAGCTAGGGATAAGCCTCAGAAAGGAGTAAAATGTAGGTTTGGTCAAAGGAAAGAATTTTAACCATAGCCATAGGTGTGGCTGTCCACAGGAACTTCCACAATTTTTAAGGCTCTCAGTCCAAAGTATGGGGTAGATAAAGTGAGAAGCATCAGCAATTACTGTATCTTTACTCATATAGTCCCATATATTTTACAGAGATTTCATTCCCATATAAAATCTAGCTTGATTTTAACCATAATTTTGCAAGGAAGGCTAGGCAATCTTAATCTCAGTTTACAGATTATGAAACTGAGTAATTAACTTGAACAATGTCATGTAGCAGGAAAGTGGCAGAATACAGATTTTCAGTTTACAATAACCTTTTCAGGGAACCATTATGTTCCCCAACTTACCAACAAAAGGTCCAAAGAAGTACAGTCACTTGCTCCAGGTCACGTAGCTACTGAGTGTCAAAGCTGAGATTGGAACCCAAGTATCTCTGTATATATGAGGGAGGACTCCCCCAAATCTCAGAATTTATAAAAATTTTATATTTATTCTTACATATTTAAACTTCAGTTGCCTTCAAAGTACTCTCCATTTGATGTGATACACCTATTGAGACATTTCTTCCATTGCTCAAAACAGTTTTTGAACTTGTCAATTTTGATGCCTCTTAGTGCTTCTGCCATTTTTTGTTTCACCTCTTCCACATTTGCAAAACGTGGAAGAGGTTTTTCCCTTTGAGGACTTTTTTCATCAGGGAAACAAAAAAAGAGTTGCTTGGGGTGAGATTGGGTGAATAGGGAAGGTGAGGCATGAGGGTCATGCTGTTTTGGTTAAAAACTGCTGAACGCTCAGCATGGTGTGGGCAGGTGCACTCGTAAATCACCCATCATGAAATGGGTAAATGTGTTGAAAGACTCTTAAAAAAAATCCACTAAAGCTGAATGCAGCCTCTCACAACAATGACAGATGGGTTCCTACAATCTCAGCTAGTGGGGTACGACAAAGGGGCCACCTTTTGGAAGATAATTCTGTTCTATTTTGGGCTTTTTTTGGGTCCCCTCTCATATGTCACCAAGCTCTAGGTCCATACAGACCAGGTTTTCTGACTTCAAATCTACCTTTGCCTCCTCAGCTAATCCTCGGTCACTGGATTTAAGGTACAGGTAAGCAAACAGCCTGAATCCAGGCTATGAAGCTCCCAGAGGGCACCAGGGTGGGCTTTTGTCATGTGGGCAACACATACCTGAACCAGCAGCTCCAGCCTCCTATCATCCAGGAGGTGCACCTGGCAATGCCTGCCTTCTGTCATCTGTGGGGCAAGACATCAAGAGTGGCGTCAGGGTTGGAGCTGGCAGGAAAACCCTTGAATTTGATTTATCATTTATTTCACATGTGATGTGCTCAGCCTATAAATGGCTTCTCTTGAGTTAATCAAGAGGCTTCATCAAAACAGATTTATTACATGGCTTTAGCTCTTGAATTTTTTAACTTAAATTTTATTTAGCTCTTTGATTTAAAAGGAGAATGAAAAGCAGAGATGAATCAATGTATTGAAAAAAATAATACCTACATATGCACATAAGATTTTATTATAAAAAGTAGGTTTCCTACCCAGAGGAAACTACTATATTTTTCTTTGAATCAATATTTTATTTTTCAGATGAAGTGTCTTTATTCATTGGCATGTTTTAATAAATACAATACATGTATAATTATAGGAAGAAAATCATAATTCTGAAGTTCAAATGGGAAGTTTCCACTTTTGAAACTTCTGCCCTCATTATAAGTATGTCACTACTGTAATTAAGAACAATTAAGATACACAGTTAAAAATATTTGATCGGTACATTTCCAATTAGATTTAATTTTTATCACTTATAATTTCAGTACTAGGAAATATTCTTTGTAAAATATTTAAATAATGCATAGAATGTAAAGATCCCCCTTGATTAACTCATGCTTCAAGTCATTTGACCTGCTGAAACCACTACACTGTCAATTTGAGGAGAATCCCCACAGATCGTCTTTGTATGGACTTTCCGATATATACATACCATATTTTTCAGGCTATAAGACGCACTTCTTTCCCCCCAAATTTGGGAGGAAAACAAGGGTGCATCTTATAGTCTGAATATAGCTTCCATGGCTCGCTACAGGGTTTCTGCTTTAAAGGATATTATTAAATATTTTACCACATTTTTTGCTTCAATTTTTTTTTTCCTATTTTCCTCTAAAACCTAGTTGCGTCTTATGGTCCGAAAAATATGGTATATATATTTTTAAAAATTGCATATTAAATGTTTTACTTTATTATTATATTGGACACATGTTCTGGAAATGAAGTAAATACTCTTAATATTTGTGGTTGTATGTGTGTAACCATCCAGAAATTTTAAAAATATATTTTATTGATTATGCTATTATTGTTGTCCCATTTTTTTTTCTCCCCTTTATTCCCCTATGCCCTTCTGCACTTCTCCTCCCACCAGTATCTCCCCACCCTTTAGTTCATGTCCATGGGTCATACATGTAAATTCTTTGGCTTCTGCATTTCCTATACTGTTCTTAACTACCACCTGTCTATTTTGTACTTACCATTTATGTTTCTTATTCCCTGTATCTTTTCCCCCATTCTACCCCTGCCCCCTCCCCACTGATAACCCTCCATGTGATCTCCATTTCTGTGATTCTGTTCCTGTTCTAGTTGTTTGCTTAGTTTGTTTTTGTTTTTTTTTTAGGTTCGGTTGTCGATTGTTGTGAGTTTGTTCATAGTTTCGATCATCTTCTTTTTCTTAGATAAGTCCCTTTAACATTTCATATAATAAGGGCTTGGTGATGATAAACTGCTTTAACTTTACCTTGTCTGGGAAGCACTTTATCTGCCCTTCCATTCTAAGTGATAGTTTTGCTGGATACAGTAATCTTGGATGTAGGTCCTTGTCTTTCATGACTTCGAATACTTTCCAGTCCCTTCTAACCTGCAAAATTTCTTTTGAGAAATCAGCTGACAGTCTTATGGGAACTCCTTTGTAGGTAACTGTCTCCTTTTCTCTTGCAGCTTTTAAGATTCACTCTTTATCTTTAATCTTTAATGTAATTATGATGTGCCTTGGCATGTGCTTCCTTGGGTCCAATGATTTTGGGACTTTCTGAGCTTCCTGGAAGTCTATTTCCTTTGCCAGACTGGGGAAGTTCTCCTTCATTATGTTTTATTTTTTTTAAAAAAATTTTTATTGTTATTCAATTACAGTTGTATGCCTTTTCTCCCCATCTTCATTATGTTTTCACATAAGTTATCAACTTCTTGCTCTTCCTCTTCTCCTTCTGGCACCCCTATGATTCAGATGTTGGAACATTTAAAGTTGTCCCGGAGGTTCCTAAGCCTCTCCTTATTTTTTTTTTTGAATTCTTGTTTCTTCATTCTGTTCCAGTTGAGTGTTTATTTCTCCCTTCTGTTCTAAATCATTTATTTCAGTCCCAGTTCCCTTCCCTTCACTGTTGGTTCCATATTTTTCTTTATTTCACTGTCATAGCCTTCACTTCTTCCTCTATTTTGTGACCATACTCAACCATTTCTGTGAGCATCTTGATTTACAGTGTTTTGAAATCTGCATCTCATTGGTTGGCTATCTCTTCATCATTCAGTTCTACTTTTGGAGCTTTGGTATGTTTTTTCATTTGGGACATATTTTTTTTTTTTTTTGTCTTGGCATGCCTCTTATGTTGTAAAGAGTGGGACCTCAGGAATTCACCAGGTCTGGGCAACTCACTTTACTGCATTGTGGCTGTGTATGCAGGGGAGGTGTACAAGAGGGAAGAATCCTGCTTGCTCAACTTTCAGCTGGCTTTCAATCACTCCGCCACTATCCACAAGCAAATTGGGCCCTTCTGGCACTGATTCCTAGGTGGGTGGGTTTGTGTATATTCCAGCACCCCGTGGGTCTCTCCAATGAACTCTCCTGTGAGGCTGGGAGTTTCTTCCATCCCCACAACCCCTACAGATTTTTACAGCCAGAGGTTTTGAGGCTTAATTTTCCTGTGCTGGAACCCTGCGTTGCACAGTCTGCTTTGATCCCCAGTTGTTCCTTCTGGTTTATCTGCACACAAATGTGGGACTACCTGGTCCTCCAACTGCCACCTTGTCACATATCATCTCCACCCCACCTGCCTGTGTCCACCCCTCGCCCCCCACCAGTCTGAATGAATTGGACTTCCATACAGTTCAATTTTCTGGCAGTTCTGGCTATTTTTTGTTTTTAAATTTATTGATGTCCTTCTTTTGGTTGTGTGAAGAGGCAAAGTGTATCTACCTATGCCTCCATCTTGGTCAGAAGTCCATCCAGAAATTTTATAGATATGTATATATATACAAGACTTTGTGTATTTGTGGGTCTGTATATGTGGGGTGTGTAGGTATGTGTGTGTGTGTATTTTCCTGTTTTCAGTTCAAGCATAACTATGCTATTCCCTGGAGATCTTTCCAAGGTCAACACATGTAGTCCAACCTCATTCTTTTTAAATGTTCTATAGTATAAAATCATCATGTGCACATACAGTAGTTTAATTAGACTCCTGCTAAGAAACACATTGTTTTTGGTCTTTTGGTATTACAAGCAATGTACATGAGCTTTGAATATCCAGCTTTGCCCACAGATGTATAGTTGCTGGGTCACTTTTGAAAAGCACGGGCAGCATTTTGTTTCTCAGCTGTTGTACAACACTATAAATAAGACCTAGAAACTCAGATACATGTAAATCTAATTTTAAAAGAAACTGGCTTCCACCACTGAGCAGCAACTACATCCTTAGTGTTTCTCTGGTGCTTTGCATGTATCATTTCTGAGCTGCACAGCAGAGTTACCTTCTGTGATTGGTGTTATTATCCCAATTTCACATATAACTTCATGCTAGTAGGTGACTGCACTGGCCTTAATTATGTCCTGAAATTTGCAAGTCCAAGGCTAAATACACACCTTTGTTCCAGGTACTGAGTTGTGGCCCTGCATGTATATTACCTTATTAAAGCTCCACAAAAATCTATTTTATAGATTTTTGTGGAGATTGCAACACCCTCATTTTATAAGCAAGAAAACTGAGTTTAAGGCATTTACTCAAAGTTACCTAAACAAGAAAAAAGCCAAGTCAAGATTTAAAGACATCTTTTTTCTACTTTATTATGGGAGGAAATTAAAAAAATGTATCAGTTCAAATCATTTTATTTCTTTTGTAAAACCCACACAAGAAAATTTCAAATACATGACCCATGGAAAGAAAATAATACTCAAAAGATCAATTCACAGAGTATGAATCTATTAAAGAACATGTCAAAACTCATAAAGTATTTCAAGCTACCCTGTTACATAATCCAAACGAATTTATTTCCTGATTTTATTTATATATTTTAAAAATTGATTTATTTGAGAGAGAGAAAGAGAGACATTGATTTGTTGTTCTACTTATTTATGCATTCATCAGCTGATTCTTATATGTGCCCTGATTGGGGAACAAACCCACAACCTTGGTGTTTCAGGATGACACTCTCACCAACTGAATTACTGAGCCAGGGCCTTATTCCCTGATTTTTTAAAAAAAGAAAATCTTTTTTCCTTTCCATTTTGCTTTGGACCTCCTTTAGACTAGTCACTGTTTTTTTTTTTTGTGAACATATTATTTTATCTTAGAGAATTAAATTGTATATTTTTTGGTGTGCCTGCCTATCTCAGGACAAACATGGACAGTGGTGGCCGTATTAGTATAACATGGTCCTAACCCTTTGTCCTCAGTTAATTGGACCAGTGATGCACACCTGACCCAAGCTGGGCCACTCAGAACCTCAGTTCAGGGAATGTTGAATTAAGACTGACAGGATGACAGTGTGGTTGCTGGGAGGCAGTCAGTATCTGCCATGTGTGGAGGAGAAGGAAAGCCATATGCAGAGAGAAGGAAGAAGATGAGCAGCTAATTGAAGGCAGGAGAAATCCTGCAGCCTGAGAGGAACAGCTGAGAGAATTGCTGTCTCTGTCCCTATGTCTTCCCATCACTTCTAGTCCTTCCACTGGTCTGGGTGAATTTTTGTCCTTGGGTTCAATGAAACACCCCTGTATTCCTTCAATAAATCCACATTTCCCCCTCTCTCTTAAGCTAACTTGAGTTGGATTCTGCTTCTTGCAACTAAAAGCATCTTCATAAGACACCACGAGTATCTACACTGTAAACCAAGGCAAAAGGTTTCCAAAGGATGAACTTCCCCCAATGATGTTGTTTAATATGGTAAGGTTGTCAATTCATAATCACTGATGCTCCCACCAATGACAACACAATGGCCAAGAGCAAGGCTGGCATTTTGTGGGGAGGAGTTCTGAACAAACACCTCACTGTGTGATGTGATAAGATATATGCTAGAGAACAGCAGTGCAGAAGATGGGGAGAAAAATGCTACAGTTTTATACCACTCTGCACATTTGTGTACAGAGTTCACCAAGCCCTTTCCTCTCTGTGAGGATGGCTGCTCTGGGAAGTCACAGGGCTGATTTGATCATCAACAGCAACAGAAAGTCCTGCTCTTGTCACTTACTTAAATTGAAATTTGAAAGGTGGTGGATGTATTTTGTTTATCAAGACAATGCTTATAAACAAATTATAGTTGATAATACCATAAATCAGGAGATGTCATTTAATAAAAATCTGGATGGTAAGGCCTGGAAACAGTGGGTTGGGTTTCCTCCATGGCAACATCTGGCCCAGGTGGGGCAGAGCAGCTTCCTGTCTAGATGAGGTGTGTGGTCTCTGGCTCACCTAACCCTATTACCTGCAGGTTTCTGGGAGTCCCGTCATGTGAATTAGCAAACCCTGATTCAAGTTCATGTGATACTAAGAAAGAGACTCCACCTACGTCAAAGACATTGTGCAGCAGGCAAAGTGCTGACACTTAACCCTGATCAATGTGTAGCATTTCAACCTCTACACAAGCCCATGAAGGGGGATCTCATTTCAGTGACTAGGAAACTGAGGCTTGAGAAATGATGTAACTTGCACAGTAGTTCTAAGCCAGACTCAAACTCAAAATCATATCTCATCCCTTAGTAGCTCTGTTACTTTTTCGGAGAAACCATAAGTAACGTCCTGATTGGACGTTACTTATAAGGAAGGTCCTGACTGCTTTCCATGTGACATCCTGAGAGGGACATAAACCACTTCTGAGGGCCACATTTATTATAGTCCTTATTGGCTTGAAAATTGCAAACAATCAGCTAAATCTTTCTGTAATCCATCTATTCTCCCATTAAAAAAAGAAGAAGCTTTTTAATAAGATTACTAACCCATTTTAAAGAAGATAAACAACAGGTAAAGTTAACAAGCTGATTAACAATCACATGGCAGAAATATTTTCCAGAGGTGATGGAGCAGAAATAAAGAAAAAGGGGGCCCACTGGTTCCTGTGTGCATTCAGTGTGCCTTTTAACAATAACAGTAATAAAACAACTAACAGGCATATTCTATGTTCTAGGCATTGCACTAAGCACTTTTCACAGATTAATATCCTCTGATACTCACATGAGGTAGATAGTTTTATCCCAATATTATGAATGAATGATGTTAAAGAGATTATAAAAACAAGATTCATAAATGGCAGAACTAGACCCAAACCCAAAGCCCAAGCTCTTCAGCAATTAGCTATGCATGGTGTTCAGTATACTGCAAAGTGTCAGCTTGGGGATAGCCTCCCATGCAACCCCACAGAAAGCCCTTTCTTGATGGTGAGATGAGTGGGCAAAAAAGGGACAACAAAGTGTCCTAAATGGGCATAAAAAATCCTTTTGGTTCCAGAGAAAAGTGCATTGGCTAGAAGTAGTTGGAAGTGTAGAGGTTGTAAATAGAAAGAATTTTCAAGGCATCTAATAAACATGGCTTATTTGAGATCTGGGGAAACTAAGGAATGGATCTGCCCAAGGCCACACAGCTAGTTAATGGGAGACTGGAGATTAAAACTCAGCACAGTGACCTTGAGGCCAGAGCATAAGTGCTGCACACAGGTTATTCACCTAATAAATAGTACCACCTTATTCAAATGCATTTTTGCTACCAGGTGATTTTTTTAATAAAAAAGAACCCTATAACTACATAAAAGAAAAAAAGAAAATACCAAACTAGGCATTTCTTATTTATTTAAAACATGAGTCCCATTGATGTTTTATCTTCTAGTTTCAACAACAGGAGTTATATTTGTAGGAAACTATCCATATATCACAATAATTATATCTATAAATACAGAAACAATTTTAAAAATAAAACAGCACCTAATTTTATTGAGAACATTCAATATATTTAATGTATAGTGACTCATTTAATGCTATGAGGTAAATATCTCTATTATCTGTATTTTACAGTTGAAGAAACTGAGGCACAGAGAGGCCAAGTAACTTGCTAAGGGTTACATAGGTATTAAGAGGCAGAGCTGGGATTCCAGTTGTGACAGACTAGCTCCTGAACTTGTGTTTGTTAATACCCTATTTTTCTTTTCTTTTGTTTTCTTTTTTTAAATGACTTTATTTTTTTTTAGAGAAGGGAAGGGAGGGAGAAATGGAGAGAAACATCGATGTGCAAGAGAAACATCGATCAGTTGCCTCTCACACACCCCCAATTGATACCTGGTCCACAACACAGGCTTGTGCTCAGACCAGGAATAGAACTGGTGACCTTTTGATTTGTGGGATGATGCCCAACTCACAGAACCACATCAGTCAGGGCTACCCCATTTTTCAATGTAATTATTACCCATGGAAGAAATGAAATATATTGGCTTTCCATTTCACATTCTACTTGGTTATCCTGACAATTTGCTTTCTTTACAAAAACAGGAGTTCTATAATTCCATTTAGGAGAAGAATAAGTAAATGAGCATTTCTCATTACAAACTTCCTTCTTTAAGATGGAAGAGTCTTCTCTGTTTAGCTCTTCAGTCCACTCATTCAAGACAAAAACCGGTTTGCTAAGTTAAGCCACTACACTTCATTTTAAGGAGTTCCTAAAAAGTGCAAATTTCTTTCCATAAGAAATTTCCTCTTTGTGTGTGAAATTGAGGTACAAAGAATCACTTTTGAACCCCACAGAGACCATCAGAAATTTCAGATTTGACCCCTACCCAGTAATGGCCAAAAGCATCAATGCCTCGTATGGAATAAAAAACATAAAGATGATCTCTTTGGAAAGTTCAGGTAGCACCTACCCAGACTTGAGGCACTTCCCACTGCCTCCCGCTCCGTTAGAGACCAGGAATATGGAGACTGACTGCGCATGTCGGGTTAATATCCCACTTTGAACTGTGGCTGCCCTGCATGTGCTGCCCAGGTGACAGAGCAGGTTCTCAGAGTAAGTGCTGCATGTTGGTAGAGGGACCTGTCCCTCTGGTCACTGGTCAAATGAGGAAGATCAGGAGGGAAGTAAGAATTGGCCTCAGACCAGACCTTTAGCTTCCAGGAGCACTCTAGTGGAGTAGAGCCCAAAGTGGGGCTCATTCTGTGTGATTATACCCCTCCTCCAATCCCTACCCCACTACCTCATTTAGAAGAGGAGAGAGAGAAGCCTAAAGGTGAGTCAGCACAAGGCAGTGTGGGACCATTCAGGGTGCCTGGGATCAGCTTAGAGAGCAATAGGAAATAACAGCTATAAAAAAGAGCAGAACCCCAGCCTGCTTTGGTTTAGTAGTTCTTTGGGACACAGAAGTATGAAAGTTTTCTAAGGAAGCAGCAAGCTTACCTGCCCCCTCCTGCCCACCCACATTCCCTTTTGACCTTTTCTGAAAACTTAGCATAGCTCCTCAAGATTTTTTGGCGTTTCTCATCCAGAGTATAACCCACCATTGTCCCTTGCCTGGATATATGAAACATCAGCTATCTGTCCATGCTGCATGCTTTTTGCTGAGCCCCATGATGGTGCAATCTCTGCATGGCCATGTAGTGATATCTCTAAAATACAGATCAATCCCTTTACTTTACTTAAAATTACCCACTGGCTTGTCATGTACCACAGTGGAGAATCTTCAGCTCACCAACAATGTCTGCATTTTCTGTGCCCCCACTCTCTAATTATTATCTCCAATACACCTATCTGCCTTGCCTTTCCACACTAGCCACACTGGCTCCTTTTTCCTCCTTAGAACAAAAGCTCGTTTCTACTTCAAGACTTTGAGTATGTTGTTCCCTCTGTCTGCACTACCCTTTCCCAGATCATTGCATGATTGGGTGCATTTGCTTCTCCCAGACCTTAAATCAAATGATGCCATTTCCAGGAGGCCTTCCCTATCCTCAGATAAAGTAGAGCTCTCCCATACCACGCTGCTTTCATTTCTTTACAGCTACTATTTCCCTTCCATTTTTTTTGTTCATCCTTGTCTATCTTTCACCATTGCAAGGTAAATTCATAGGAGACACCCTGACTGATTTGTTCACCATTGTATCCCCAGGGCCTAGAACAGTGCTGGGTACATAGTGAGAATGTGGTAAATAAATATCTGCCCAGTGAAGGAACCTCAACTATTCGGAACCTAGACACAGTGAACAATGAAAAAATTCACAAATGATTTAAATTTATAGAGCATAATGCTAAATGAGGATGTTCTAAAACATCTCCCAAGCCTTGGCCCAGACAGACTTACACATACAAAGCTAGCTCTCCATCCAGAGAACAAAGTGTGCTATTAAACTCCTTATCAGATGAGTTACTCTGGAGGAACCGGAGAGAGGCAGAAAGCATGTATCTAGGACATTCTTACTTTAGGTTCTGTTGAGTGGATGGAGTTTTATATTTCACTCAAATGATGTCAACTCCAGCTGAACAGGGCCCCTTTATACCATCTGTGGGTGTTAACTGAACGTGAGCTGTTGACGCTTGTGTTCAGATAATGGTCTTTACTGACACAGATGTCTCCAAGCTACGACAGCTGTGATTTTTCCCTCATGTTTCAAGGGCACTTCCCTCCCAATGTGTAGTCATTGGGAGCTGCTTTCTCAGTATCGATAAATGATTCTCCTAGCTTCTATTAAGCACTTGCTGGATGCCCCAGGACTCTAAGCACTCCACACACACAGTATCTTCCTTCAATAACCTTAAGAGGTAAGACATTTACACTTTATAGATGGTTGAACTGAATTGCAGAGGGGGTCATGTAGGTATGACCTGGGATAGAATCTCATATTCCATTAGTTGTAAAAAAGCAGGACTCTGGTACGTATCTCTCTCTCCCTCTCTCTCTTTCTCTCAGGTTTATTGGAAGAAGAGGAGGAAAAAGAGGGACTGGAGAGACGAAGAAAAAGAGGGGGCATAAAAGGAACAAAGGAAGAAAGGAAAATGGGCAGGAGTTGGGAGTGATAAAGAGGTGGTAAATTCAGTTTACCAAAGACAAAATTAACTATCTGCCTTAGGAAAAATGCTGATGAGTAATGGCAGCTAACTGTGTGCCTGGCTCTGTCCAGTGTCCTAGCTTTAATTTACAAGGGCCATTTAAATTAATTCATACAACCCTGTGAGGTAGATTCCAATACTAGCTTCATTGTACAGATGAGAAAATTGAGGCTCACAGAAGGTATGTGACTGACCGTACCCACCACACAAGGTCACAGATAGGAAAGGGCAGCTTAGGACATAAATGCAGGCACCCTGATTGCAGAGCCCATGCTCTTCACTGCTATGTTGTATTACTTCTGTTATATGTCCCATCTGATGAGCCTTATGTATTAAATCACACATAGCTGAGGGATTTCACATATTTGATTGCCAAGTACAACACTGTTCTAGAAAAGCTGGATCTGTGTTCCCCAAACCACAGTTTTCTGGCTCAACTAGAAATAAGACTAGAGGAGAAGCAAGGCTTCTGTAATGAACATGCTTGGCTATCTCCTGGCTCTGTACTGAAGAAGTATGGGCAACTTCTAAAAATGGGCTCCTGTGTACGTGTTTGCTATTGATTTCTTTTGAGCCTCAGGATGGAATTCATCCCCACCTGTTAGGCTGCTGGCTCTTTCATGTGTGAACACTTTGGGTACAGGATGATATCAATCAGTTGTGTGACTGCCTGGGCCTGACTCCACATTACGCTGTGCTCAAGATGTACTCTAGCACACAATGCAATAAGTCAGTGTGGAAAATCTCTGGATCATCTGCTCATTTATTTACTCAACTGATATTTGCTGAGCACTTCTAAGTGCAAGCACTACTACACCGGGTACTAATATATATCCGCAAATGAGATCAGCAAGGCCAATGTCTCTGAAGCTTGTGCTAGAGTGCAGGTTTTCAGCTTTGGCACTACTGACATTTGTGGCTGGATAATTCTGTTGTGGGCTGTCCTGTGCATTGTGGGATGTTTGCAGCATTCTGGTCTGCATCCAATAGATGCCAGTAACACCCCACCTCACCCTGCCATGTCTTGTGACAAGCAAATATGTCTCCAGACACTACCAAAAGTCTCTTGGGGAACAAAACCATCCCTAGTTTAAAACAACTGCTGTAGAAGTAATACGGCTTCCAGTCAAGATGGAGGCGTAGGTAGACACACTGCGCCTCCTGGCACAACCAAAAGAAGGACGACAATTTAAAAACAAAAACAACCAGAACTGACAGGAAATAGAACTTCATGGAAATCTGACAACCAAGGAGATAAAGAAGAAACATTCATCCAGACTGGTAGGAGGGGTGGAGACCGGCAGCCGGGTGGAGAGGACTCGCAGCAACGCTGCTGGTGGACCTAGAGAGGTGTCAGATTGTGGAACCAACTGGGCAGGCAGTGCGACAGCTAGCAGACCCCACCCTCAGCCCCACATTCGCGCATAGATAAACTGGGAGGAACAGCGGGGGAGCGAAACAGACCCCGCAACCCAGGGCTCCAGCTCGGGGAAATAAAGCC
Source organism: Desmodus rotundus (assembly GCF_022682495.2). NCBI lineage: Eukaryota > Metazoa > Chordata > Mammalia > Chiroptera > Phyllostomidae > Desmodus > Desmodus rotundus. The sequence continues at coordinate 73,606,286 of NC_071394.1, read as the reverse complement.
TCAAACCTCTGATTGAAAACACCCGTGGGGGTTGAGGCGGCAGCAGGAGAAACTCCCAGACTCACAGGAGAGGTCATTGGAGAGAACAACAGGGGCCTAGAGCGTGCACAAGTCCACCCACTCAGGAATCAGCACTAGAGGGGCCAAGTTTGATTGTGGGTAACAGAAGGAGTGACTGAAATCTGGCAGAGAGTGGAGCGGGTGCCATTGCTCCCTCTCGGCCCCTCCCCCATGTACAGCGTCACAGCGCAGCAACCAGCATTACCCGGCCCCAGTGAACACCTAAGGCTCTGCCCCTTTAACACGTGCCAAGACAAAAAAAAAAAAAAAAAAAAAAAGGCTCAAATGACAGAACACTTCAAAGCTCCAGAAAAAATACAACTAAGCGAGGAAGAGATAGCCAACCTATCAGATGCACAGTTCAAAACACTGGTTATTAAGATGCTCACAGAATTGGTTGAATTTGGTCACAAATAAGATGAAAAAATGAAGGCTATGCTAAGAGAAACAAAGGAATATGTACAGGGAACCAATAGTGATGCGAAGGAAACTGGGACTCAAATCAACAGTGTGGACCAGAGGAAGAAAGAAACATCCAACAGAAAAGAATGAAGAAACAAGAATTCAGAAAAATGAGGACAGACTTAGGAACCTCCAGGACATTTTTAAATGTTCCAACATCCAAATTATAGGGGTGCCAGAAGGAGAAGAGGAAGAACAAAAAATTGAAAACTTATTTGAACAAATAATGAAGGAGAACTTCCCCAGTCTGGCAAAGGAAATAGACTTCCAGGAAGTCCAGGAAGCTCAGAGAATCCCAAAGAAGCAGGGCCAAAGGAGGAACACGCCAAGGCACATCATAATTACATTAGCCAAGATGAAACAGGAGAGAATCTTAGAAGCAGCAAGAGAAAAGGACACAGTTACCTACAAAGGAGTTCCCATAAGACTGTCAGCTGATTTCTCCAAAGAGACCTTACAGGCAAGAAGGGGCTGGCAAGAAGTACTCCAAGTCATGAAAGGCAAGGGCCCACATCCAAGATTACTGTATCCAGCAAAGCTATCATTTAGAATGGAAGGGAAGATAAAGTGCTTCTCAGATAAGGTCAAGTTAAAGGAGTTCATCATCACCAAGCCCTTATTATATGAAATGTTAAAGGAATTTATCTAAGAAAAAGAAGATAAAAAATAGGAACAGTAAAAATGACAGCAAACTCACAGTTATTAACAACCGCACCTAAAACCAAAACAAAAGAAAACTAAGCAAACAACTAGAACAGTAACAGAACCACAGAAATGGAGATCACATGAAGGGTTATCAATAGGGGAGTGGGAGGGGGAGAGAGGGGGGAAAGGTACAGAGAATAAGTATCATAAATGGCAGGTAGAAAATAGACGGGGGAAGTGTAAGAATAGTATAGGAAATGTAGAAGCCAAAGAACTTATAAGTATGACCCATGGACATGAACTATAGCGGGGGAATGTGGGAGGGAGGGGGAGGGCAGGATGGAGTGAAGGGGGGGGAATGGGACACCTGTAATAGCATAAGCAATAAATATATTTAAAAAAAAAGTAATACAATAATTAACAAAAATAATACAAGAATAAAAAAACAACTGCTCTAGAGATAAAAAGAAGAAAATAAACTATTAACCAGTATATACATTATTTTTAGATAACAGTAAGGGCTCTGAAATAGCCCAACTGGAATGAATTTCTTATTGTGTGCAAAACTTACTTCAAAACTCTGTGCTTACCCAGGAAACATAAGAAATGAGGAAATTGATGGAAAGAACTTATAGTGAACTGCTGCTCTTAACAAGCAACTCCCAGCGGAGATGGGAGGGATGACCCTGTTTTCTGGACAATAGCACTCAACTGCAAGCTCCTTTCTGTGGCAGAGGTTGGAGGACAGCAAACAAGAAAGGCTGGCCAGGGGACAGACATTTCTGCAGCTCTAGTGTCCACCTGGCAAGCAATTTTGGTCAGCTTTGGCAGATTGTCCCTGGAGAAGGTGTTCTCATAAAAGACAATTCCTTATCAGAGTATAGCCAGATCTCCTGAGGCTGGCATAAATAAAGGCCAGGTTTCAAAGGAAGAAAGAAAGAACAAAACAACTTATTAGGTCTGGAGCTGCAGGCCATCAGGCCACCCCAGGCTGGTGTCCCTGAGGAGTGCACAGGGGTTTAGAATCAGGAGGGATAGGCTCATGTCTCAGCTTGACGATTGAATTTAGTTTGTACCTCCGAGAAACGGGAATAATAAGAATCAGTCCCATTTAGCTTTGTCTCTTATAGTACTAGTGAGGATTGAACCTAAAATCTACACAAAAGGTACAGGTGATAATCCTGTCACCCGTAATAAACTTTGTTTACTGGGCGGAGTTTGATTGTTAGGGTCTGTGCTAAGTACCTAACGTGCCTTATCAGCTTTACCCCAGTGCAATGAGTACCATCAGTAGTGGAAATGATTTGTAAGTTTTTAACTGTTGTTATGTTAACTGTAAGTGGTTATTTTGAGTTGGATGAACATTTTTCTCAGGAAAAAAGTTAAGCTGGATTAATAAGAGGTCAAACTGTCATACTCAAGTTGAAAATCTACCAGTTAAACCCTGTAAGGATTGAGCAACACAAAATGTAAAATTAATTCCATTTTAATTTCTTAGTGATAAATCAACAAGCTAACTCAAGAACCCCGTTTTTAGCTGCCCGTGTGCCCAAAGCTGGGAACTCTTGCAAACTCTTGAGCCTTATCTGACTGTGACCAGATGGTGGCTTGTGTCAGCCACTTTCGTTCTCACCAACAGGATGTGGAGATGAATGTGTGCTGCCTGCATTGTCTTTGTCATGTGCTCTGAGATACATTTTATCCATTGAATTCTCACAAATCCCCTGAAATAAATGTGCCCTTCATTTCACACTGAAGAAACAGACCACAAAGAAGTTGAGAATAACTTGCCTGAGGTTCCTGACTAATAAGGGGCTCAGCCAATTTCAAAAAGGAGTTCACTGAATGACAAGGGGGAAAACAGGCAACACATCTTCATGGAAGCTTCTTCATGGAAAAAGCTGCAGTAAAAAGCAGGATTCTCTTTATAAATACTCTGCACTTTTCCAATGAGAAACTTAGATGAGAGACTGTCAAATGTTTATTTTCAGAAAATCATGCAGGATATTTGTGCTGTTTTTTCCAGAAAGAAATATCCTCTTTATTTAAGACCAGTTGTTAGGCTATATTTTTAGATGTCACAATACAGTATCAATGAGTCAAAAAAGAAAAAAAAAAACAAGGGAGGGCACAGATACTGTCAACAGGAAGTCACAAAGTGTAACCAAGAAAAGCCTAGAGTATAGCCTGTGGGCTGTGGGGGATTTTAGTTTGGTGTGCCAGTCAGGTTGACCAAAAACGAAGTTCTCCAGGCGCCTTGTAGAAAGTGGAAATTTTGGTTTCAGCAATTATGTAAGTAGCAGATACTCTGTGGTCTGGAAACTTTCCACTTTGCCAAACGTCAGTTTTCTCCTTTTCCATGAAAAACAGTCTGTAGCAAGGAGCAAAAGTACTGCACTTTTCAAAAACTTAGAAGTAAAGACAAGCACAGCTAGGGTGAAGAGATTTTAAAAATAAATGGCAGTGCTTGTAAGTTACAGATAGTCTAGGTACTGTTTATTCACTTGGAATTCTGAGCTGAATATAAGCCATTCACAGAGCAAACAAATCACATACATTGCCCTGAAACCTAAAAATAAACAAAACTTAAATAGAAAACCTAAACCAACTTTACATTAATTTTCAAATACTCACTCATTGTCAGAGTTTTCATGTTTCAATTTTTCATCAACCCTGTTAAAATGTCTCTGACTTATGCTTTTCAAAGTCTCTTTGTTCTAAGTGGTCCATATAGAAGTGAAGGCTAAAATAAGTCTTTAGGAAGTTTATAATCCATACAAACAGATTGTATTAGATCCAGAGCCTAGCTTGGCTGGTGGCACTGCCATATTTGGGTAGGGGATTTAGAAGAGCATTACCAAACTGGGAAAACAGAAAAGTAAAACGCATTTGGGACAATATAGAAAAATTCTTAATCATAATGTCCAGGACTGAAGTTAACATCACTGAAGAAACATTCCCTTTCATCTTAGACACTTCTAATATTTAGTGAAGAAATATTTTTGTCACCTAATGCATGTTGTGTTTTCAAATGAGATTCAGTCTTTTCTTGAAGCTAACACAATATTCAAGGGTTAAAACAAAATTGAAAGGTCACAGGTCAGGAAGACAAAAGGAATATAAAAAAAGGAGCCCAAAAAGATTTCTGGGAGAATACCAGGGAATAGAATGTTGGACAAAGAACCCTTCAAGAGGGGGAGTGGTGACAAGGGGTCTTTCACAACAGACTCTAAGGGCCCACTGCCCCATTTTCAAGCTGGCAGTTAAGCATAACTAATATTAAAAATTAAAGTTTATGAACTTACAATGAAATAAGTTACATTAAAAGCAAAGGAAATAAGCCCTGGCTGGTGTAGCTCAGTGGGTTGAGCGCAGGCCTGCGAACCAAAGGCCCGCTGGTTAGATACCCAGTCAGGGCACATGCCTGGGTTGCAGGCCAGGTCCCCAGTTGGGGACCCATGAGGGGCAACCACACGTTGATGTTTCTCTCCCTTTCTCCTTCCTTTCTCCTCTCTCTAAATAAATAAATAAAATCTTAAAAAAAAAGCAAAGGGAATAAATGCTTAAAACTTGTCACTTTCCAATTATTTTATGACATTTCACTATTATCTTTGTTTTTGAGGTGATTTATGTCTACTGAATCTGTATGGTAGCCATGGTAATTAATGGTGTGCTCATCTCTTCCCAGCTAAGTCATGTTAATTGGTAACATGAAATCAGTCATGGCGAGAGCATTTACACCATGGAAATTGGCAAATAAATGCTACAAATCGATGCCCTTTTCCACAGAGAGCTGTTTGTTTAATACTGAGCATCACGCCCTGGGGAAGCTCAGTGGGAGAAGGAGGTCTTGGCAAGAGTGTGTGCTCATAGCACGATGTCAGGATATTGAGGCCATTTAGAGACCATATGGCAAAGATGAAAGAACGGAGCCTCCAAATTCAGACAGAACTGTGATGAATGCCCCGCACACTTAACTTTCCTAGGACTTATTTTGTACGTCTTTAAAATGGGACTAATGCATCTCCCAACAGAGCAACTGTGCTCAGGATGCCTGGCGTGGAGCTTGGCAAACAGAGGCCATCATGAAAGGTGACTGGGGCTCCATTAACCCTTCAGCAGCACTGGGGGCTGGGGTGCAGACCTCATGTGCAGTCAAAGATTCATGTATAACTATGTAATTTATTATTACACATACTTCCAATAAAATCCCCTGTGAGCAAGCTCACCTCTGAGGTTCTCCTGACTGAGGACTGCACCTCTCATGCTCACTGTCATTTGCCACCAGAATGTTTCATTTACTGCTGCTTTGCTATCTTCTAGGACAGTGCCTAGCCCCTCATGGGGCTTAACAAATATATGTGGAATGAATGAATTTCCCACTTCACTTCTGAGCTTTCTACCATTTCTAATGTCCAAATTTCATTGGAAACTGAGTGACTTCTTTTTCTCTTAATTACCAAATTCCAACTCACTGTGCTACTCTCCTTCTGGAATCTATCAAACCATTGGCATGCTTTTCCCTGCTGAGGGAAGCTACCATGACCTTGAAGTATTGGTGAGAGCTGTTTTCAGCATTTTCATTTACAAGCAGGATTGAGCACATGTCATTGTGCTCTGTCAGCAAATTTCTCCCCATTTCTATTACTGCTCTTTCTAATCTCAGTTCCCTTCTGCTTCTCTCAGAAGGAACAAGATTTGTGAGAGGAAATCTCACCCAACACTTGCAGCTGTATCCAGGGAACCAAATATTTACCCCATGGCCCTGGCTCAGCATTGTCTCTTGGATTTGCTGATCTGGAGCAGCATGTCTGAAGGGATGTGATGGGCTGGGCACTTAAACAAGCATCATGGGTGCTTCTGGTAAGAGTGACTTAGACAGCACATTAAGCAAACTCATTGGGAAGTCATTAAGCTCTGTAACTCCTAGTTCTTTTTTGATCACACTTGCTTTAGTCAGGGGGATAATACAGGGTGGAGCTGCCCACTCAGCTTCTTGGTGCAGGGCAGGGTTGGAAAGTCAGCCCCTAGGAAATGAGATGGGCATAATGTCTGATCCTGGTTCTGCCTCTAACTTGCTGGAGACTTCAGGCAAGCTGCTTACCATTTCTGAGTAACCGCTGTGAAATGGGAAGAATTTTGCCTAGTGCACTGTAAGCATTCCATAAGAAGCAGCTATTATTCCTTTTTAAAGTACATGTAGTATATTATTTAAGAAGTGTGAGGGTCAAGAGCATAGGCTCTGGAATCAGAGTTGGGTTTCAACCCCAGCTCTGCTCTTTAGTACCTGTGTGGCCTGGTGCAGGGTATCTCACTTCTCTTGAGCCTTGGTTTCCTCACCTGAAAATGAGGATAATAATAGAACCCCCTCCCAGGGCTGGGAGGTTCATTTGAAAATGCCTGCAATTTTAAATAATATTATTATAATTTTCACTACTAAAAACCAAGCAATTGCTACAGACTTTTTCAGGGTGGATGTTCTCAAAGGCCACGTTCAGGTACTGAATGGGTGGTGAGTAGGTTCTACTTTGCCTCTGAATTCTATAAAAGGGAAAGAGTAAGTAGCTATGGTCATGAACAAACTTTGTCTGAATGTTCCAGTTAGTCATAACACCACCAAGCTTGTCTGGAGTGCTTTAAACTTTCAAAGTGCCTTCACCTCTATTTCTTATTTTGAACTTTATAAGTTTTAATGTGCCAGAAGTGTCATATCCCCATTTTGTAGATGAGGCCACTGAGACCCAAAGAAAGGACGTGACTTCTCTGTGGTCACACAGCTGTACAGATCCAAGGATCCAGATGTGGAGTTCCTGCTTTCTATTGCCCCAAACAAGTTCCACAACCTTACAAAAGTATTCATCAAAAGGTAAAGTTTAAACAAAAAGCCCTGAAATACAAGCCAGCTCTGCACACAATGCTTCAGCTTGTGCATTTCATGGTGCGAAGACTTCCATGACATCAGATTGGAATTGTAAAGCATCTGCAGTGTCTATCAGCACAGTCTGGCTGCCTCGATGGATCCCTCTGTCAGTCCTCGAAGCCTTATATTCTACTGAGGTTGGTCAAAAGAAGCACACTTTTAAGAAATTGAAAAATTTTATAACAGTCCTGGAAATAAAAGTCCTGGTTTTTATGGCTTGGGAACAATTATTCTAATGACTGTTACCTTTTCAGACTCCTGAAGAGTTTAATGCTTTGAAACACAGAAGAGATTTATCAAAGAGAAAGTGATATATTTAAATAAGGAAAGTGTGTCCCTTGGTGCTGGCAAGGACTGAGGATGAAGGAAGAAGGTATGGACCTACCAGAGTCAGACATCTGCCTGTCATCCCTTAGATTTCCACGAATATTGTGCCTGAGAATTATTTGTAGAATTTTCCACTTTGTTCCATTATAATGCCTTTGTTTTGTATTACAGCCAACTGAAGTCCTGCTTTGTTTGTACACAAATTCATGTGTGTCTCCTTCCTCTGCAAACACAGTGGTAAATTATTGATGAAAAGTATATTAAAAAGAACCAGGACTATTTTTTTTCTGTAATTGGATATTATTCTATTTTACAATTTCTTCCCTCTGATTATATAATACCCAATTCCTACAAAATTGTGAACACTGCCTATTTTGCTGGTTTCATTAATTGTTTTCTTTGTTTTCCAATGAATAAATATTTTTTGAGCACCCACAGTGTGTCAGGCTCTTGGGGATAAAATAGTGACTGCACATTTTTGTTTGGTCATAGGGGACCAGAAATTATTTTCCTTTGATGCATAGATCATGAGATATGTAACATCAAGTGACCTTCCCACTTTCCCAATCAAGATAGAACAGAGATAAGGCTAAGGGATCAGTCTTTTGCATCAATGTCCAGTAGAACTCTTTGATGACAGAAACACTCTAGAGTGTGTTGGCTGTTGGGTATGGCTGACACTCAAGATAATGGAACCATGACCAGGTGTGTTAGCTTCAAGGACAGGTTTTAGAAGAATAGAAAAGAAAATAGGTTGCCTTTACAGCCTTTTAAATTACTGGCCCTGTGGCCTTGGACATTTGATTAAGCTTTTTGACCCCAGCAAGTAGAAGGAAGGAAATAAAACTGAGATCAGAGCACAATTAAACTACATAGAGACTAAAGGAACAATTGTGAGGATTAATAAATCCAGGAGATGGTTCTTTGAAAAGATAAACAAATCAACAAGCCTTTAAGCAGACTCACCAAGAAAAAAAAGGGAGGACCCAAATAAACACAATCAGAAATGAAAGAGGAGAAATTACAACTGATTCCACAGAAATGCAAAATATTGTAAGAAATTACTATGAACAACTATATGCCAAGAAACTTGAAAACCTGATTGAAATAAATGAATTTCTAAAATATATAATCTTCTAAAACTGAATAAATTAGAAGCAGAAAGCCTGAACAGACTAGTAACAGCTGACAAAATTGAAGCATTAATCAAAAAGCTTCCAGCACACAAAAGCCCTGGACTGATGCTTTGACAGGAGAACTTTACAAAACATTTAAGGAAGAGCTAACCCCTATTCTTCACAGACTATTCCCAAAAAATCCAAGAAGAGGGAAGACTCCCAAATTCTTTTTTATGAAGCCAGCATCATCCTAATCCCAAAACCAGATAAAGACACAACAAAGAAAGAAAACTACAGGCCGATATCACGGAAGAACATAGATGCTAAAATCCTCAACATAATATTGGCAAACCACATCCAGCAATATGTTAAAAAGATCATACACCATGATCAAGTGGGATTCATCCCAGGGAAGAAAGGATGGTACAATATTTGCAAATCAATACACGTAATACATCACATAAATAACAGCAAAGACAAAAATCACATGATCATATCAATAGATGTAGAAAAAGCATTTGATAAGGCACAACACCCATTTATGATAAAAACAGTCAGCAAAGTGGGAATATAAGGAGCACTCCCCAATAAAATAAAGGCCATATGTGAGAGATCTATAGCCAACATCATGCTCAAGGGGCAAAAACTAAAAGCTTTCCCACTAAGATCAGGAACAAGGCAAGGATGTCCACTTTCACCACTCCTATTCAACATAGTATTGGAAGTCCTAGCCACAGCAATCAGACAAGAAAAAGAAATTAAAGGCATCTAAATTGGAAAGGAGGAAATGAAACTGTCACTGTTTGCAGATGACATGATAGTGTACATGTCACTATGTACATATGATGACATGGAAAATCCTATAGACTCCATCAAAAAACTACTCAACCTAATAAGTGAATTTGACAAAACAACAGGATACAAAAGCAATATTCATAAATTGAAGGCATTTGTGCACACCAACAATGAAATATCAGAAACTGAAATTGGGAATAAACCCCACTTGATGTAGCAGCAACAACAAAAAGTAAAATACCTAAGAATAAACCTAACCAAGGAGGTAAAAGATCTGTACTCAGAAAACTACACAACACTGAAGAAAGAAATAAGGAAGACACAGACAAATAGAAGCATGTACCATGATCATGGATTGGAAGAATTAACATCATCAAAATGACCATATTAACCAAAGTAATTTGTAGATTCAATGCAATCCCTATTAAAATACCAATGACATACATCACAGATATAGAACAAACATTTCAGAAATTTATATGGAACCATAAATGACACCAAATAGCTGCAGCAATTTTGAGAAAGAAGAACAAAGTAGGAGGGATCACAATACTTGATATCAAACTATAATACAAGGCCACAGTAATCAAAGCAGTCTGGTACTGGCATAAGAACCGACGCATGGATCAATGGAGCAGAATAGAGAGCCCAGAAATAAACCCAAGTCTCTATGGTCAATTAATATTTGACAAAGGGGGCAGAAGCATAAAATGGAATCAAAATAGCCTCTTCAACAAATGGTGTTGGGAGACCTGGACAGTTACCTGCAAAAAAATGAAACTCGAGCACCAACTTACACCATATACAAAAATAAACTGAAAATGGATAAATGATTTAAATATAAGTCATGACACCATAAAAACCCTACTGGACAACATAGGCAGGAAAATCTCAGATATTACACGCAGCAATATTTTCACTGATGTGTCCCCTAGAGCAAGGGGCATAAAGGAAAGAATAAACAAATAGGACTTCATCAAAATAAAAAGCTTCTGATGGCAAAAGAAAACATCAGCGAAATGAAAAGGGAATGAACCATATGGGAAAACATATTTGCCTGTGATACCTAAGACAAGGGTTTGATCTACAAAATATATAAAGAACTCATAGTACTCCACTCTAGGAAGACAAACAATCCAATTAAAATGTGGGCAAAGGGCCGGAAGAGACACTTCTCCAAGGAGGATATACGGTGGGCCCAGAGACATATGAAAGGCGCTCACACAATGAGGTACCATCTCACATCAGTCAGAGCGGCCAACATAAACAAATCAACAAACAAATGTTGGAGAGGATGTGGAGAAAAGGGGACCCTAGAACACTGTTGGTGGGAATGCAGACTGGTGCGGCCACTGTGGAAAACAGTATGGAATTTCTGCAGAAAACTAAAAATGGAACTGCCCTTTGACCCAGCAATTCCGCTGCTGGGATTATACCCTAAGAACCCTGAAACACCCATCCAAAAGAACCTATGCACCCCAATGTTCATAGCAGCACAATTTACAATAGCCAAGTACTGGAAGCAAGCTAAGTGCCCATCAGCAAATGAGTGGATAAAAAAATTATGGTACATTTACACAATGGAATTCTATGCAGCAGAGAGAAAGAAGGAGCTTATACCCTTTGCAATGGCATGGATGGAACTGGACAGCATTATGCTAAGTGAAATAAGCCAGGCGGTGAGGGACAAATACCATATGATCTCACCTTTAACTGGAACATAATCAACAAAAGAAAAAAGCAAACAAAATATAACCAGAGACATTGAAATTAAGAACATTGTAACAATAGCCATAGGGGAGTGGGGAGGGGATAGTGGGGAGAGGGGTCTATAGGAGCTACTATAAAGGACACAAGGACAAAATCAAAGGGGAGGGTGGAGGTGGAGGAGGGAGGTGGGATTGGCTGGGGTGGGGTGGAGGGATGGGGAGAAAATGCAGACAATTGTAACTGAATAAAAATAAATTAATTAATTAAAAAAAAAGAAAGGGGCTCAGCATCACTAGTCATCAGAGAAATGCAAATTAAAACCACAATGAGATGTAACTTCATACCGGTCAGAATGGCCATCCTAAACAAAGCAACAATCAACAAGTGCTGGCGAGGTTGTGGAGAAAAGGGAACCCTAGAACACTGTTGGGAATGCAGACTGGTGCAGCCACTGTGGAAAACACTATGGAATTTCCTCAGAAAACTAAAAATGGAACTGCCCTTTGACCCAGCAATTCTATTGTTGGTCTATACTCTAACAATCCTGAAACACCAATCCAAAAGAACTTATGCACCCCAGTGTTCATAGCAGCACAATTTACAACAGCCAAGTGCTTGAAGCAACCTAAGTGCCCATCAGCAAATGAGTGGATCAAAAAACTATGGTACATTTACACAATGGAATTCTATGCAGCAGAGAGAAAGAAGGAGCTTATATCCTTTGCAACAGCATGGATGGAACTGGAGAGCATTATGCTAAGCGAAATCAGCCAGGTGGTGAGGGACAAATACCATATGATCTCACCTTTGACTGAAACATAATCGACAAAAGAAAAAAGCAAACAAAATATAACCAGATACATGGAAGTTAAGAACAAATTAACAATAGCCAGAGGAGAGTGGGGAGGGGACAGTGGGGAGAAGGGTTTTCAGGAAGTACTATAAAGGACACATGGACAAAACCAAGGGGGAGGGTGGAAGCAGGGGAGGGAGGTGGGTTTGGCTGGGGTGGGGAGAAAATGAAGACAACCATAATTGAACAACAATAAAATAAAAAAAAGGTCATATATTTACATGATGGAATACTATGCAGCAGAAAGAAAGAAGGAGCTCCTTTCCTTATGTACAGCTTGGATCGATCTGGAGAGCATTATGCTAAATGAAATAAGCCAGGGGGTGAAAGACAATGGATAAAGACAACAAATGTGGATTCTGAGGCCTGGATAGGTAAAATGAGCTTCCCAAGGTTATAGAGTTTGTCTGAAAAGTGGCAGTTAGACCTGGGATCAGTTCTCTCTGCTTACTGTGCTTTTCAGCTATGCACTCTGCTGTACCTGCGATAGGTTTTCTATTATAGAAGGTCAGCTTCTGGACTAGTTCCATTTCTGGCTTGAAAACCTGAGTAAAACACATTTGATAGGGTGGTATAAAGCAGAATCTTGAAAGATCAAGTACAAATTCTGCTGACTTGTTCATTTT